>NC_054377.1:134526074-134863217 GCF_017654675.1 Xenopus laevis | reverse complement strand
CTCAGAGAGCATCAAGTAGAGAGGGAGCATTGTAAACGATTTCAACCCGTGTTGGCACCTCGCTTCCAGAGACCTCTCTTGCAAACTCCAGCTGCTCAAGCTCCTCCTTCTCCTCCGGAGGAACCGATGCAGGTTGGAAGGGCTCGTCTCTCCGAACAAGAAAGACTCCGTAGACGAATGGCTGGCTTATGTCTGTATTGTGGCGGACAGTCTCATTTTGTGAATTCTTGTCCAGCGAAGCCCACGAGTTCTGTTCCCCGAGGTATATCTAGGGTAACACATGTAGGGGGCACTACTCCAAAGTCTCAAGAGAACACTCACAGGTTTCTCCTTCCTTTACAGATTCGCCTAGCCACTAAGACTATTGTTGGCTCTGCTTTCATTGACTCTGGAGCTGCGGGGAACTTCATGGACGCTCTGTTCGCCAAACACTTGGAAGTTCCCTTATTCCCATTGTCTACTCCTCTCCGAGTCACAGCCATTGACGACAGACCCCTGGAGGCTGAATTTATCTCCATGACGACTGGGGAATTGCCTGTGCAGGTTGGGACATTGCATAAAGAAAGACTTTCGTTCCTAATTATTTCCTGCCCATCCGTTCCAGTTGTGTTGGGTCTTCCTTGGCTGCGCCTGCATAATCCTTCCATTGATTGGTCCGCAGGACAGATTTCCCGTTGGAGCCCATTTTGCCAGCAGCACTGCCTTCCTGCTGAACCCCTCCGGAGGGTGAATATCTCTTTGTCTGATCTGAAGACTCTACCCCCCTTTTACAAGGAATTCGCTGATGTGTTCTGTAAGAAGTCTGCAGAATTCCTTCCTCCACATCGACAATACGATTGTCCTGTCGATCTCCTGCCTGGAACCATGCCCCCTAGAGGTCGTACTTATCCTCTCTCTCCAGCGGAGACCACTGCTATGAAGCAGTATATCCAAGAAAATCTTCAGCGGGGGTTTATTCGCCCTTCTACCTCTCCTGCCGGGGCTGGATTCTTCTTCGTGGAAAAGAAGGATGGAGGCCTTCGTCCTTGCATCGACTACCGGGGTCTTAATAAGATTACGGTTAAGAACCGGTATCCCTTGCCCTTGATTGCCGAACTCTTTGACCAATTGAAGGGGGCTAAAATCTTCACTAAGTTGGATCTCCGTGGGGCGTACAACTTCATTCGCATCCGTGAGGGTGATGAATGGAAGACGGCTTTCAACACTCGTGACGGGCACTATGAATATCTCGTTATGCCCTTTGGCCTTTGCAATGCCCCTGCCGTCTTCCAGGAGTTTGTTAACGATGTGTTCCGGGATCTCCTAGGAAGGTTCGTAGTCGTGTACCTGGACGACATCCTGATCTTTTCTAAAGACCTAGAAAGCCATCGCTCCCAGGTGAAGGAGGTACTCTCTCGTTTGAGGAAGAACTCTCTCTTCGCCAAGTTGGAGAAGTGCGTCTTCGAGGTGTCTAAGATCCCCTTCCTAGGATACATTATCTCTCCTGAGGGATTTGAGATGGATCCCGTGAAAGTGTCTGCCATCCAGGAGTGGCCTCTCCCGCTGTGTACCAAGGCAATCCAGAGATTTATCGGATTTGCTAATTACTATCGGCAGTTCATCCGGGGGTTCTCTTCCCGCATTGCACCTATCCTGGCCCTCATCCGGAAAGGGGGTAAACCCAGCTTGTGGCCTCCATCTGCCATTGATGCTTTTCAGTCCTTGAAAGAGGCCTTCACGTCCGCTTCTGTCCTCCGACACCCCAATCCTGAACTACCCTTCTGCATCGAAGTTGATGCTTCTGAAGTCGGAGCCGGAGCCATCCTGTCTCAGAGACACCCCGCTGATGGGAAGTTGCACCCCTGTGCTTATTTCTCCAAGAAGTTCTCGTCCGCAGAGCAGAACTACGATGTCGGGAACCGAGAACTCTTGGCTCTTAAACTCGCCCTTGAAGAATGGTGTCACCTCTTGGAGGGTTCTCTGATTCCTGTTCAGATTTACACCGATCATAAGAATCTCGAGTTCATCCAGTCCCTCAAGAGGCTAAACCCCAGACAGGCAAGGTGGGCTCTCTTCTTCTCTCGATTTAATTTTATCTTGACTTATCGCCCAGGCTCCAAGAATCGGAAGGCCGATGCCTTGTCTCGTAGCTTCACTCCGGTGGACCGCTCTCCTGAGAGACAAGAGCCAATCATCCCTCCAGTCAAGATTATTGCCTCCCTGTATCCACAGTTTGCCGACCAAATCCTGGCTGGTCAGTCTTCTGCTCCTTCCGGTACTCCCATTGGGATGGCATTTGTTCCTCCTGAGCTGCGTCTGCCTATCCTGCAACAGACCCATTGCTCCAGGCAAGCCGGACACCCTGGCCCAGCTAAAACTCTTGAACTCTTACGACGCCTGGTCTGGTGGCCTGATATCCGCAAAGATGTGAAAGACTTTGTTGCTGCTTGTAATGTTTGTGCCACATCTAAGTCAAGCCACTCCCGCCCCAGTGGGTTACTACAGCCCTTGCCAGTTCCTTCCCGTCCCTGGACCCACCTGTCCATGGACTTCATTGTCGAACTTCCTCCCTCCTGTGGGAACACGGTGATCTGGGTTGTCATTGATCGTTTCTCCAAAATGGCCCATTTCATCCCTCTGAAGAAGTTGCCCTCTGCGGTGGAGTTGTCCCAGCTATTTATCCAGTACATCTTCCGCCTGCATGGTTTCCCGGTGGAGATCGTCTCCGATAGAGGCACACAGTTTACTGCCAAGTTCTGGCGTTCCCTATGCAAAGACCTGGGAATTGTTCTTCAGTTTTCATCTGCATACCACCCGCAGACGAATGGGGCAGCTGAACGTGTCAACCAAGCCCTGGAACAGTTCTTGAGGAACCACGTTTCCCTTTGTCAAGATGATTGGTCTGATCTCCTCCCGTGGGCGGAATTTGCTCATAACAATGCCTGCCACACTTCCACTGGAAGGTCCCCATTTATGGCGGTGTATGGTCAACATCCTCAAGCCTTCCCACAAGACTTTGTGTTGTCCGATGTTCCGGCCGCTGATGACCATGCAGCCCACATGTCTGCTATTTGGGCCGCAACCAAGTCCAGTCTGGAGAAGAGTGCTCTGGTTCTTAAGACGTTTGCAGATCGTAGACGTAGACCCTCTCCTCCCTACAAGGTCGGTGATAAAGTCTGGTTGTCTTCCAGGAACATTCGGTTGAAGGTACCATCTCCTAAGTTGGGTCCGAGGTTCGTAGGTCCTTTTTCCATCCTGGAGGTGATCAATCCTGTGGCTGTCAGACTTCAGCTTCCTCCTGAGATGCGAATTCCCAACGTGTTTCATGTCTCCTTGGTGAAACCCGCTACCTCCAACCGCTTTTCTGTTGTCCAGCCTCCTCCTCCTACTATCTCTGTGGATGGTCAACAAGAATATGAAGTGGAGAAGATCCTTGACTCCAGAATCTCCAGGGGGTCTCTTCAGTACCTCATCAAGTGGAAGGGCTTTGGCCCTGAAGAATGCTCCTGGGAAGGATACTCTGATGTCCATGCTCCTCGTCTGGTGAGGGAGTTCCATTCCAAGTTTCCCCAGAAGCCAAGTCCTGGTGGTCCGGAGGCCCCCCGTGAAGGGGGGGTACTGTAACGATCGCCGCCCGGAGCAGGCCCAGGAGCTCCGGGCGGCGCGTCCTCTCCTGCCGGCGTCGCTCCCAAGATGGCGGCGCCCATGGCCGCCACGTGGGTAAGCGGCGCCGGCGCGATGACGTCAGTGCGCCGACGTCGGCGCAAGGACGTCAATGACGTCATTAAGGCGCCAAATTCAAATAAAAAGCCTGTTTAGATGCCAGGATGGCGCCCAAGTATAGGAAACCTTGCCCTAAGTATTTCCTGGGTTCCCTGTGTGCTATTATTCCTTATCCTGATCCTGATTATTATCCTTGACCCCTGCCTGGCCTTTGGACTTTGCTGTTATCTGCCTGCCCCTGAACTCTTGCCTGGATTCTGACTACTCTCTGGATTAACCCCTTGGACACCGCGACCTTGCACCCTCAAGAAGGCTTCCTCCTTGATCCCGACTACCTCCCTGGAGGGAGCTCCCGGCTCCCTGACACCTCTACACCAGAGATCAGTCCAAGATCCACTAACTCCATGCTAATAATACCTAATGAAGACTTAACTAAATGAACACCAACTCTGGGTTATCATAAATCAGCATATCATTGTAACCATTGTAGAGCCAAGCTGGTACCGCCCAGTAGCTCCACCAACCACCAAATCTAAACTGTGTATACAACAGCACAAGGATAAGCTGCTGAACCAACCAATGTGACTTAAAGCCATCTACCAGTAAGCTATGCTGTTGCCCCAGCCAACTGCTACACAAGCAAGCAATGGGACCCAAGCCAATTACAGTTCTAGAAAACACCCACAAAAGCCGAGGCCACTACAGCTCAAGCTGCACAATGCTACAGTTTATGCAAAAACTCAACCAAACCTGTGACCATACATAGAAGCTACTGAACCAGCCAACAGCTGGGATCACAATCCAAAATCAGGCATGCCAGAAGCTTATAGCCTACAAAAACTGGTACCAACCAGCAATGATGCACAATCCACTGGCAGAGAGCCAGCCACCATACATGCAACCAGTGGTGGACCAGCCAGCTATTATGTATTCCAACATAGATGTGCAAGGCCATTGTCACACTAGCAGGCCAAGATGCCCGTCAGCTGAAGTGTTTGCAAAAAAACAGAGTGGAATTCGAATACACAAGCAATAGTAAATAAGCCAGCTATTGTGAATGCCACCCTTAGGGACAAGGTAACCAACTGCACTGGCACCTGACACAAAAGTCAATTTCCATACATGCAACAACGGAGCACGTCAGTTGTTGAACTTGCAAAACCCTGGTCCACAAGCCAGCCTTATTGATAATAAGCAGTGGCATACAAGACCAAAAACAATGCATGTAAGGCAGAAGAAAAGGTTAGCTGTAAGCCAACATATGACCAACATCAGCTGCTGAATACCAATCAGCAACAAAATTAGCTATGGGCTGTGAAACTCAGAGCAAACACCAGCTGATGGTACAACCCATGCTAGATCCAACCAAATAGTCAATCATGCCTACTGCTGGTGTAACCAGAACCATACCTGCAAGGATTGCAGACAAGACAAAACCAATGGCTGTTGTCCTGCCAAGGATTGCCACAAGGCAAACAGACATGCCCACCATGGGCCACAGCAAGAATAGTAACCATGCCTATCAGCCACCACAGCCTGGCTGGTGACCTATGCACCATAGGTCACAGCCAAGACTGGCAGCCACAAGCCCACAAGGACTATAATAAAAACTAGCGGCCACCTTAGCCAGGGGCCACAGAAAAGGCCAACAGCCCAAGAACCCTGGTAAAAGGCAAGCAAGCACCTAAGTTAAGGGCCATGAAAACAGGCCCGCAGCCATAATAACCCAGGTAAAGGACAACCAAACAAATGTGCCAAGGGTAAAAGACCACATGAGCCAAAGGCTCATGCAACAGGCCAGCAGAACAAGGGCCCTTGTAAAAGGCCAGCAGACCCAGGAGCCGAGGACCATGGTAAAAAGCCATGGACCAAAACAAGGGCTCTAACCCAAGCCAAGGGCCATAATGAAAGCTAGAGGCCACACAAACCCAGCTCCCTGGCGAGATGCCCGAGGCCACACAAAGGGCCATAGACTACAAGCTGGCTTCAAGCATGTTAAGGTGCCAATAGACATAACAGTAAGTGCCCTTTAATCTACCAACAATTAAAGAAGGGAAACCTACAGTCACAAAAACTCAGTAGATGTAGTATAACAACAACTGAGCTCCCAACAAAAGCCACCAGATGGGAATAGAATATCTAAGAGAAGGCTTACATCACACAAAAAGACACCATATAACTCAGAACACTGCCTGTTAAGTGTGGAAACATCATAGGAAAAAATGGGGTACAATGCTGCTACAGCAGAACAAACCCCTAGCCGGTCCTGGAAATACCAGGTGTAATAAGAGCACACTTGCCTACTGTGTCTGCGAAAGAGAACTCGGGCTCACAAACCTAAGACCTCAGATGACAACTATACAAGAAGTCAGAGGAATACAGGCACCTAACCAGATAATATGCGCTAGACAGTAGGAATAATCCAGACAGATCCTTGGTGGCAGACTGCTTCTAAGGAGCAGACTCAGGGGCGTAACTAAAGAGGAAGCAGACCCTGCGGCTGCAGGTGGGCCCAAAAGGTATAGGGACCCATGAGGCCCAAATAAAGAGCAATTTCAATACGTATTGGTAAAAAAAAGCACAACCTCTGGATGACATCAGGTTACAGCACTGAGCAGACTCAATGTAAGGAAGGGGCTACCATACTGCTTCAACAGTGCAAGCCTCCAGCCAACCCTGCAAGCACCCAGTGTAATAAAAGGCAAATATAACCTCTGTGTCTGCACAGAGGACAATAGAAACAACAGAAGCAAACTGAGGAGTATCTGCACATTACCTGATAGCAATGAAAAGTCCGCAGGTTGGAAACTTCAGCAAGAACCCGGATAGCTTTCAGCTGAGGGACATAATTAGCTTATTAACATGCAGACTTAGTACCTTGTGTAACTGCATTTTGCACAGAGGACTCCAGCTCACAACATACGACTTCATATAATATAAGAAGGAACACAGGCAGCTTACCAGATAGCTCCGACTTGTCAGCAGGAATATCCATGCCAGTGGAACACTGCTTGTTAAGAGCAGACTCATAAGAAAGGAAGGAGGTGCCATACTGCTTGAGCACATGAGCCAATATAACCACTGTGTCAGCCAAGAGGATGCAGGTTCACCCATACAAAACTTAAAATATTAAACAGCAATAGCAAATGGGCCAAAGGAACACCTGCACCTTACCAGATAGTGACTAGTTAGCTTGATGGAAACTCCAGCCAAAGCCCTGATAGCTTTCAGCTGAGGGACATATTAAGCATATTAACATGCAGACTTCCCAGTGAAATTAATGTTTCAAATACACAATGGATACTGAGAAATCAAAATCTCTGGATTCAGGTACCACACTGCTTAGGCAGAGGGATTCACCAGCCAGTACTTAAAGTATAGCAAGAGCCAATACTGTATTTTGCACAGAGGACGCCAGCTCACAACATAAGACTTCAGATAATACAAGAAGTCAGGGGAACACAGGCACCTTACCAGATAGCTCAGGCTTGTCAGCAGGAATATCCAGGTGGAACACTGCTTGTTAAGAGCAGACTCATAAGAAGGAAGGAGGTGCCATACTACTTGAGCAGTGCAACCTCTAGCCCTTCCTGGAGGTGCCAATATAACTTCTGTGTCTGCACAGAGGATGCAGGGTCACCCATACAAGGCTTAAAATATTAAACAGCAATAGCAAAACGGGGCGAAGGCACACCTGCACCTTATCAGAGTGGCTAATTAGCTGGATGGAAACTCCAGCCAAAGCCCCAATAGCTCTCAGCTGAGGGACATAATTAGCTAATTAGCATGCAGACTTCCCAGTGCACTACACACAGTAGATAATGAAGAATCATACTCACCAGCTTCAGGCTGTTATAACTAGCCCATATGCATACCCAAGGCCCTTTTGCAGAAGTTCTGTAGAGTTCTGTAAAGTCTCACATAACTCAAAATAAAAGGGGAGTCCAAAAAGCTCACAGGTAACAATGTGGGAAGCCCACACCTGTGTCTGTTCCCAAAAAAGCACTAGATTGAATCTTGTGCCTCGCTGGGCATATAGCAGGGGGGCTGTTTTAGCACAGGGCTAGGACCATGGGTATGCCCACACCTGCACCTCTTCCCAATAAGCGATAATTTACAGATTATGCGTCTTGAGGCATCAGGTAAATTCTTCTCCATTACCTGGGAATCATCCCTCTGTGTCCACACAGAGGTAAAAAATAAGCAAAAATAAATAAATAAATAAATAAAAATACAGAAGAAAAAACAAAAGGCTCACAGGTAATAATGTGGGAAGCCCACAACTGTGTCTCTTTCCAAAAAGCACTAGATTTAATCTTGTGCCTCGCTGGGCATATAGCAGGGGGGCTATTTTAGCACAGGGCTAGGACCATGGATATGCCCACACCTGCATTTCTTCCCAATAAGCGATAATTTACAGATTATGCGTCTTGAGGCATCAGGTAAAATCTTCTCCATTACCTGGGAATCATCCCTCTGTGTCTACACAGAGGTAAAAAATAAATAAATAAATAAACAAAAAGAAAAACAAAAACTGTGTTTGATTTCTCTCAAAATTCAACAAAAAATAAAAAGTGAGGAGGGAGATCCTACCTCCCTGTCCAGTAGGACAAAAAATAACTGTGGTGAGGAGGAAGTCATGTGGTCTTATAGGTCATGATTAATTTTGATTGGCTATGTTATAGGTCCTACCTCCAGGTCTGGGAGGGGCAATGCCCATGTGTACTGACATGGAGGGACGTAGAAGAAAAGGGCATTGTTTCATTTCAATATCCTTGTCTCAATTATCTCTGTTTCTTCAGCTATGTCAACTAAGGAACTTAATTCCTTGGTACTCTGTACTTCCTTTGCCGAAGGCCTTTATTTTCAATGGGAAAATACATTAGGAAAAGAAATGTCCAAGTTTAAGGGGTAGTTGACCTTTGAGTTAACGTTTAGTATGTTATAGAATGGCTGATTCTAAGCAACTTTTCAAATGGTCTTCATTATTTATTTTTTAAAGCTTATTAATTATTTGCCTTTTGCTTCTAAATCTTTCCAGCTTTCAAATGAGGGTCACTGACCCCATCTAAGAAAACAAATGCTCTGTAAGGCTACAAATTTATTGTTATTGCTGCTTTTTATTTCTCATCTTTCTATTCAGGCCTCTCCTATTCATATTCCAGTCTCAATGCATGGTTGCAATGGTAAATTGGACCCTAGCAACCAGATGGCTGCTATTGCAAACTGGAGAGCTGCTGAATAAAAAGCTAAATAACTCAATAACAGCAAATAATAAAAAATTTAAACCAATTGCAAATTGTCTCAGAATATCACTCTCTACGTCATACTAAAAAGTTAATTTAAAGGTGAGAAATCCTTTTAAATTGCTTCCCACAGCCTGATAAATAGAAGCACGTACTGCCCATCAAGGAAAAGAAACATATGCGCTGTATAGGGTTATAATAAAAATGAATGCACGTTTCCCTTTTAAACTAACTTAAACATTGACCTACGACCATCAGAGAAAACCCCATCTGAACCCCCCATACAATGAGATCAGGGGCCAGATTCTGTCTTTGATCACATAGCGGAGGTCTAAAAGCTGTTTCTCTTGTGCCCAGAATCCGATTATCGTGATGTGTTCATTCCACTGCTCTGCAGAATGAGAGGGCTTAGAGTCTAATTTTATCAGCGGGCAGTGGGATGAGCAATGCAGAATTAATCCCTTTGAGAGAGTTGAACCACATAATGGCATTTCAGGGGGTTGCTGAAGGTTAAAGGGACATAATCACTTTTGTATTTATGTGCTGTAAGTGCTATCCTTCATCCAACAGAAATAATAGTGTATACATATGTTACAAAAACGATTTGAGTATGATTAAAAATGGTATTATTTTTTAAGGCAGTTATAGGGCTTACCTAGCCAGTAGCTTAGTTATCTATAAGCATAGCAGTTAGGTCTGTCTTATTTGCATTTTCCTGCTATAGACTCCAACAGGTGGCCATAGATGCACCGATAATATTGTGAATTTTCATACGATATTCAGTGTATGTATGGTGGGAAAAGAGCCGACCGATATCGGCAGAAGACTTCAATATCGGGCTGGATGGAAATTTTTGATCGGATGCCTTTGAAGGCCATTGTTAATGCTGAATCGTCAGATATAGGTAGAATTCTATTGTTTCTACCTGTATATCTGACGATTCAGCTCTATACGTGTGTATTGAAATATTGAAACAAACAATCTTTCTTGGAAAGATCTTTTCGATTGTTGTATGGCCACCTTTAGGGAGGAACTCCATGGGCGATTTTGGGGCGTATATATACGCCTCACAGATACTCCTGGGAGTTATAAAGAGATATAGAGTGAGCACTTTGCTGTCCCACTGATGATACGCCAATGTTTAACATATCTTTATTATGATAAGGGGATAGGCTGATAAAATGTTGACTCTAAAGGTAAAGGGGATCCAGAACTGAACTGACTTATATGTGGAGAGATTTGGAAGTAGCCCAAATTTTACTTTAGGACATTCAAGACCCAAGCCTGCTCCCCTTGCCGTAAACTGCTTCTCCTCACTCTCCCCCACCCCTGATTGCGTTCACAAGGGAGAAGCAAGGTAAATGGTACGTGACAGGGGAGGGGGTGGCATTTGTAGAAGCTGGAGCTTGCGATTGGGGTGGGGGCCCCTGGGTGACCTGGACACCCCAATCCGACACAGGTGCACAAAAGCAAACTTGTTATGGTTGTAGTTTGCCGACTACTTATTAAATATTACTGGGGGGGGAGAAACTGCCCCATAGCAGAGCTGTCCTATCTGTGCCTCACATTAACCAGAGAGTTGGGAAGACTGCTCAGGGCTGAAGTTGTACAAAGAAAGAGTGGTGGATATGAAGTATAGTCTGGGGCCAGTAGGGCAAGAAGGAAATAGTAGGGTAAAGCTCCCCATAGACGCGACGATTCTTCTTGCAGAACGACCGATTTTGGGGAAGTCCGACCAATCCTTCGAAATTATGGTGCGGTTAGTGGGAATCGAACGATCGCCCATCTTACGACATCTGTCAGGAAATTGATCGGCCAAGTCAAAAAATCTTTGTCGGCCCCAGTGCAATCTATCTATGTTTGCAGGGCCAAGCAGGCAGCTCCCCTTTGTTTTCCTGGCAAATTGGTCTTTTTAGTTGATGGTCAATTCGTATGATCGTACGATCATTCCGAGAAAATCGTGGTCTCACGATGGGGATCGGATCTTTTAAAAATCTCAACATCTATGGCCAGCTTAAGATGCCATCAATAAGACTTTATATCAGAGATCCTCAATCTCCAGGCGTTCAGTGTTACTGAAGTACAAATTCACAGAATCTGACAGCCAAAAGCTGTTAGGGCAGTAGTGCCCATACTTTTCTAATGCAAGGTCTACTTTTAGTGATGTTGTCCCATTATGATCTACATCCATAAAAGCATTGTTAGCATTCTGTTCCATGGAAAGTATTCCTTAAAAACTGATTCATGTAAAATATATATTTCTATATTTCACAAAAACTGTTTCTTATGTAACCTTAACATAATAATGATTTGAATGAAAAGCAAGGAGGGTGATTTAGACAAGCTGTTTGTGGACAGTGTCTTCAGATCTACTGATCAACAGTCTACTGGTAGACCCCCATCTACCTTTTGGGAACCCCTGTGTTAGGGGGTGCAGAGAGTGGTAGTTAACAGCTGAAGTTTGCACAGTCACACCTCATATAAATAAGTGGCTGCCCAAAGTCTGTTTTGCCTCATGTCCCTTCAAGGGCAATGGCTGAGTAAAGGGCACTAGGCAAAGCATTTTTCCTGTAGTGTGAATTTAAACACCAAAATCTGTTCGCTACATTTTTGCCATACTTTGCTTGATGCCTAATTGCACCTATGTCATTAGCAGGCAAAGAGGTAAAGGCATCCCTGCCTAGTCTGCTGGATGGTGATACCAAGGAGACCCAGAGAGTATATGGAACAGTGTTCATCTATGATCCTGATTCCAGATCTCAGACCTATTAGTAATGGTTTGCCTTTCTCCACTCATGAATGCTATTACCTGCTCCTTGAAATCCTCCACAGACGTACAGTTTTCCTTCTACTGTCCCGGCGCTGCTGGCGTTACTCCTTAGTGAAAGCAGGGGGTAAGGCATGGCAGGCCCATCTCTCCAGAAGTCTCCATCTGGGTTATAAATCTCCACGGCATCTAGACACTTCCTTGCTTGGCCTCTGTCTGGCCCAGTACAACCAATGCCACCTGTCCATCAGGGAAAAATACTTCTGGTTAGGCAGTGTCTTAGCAGTGGTTGCCCATCTGATTTACCAAGTGAGCGGTTGTAACTTACATTATGACAAGTTCAAACAAAATTCATCCCCACTGCTTAGAAAACAGCTCCGGCAATACTATAAGGCTTATTTATTATCATAAGGTGCTCCTTTAGTGTATGAGGTGCATTGGAGACCTGTATTTAACAACTTCCTTGGGATACAGATCAATTCTTGCATTTTGCACATATACTTGGAACCCTAAGGGCTAGTCCACACGAGGAGAATCAGGGAGATTTTGTCACCTGGCGACTAATCGCCTCGTCTTTTGAGCGACTATCTCCCTGAACTGCTTTAGCGTTTTTCCCCACAGGCTACAATGAAAAGTCGCCTGCGCTAATGCACACGCGACAATGCGTTTTCTATAGTCGCCCCAAAGTTGCATGTATGTACTGATAAAAAATATATTAAAAAATTACGGTCATATCATGTATAGCCCCTCAACCTTTTGATTAGCCTTGGGTACTGTACAGGATCGGCCCATGTATGGCTGCCTTTAGTATACTTATACCATAAGTAAATTTCACACCATCAACGTTTATGGAAACACAATGGCTTCTCTATAATGGCGTCCTGCAGGAGTCAGTCGAGTTTGCTATTTCAGATTCAGTAATGCTATTAACCGACACAACTCCTCTGGGACTGATATGAGATTCCTATCTTTAAATTAGATGTATCCTAGAATGTAATTTGCAGTTCATTTGTTTGGGTTAGTGGATCTGTAGAGAAAAGTCAATTCATGGCAGTGTTTTATTTCTGTCTTTTTGTTGCAAGCTGTTCCAGATATGCCCCAGCCCTAAACTGCGTATAAGTTGTGCAATATTTACTACAAATAATATTTAGCTCCTCTTAAAAAAATTCCAAGCAGATGGGAATGTCTTATATTTTAGGACCTATCATTTTATTTTTAAACAATGTATTGCCATTAAAATTGACACCAAGCACCCGGTCCCTCTAGTAACTGTGGATCTGCAATTCTTAGCATGCTGTGCTGTTATGCTATAATTTATTATCAGGTGTGGGTAATAATATTAATATAGAAGGATCACCTTTGTACCAACAGTGTCCTATCAAATCTCAGCAGAGTCTTGCATTGCCTATATTGCACTGAGCTGCTGGTCACATAAAGCAATGCATTGTTCTGTACTTGTGCTGCTTCTTCAATTGCCCTTGAAATGGACATATGCCCTATGTGTTGGGACAAATACCTTCCATAGCAATGTTGCTTAAAGCTCAATGATTTCATTCCTCAAGAAGTGCTCTGAGCTAAAATCAGCTGCACAGTGCAGGGCTCTAAAATGATCCAGAGACTTCAGCTCTCCCTCAACGAAACTAAGGAGAGCCCCTTTATTCCTGCCCCCTGGCCAGAAGACACATAGGGCCAAGGGTCTTTATATCCTCCTTCAGTTTGGTTGGTAGGGTCCCCTTCTCCACTGAGATCGGATGAGGCTTCTCAGGATCTTTGAGCAACAGTCAGGGAGGTCTGGAGCCTCATGGACACATAGTCTTCCCCTAGGCATTTGGGGCAGAGCCCTAATGGTTCTTCTGCACTCCAAATTACTTTGTTTCTAGCCCTAAGCACCTAAAGAGTGCTACATATCTGTCCTTTTCACATTTGATTGCAGTGTAATAATAGAGGAAATTGCACAATAGTCACCATATATTGGACTGGTGCGAATTAATTTCATTTGATAATTTCATTACATCTTGGGGTGCCTACTTTGGATAGCTAAAGCAAACAAAATAGTCAGGTATACATCCCCTTTAAACACCCCTTTCTAACAATATAGGAACTTGGAAAGGTCTTTGCGTAGTCTGTATTTCTAAAAGTTTGACTTTTTTAGGGACAAATACCAAAACACAGGGACTCCCTGTAGAGCCGGAAAGCTGCAGTTGGTCTCCACTACAGTCAGTCAGCTTGATGGTATAAAATGGCCAGCATTTGGGCCCAGAGAGCAGACTGAGCTCCATGTTGAACTCTGACTGACCTCCAGAGCTTGTAGAATGTAAAATATGTGAGTCTGCTCCGGCCAAACACTGTTGAAGGCTTGTTACCAGCGGCCATTATGCAGGCAGCAGTTCCAATGTAAAATTCCACTCATTCCTGTACATAAACGTCCATTGTAATAGTCTCAAAAACATGGAGAAAGCTTCTAAGATATTGAAGGAAAATACAATCCTCCATCAACATGCAGGGAAATATTTACTGTCAAAATAAATGATGAAGATAAGAACAGGCCTACTAAAACCACCCTCAATTCATAGGTTTCTGTTAGACCCGATGTAGTGACTGAGTAACATGGCACCATCCCAACTCCATATTGTTTGGCTCCAGTCATGCTGCTTCTCCACTTGAGATGCAAATTGCTGTGGGGCTTGTGCACTTTCTGGTCTATCCCAGGTCTAAATACGACCACTTGTGGCTCTTATCTTGTGTATATTTGGTTATATCATATCTGGAGCAGTAGCTGGCTTAAAGAGAATAAGAAAATCATATGAACGAAAAGAAGAAGGGCTGGCTATGCCTTTGACAGAATACAGACCATGTCTTTATAAGTTTCCCCCTGAGTGGGTTCCTTATGTTGGAGAAATCAGATTTAATAACCGAAAATAATTCTCTGACAAAATAGCTAAAAAAAAGCAAAATAGAATAGAGATTGAATATGGGTTGACACTGAAGGCATTTTTTTTAAACCTTGGTAGCTATTTAAGTAAACAGAAAATATAAATAGATCTGTATATACTGAGGGACATTCATATTGCAGGAATTGTGGAACAGGCTGAATGCTGCAAGTCATCTCAATCGAATCAGATAATGGAAATATTGAAGCTTCTATATGCATTAGCTGGGATGCAGCCAGAAGGGAGTTGTTCATGAGGGAGATGGGTATATTTGGAGCAGGTGGAGGTTCTACTGCGCTGTGATACCATGTTGGATCCAATCCAGTACAAGGTCATGGGATAACCCTCACTTTTGCACTTAAGGACAGGGACACACGTGGAGATTCAGGGAGATTAGTCGCCCAGCGACAAATCGCCTTTTCTTCGGGGCGACTAATCTCCCAGCAGTGCCTTCCCGCTGGCTAGAATCTAAATCGCCGGCGGGATGGCACTTGGAGTACTTCGTTTTCCGAAGTCGCCATTGTGTCTCTGCCCTAAAAGGGAATTTAACCTGGAAATGAATAGGGCCCAAGGGATCTAATAAAAAACACAGAACAAAATGTATTCAATGTGAACAATTTGAAAGTCTTCAGCACGTCTTCCATCTTCCTTGCCTTGTTGGTGGGTCAGTTTGCAGGTCTGTTCTCGGTAAGAACGGGTTTGAAAATAGGTTAAGGGAATGGGTCACTTAGTAAAGCCTTCCTAGCATAAAATTACACATTTTAACATGTTCTTACTCCCCATATCTGTTCAATCACATCAACACCACCGCCATTGCTTGCCATGATTGGTCATGCAGCCTATTGGCAGTATTGCCCTGAAGTGCCCATTGGGTCCACCAACAAGTGCAGTATCACCAAATTCACTTTGCCAGAATGTTTAGCACAACAAAGCCCCTGCCCAAAGCAGTTTATAAGGCACCTAGGACTAACCAAAACATATCTGCTGTTTTTCCTACAATTTTTCCTACAATTACAATTGCTCTACTACAATTAAACTTTGACCTTCCAGCAGTTGTTAAACTACAACTCTCTCAATGACAATGACAGCTGGAATATGATTAGGGTAATTGCCCATGGTACCCACTTCTTGAGCAACATCCTATATTGCAGTGACCTAACTTTGATCTGAGTTTGATCTCATTCAAGACTGAAATTGGGTCGAAACCACAGCTGTACTGAACTGTCTAGAGAGTATCTGAGGAATAAAATGTATTTCTCCTTTATTGATCCTTGTCTTGAGAGAAATCACGTACCATCACACCCACACTCTCTTCAGGGAATCCGTGTACAATTGCACCCACACTGTCTTCTGGCATCTGCACTGTAAACTAATTGTTGGATAGAAATGAACCAAACTGTCCTGACCTATTCTTATTCTCACATTTCCCATTTGATCCCTTGAATGAAACTGTCAGCCCACAGGCTATTTTCTCTCCTGGAATAGCCATTGTGAAGCGCCTGACCTGAACCTGCCATTCTGTATTCTTTTAATTCAACACGAGAACGAATTAAATATTACACAAGGCATGGCAGAAATTTCTACTTCTCTTTAGGAGAGTGCAAAAACTGCATATTGTGGGGCCCTGAGAGCAGAGGGTGTAGGAAGGAAAGCTGGAGATAACAGGTATAGGATAAGATGAGGCAAGATGGAGACAGAAACAGTGTGTCTACATTCAATGTTGCCCAGCCATCAGCCCTTCAATTGGTTATAAGTTTGGGTATTGGTTGGGACCCCCCTAAATGTTTCTACTGAGTTGGTAGGTCCAAATATTTAGACACCATGTATAAGGGTGTTGCTAAATTGTAAGTGTTTGCATTGGTAGACCTCAACTTATACTATCTGCCAGTCCACATAGGGGCTACTAAACAGCCAATCACGGCCATTATTTGGCACCCACAGGGACATTTTCATGCTTGTGTTGCTCCTTAACTCATTTTACGTTTGAATGTGGCTCACGGGTAAAAAGACTGGGGAACACTGGTCTAGTAGCACAGTTAACCTTGGCCCCGATAAAGAGGAACACAATCACAGATAATGATACATCATGTAGGGCTCAATTCGATTTTGGAGTCTTAGGAGCTTCAAGAGGAACATCTCAACAGCTAATAAGATTGTGTAGAAATGTACATGGGATTATAAAAAATCATGTTATGGTGCTGTCTCTTTAACTGCTGCAAACTGTTTGTGAAATATGCAGCAACCTACAATGCTACTGAGTTCTGTATGGCTTTAGCATGGTGCAAACCAACTCCATGGGGTAACTCCCATGTCTAAGAGATGCTTACGGTTAGCTTGCAAAATCCCTAGATTGGATGCATTTTCTTCTGTTTTTTTGTAGTTTTTAAACCCTCTAGCACATGCTATAATTCAGTTGGCAGTCCAGGCATAGGGAGCAGCAGGGGGCCCCAGTGAAGCACCTGTTATTGCCAGCCAGGCCCATTGTTAATAAGTATGGCTCCCTTCTCCAGTGCATTCTGGGCTCAGTTCTGCTTTCTCTCTCAGGCCAGCAATTCTATTCGCAGGATGCACTAAAAATAATGGTATTGTTTCAGTAATGACTGAGCTGATTCAGAGAGTCTTGGATGGGCCCCAGAAGCAGAGGCAATGTTTCAGGACAAGCATCTTAATGGAATGCTCCAAATAAAGATGTCTATACAAATACAGCAAGTGTTCAGAGCGGGGGCCCCAAATCTGTGTCATTTCAAAGGGACACCCACCCCACAAAATTCTTATAAAGGCTTCGCTGAAGAAAAGATTTTCACCAATTGAAGGTCAAATCCAAGCGTGATGTCATTTTCTTTGCATCTACATAAGTCCTGCTTTGTTTCCTACTGCCTCTTACACGTTTCTTCTAAATAGGAAGTGCAGAGCTGGTATTGATTGGGAAATCCTATTAGAGAAAGCTTAAAGGATCAAAGAGGTACTGGTTTGTTCCCCAAGGTAACTGCTCCCAGACAGCTAATTAAAACATATTCAATGCTGGGAAAAATGTCCCTTCTCAAGCTTTGATAGGCCTGTGTTTTCTAATAGGGCACTATTATTGTATGTAAGTAGTTCAGGTCATTCTATGTAATACATATTGTATACCAGTTCCTTTCTGGGGTACTAACAATGTTATGACACATATACCATTATGTACATTGTGTATAAAGAGCACTAAGGGTAACCAGAGCTCTTTGTTTTTTTTTAAACAGAACAGAAAGAATTCTTTCCATGAGCCATCTTTGAGTTTTGTCTTTCCAAACTGGGGGTGAGGATTTCCTGGTCTGAACAACCATACTGGAATTGCATTATTATTATGACACTGTGGCCTTTGTTATGCACTTCAGGGGGCACTGAGGTTTTCCCATTTAAATTAACTTTGAGGATGATGTAGAGAGTGATATTCTGAAACAAGTGCAATTGATTTTTATTTGTGGTTTTTGAGTTATTTAGCTTTTTATTCATCATCGCTCTCCAGTTTGCCATTTCAGCAATCTAGTTGCTAGGGTTTTAATTACCCTACCAACTAAGCATTGATTTGAATAAGAGACCGGAATATGAATAGGAGATGCCTGAATAGAAATGAGTAATAAAAAGTAACAATAACTATAAACTTGTAGCCTTACTGAGCACTTGGATGGGGTCAGTGACCCCCATTTGAAAGCTGGAAAGAGTCAGAAGAAAAAGAAGGCAAATCATTAAAAAATACTATAAAAAAGAAAAAATGAAGGCCAATTGAAAAGCTGCTTAGAATTATCCATTCCATAACATACTAAAAGTTAACTCAAATCTTTAAAATCTGCAGTAAAACTATCTATTACGAACAGGGTCAGACTGGGCCGGCGCTACACCGGGATAAAACTCGGTGGGCCCCGGCGATCTCAGCCCCTGTCAGTCCAGACCCACTCCCTGTCACTGCTGCCCCGAAACGACTCCACCAGCTATCCCAGTAGCACTTTGTTTAGGTCACACGCGGGGGGCGAGCATGCGTGCGGGCCCAGAGGGGGCTTTGTAGTATGGGCGGGGGCCCCAGTCCGACCCTGATTACAAATATTACATTATGAATATTTTTTGGGAATTTTTATAATTCTCATGAATAATTTTTTCTATCCCTTTAATAATATTTAATTCATTTCCGCATTTTCCACTTAAACACGCAGCAGCAATATGAGGGCATAGTTTGTTTTCAGAACATGATACTAGCCTTGGTTGAGGCATTATCAACACTATCCAGGTCCCACACAACCCAAAAAAAATCCCACCCCCAAATATTGGTTTTAAACTTGGAATTCTCTACAGATGTCTATGGAACAATGCCATAAACTGATCAAAAATAGACACTGGCTCTCTACAGGAATTGGCTCCAGGGAGGCAAGCAATATGGCAATATGGCAATGTTTAAATACAAGATATAAAAAATGAACCTTTTTGCCCTCATTAACTATGTATACCTTCCTACAGAGATAAGAAGAATAAATTAAATACAACCCTTTGATCATAAAGGGACAAAAGCCATGTTCATATAAAATCACATATTTTAGGACAGCCTTCTGGCTATATTTGCCTATGAAACACTGAAAAGCAATACACTGAAGCCTCTGGGTGGTTGGACAAGATGCCCAGGGTTTAAATGTCTTCCATTCATTCCAACACAAATTGAATCAATGAATCACAAATAGAAGGCATTTCAACAATACATATTCAGCTGAGCCATCCAGCAGTTAAATTTAAGTCTATTGAAAGCTAAAAAGGGCCTTATTTGTATTCATTTTTTACCCTGGCCTACATGCTCTGCAGCAGAATTCATGAGCTTTTGAATGGAAAAATGGCAGTTATAAATGGGACTCTTTATTTCCATAGGGCAGTAGTAGGTCATTTTTCTTATAAGCCCTCCTCCCTAAAGAAATAGCAAAAACATGGGTGCAACAGTCATTCAACCTCTTGGGATTTGGAAAGTAAACCGTGAACTGTATCTTCAAAGGACCTGTATTTCAGTTTCAGGAAAACGCTCTTGTGAATAATCAGGAAAAACCCATATGATCTCTAGAGATAAACCCCTATGCCAATTGTGAGCGTGTGTAACTTTAAGATTATTGCTAAAAAGGTGCCCCAGAAAGTACCTGTTCTTCTGCTCTCTTACACTTCTATCCTCAACCTAAAGCTGCATTAATATGTTTGACAGTCGCCTTTCCCATTATTAGTCCCCATACCAAAGACAGCTCTGTCTAAGCTACAGCTATTAGTACCCTAACAGGCCTCTCCTACTGGTGAGATGATAGATGTTATCGTTGAGTAATATCAGGAATGAAACAAGTTTTCCAACTCTGTTCTATAAAATGACAAAGAGGAAAACAGTAGCTCTTGACCATCTTTTCATGATTACGCTAAACTGCTTGTGATGAAAAGTCATGTGATTTTAAGGATTTGGATTCATTTCAGCCAGGCACATGGATTAATCCAAATCCTGCTGAAAAAGCCAAATACCAAACCGAATCCTGTATTTACTCTACCATATCAATTTTATTCCTGTACCATCTCATCGTGCCTGATCCTTTCAGAAAGAGCCAGCACATCACAATGGAACTGCTTTCATATAAGATATTGTTTCTCCGACTCAATGTAATTGAAGAAGTCGTAATGGGACTTGGATTTTTACTATTGAGTGCTATTCTCATATCTACACCTAGCAATGCATGTGCCAGGGAGCTGTTATCCTGTTACTTCCCCATTGTTCTCCCATTGTGGAGGGGTATCACTCCAACTTCCAAGGCTATTGTGATATATCCAAGGCTATTGTGATACTAAAATCTATAGTTAGTGTATGAGTATCTGTAGTTTATGTGAGTGTATGGTGGGGTCAGTGTGTGTATGTATTGGAGGGGTTGAACTTGATGGACTTTTGATGGTCTTTTTTCAAACCGATCTAACTATGTAACTTGAAGCACAGCAGTAAAATCACATCACTGAGGGCACCAGGGAAACTAACAACATATCTAGACTCATGTCACATTTCAAAATTAAATATATATTTAAAAAAATCTGTTTGCTCTTTTGAAAAACGGATTAAAGCAGCGGCACTACTATCTGGTGCGTTGAAAAATGTTTTTTTTTTTTGTAATAGACTCCCTTTAAGTCGTGACGGATAAATTATTAATCTTGTATAAGTATTTACAGAGGTTGAAACAACACAGTAAACTTACCCAGGACATAGATCTCATTGTTAACAACAGCCACACTGAATCGATATTTTGAATATTTCATGGGGGCCATTATGGTCCATTTATCCAGGGCAGGGTCATACTGCAGCAATCGGTTGCTTAAACGATCAGGTTCATCGTAAGGGCGATCTGTCTGTAGATTTATATAAAACGCAGAATAGATTAGCTCCTGCCATATCGCTTAAGTCAAAAGCATATGTTATAGCAGTATTTTTAATGTAAATGGGTGAAACTTTTAGGTGACATACATATTTCTATCTCGAGCTTTGCCAATTATGCAGAACAGAGTCATGTGCAAGAAACAGCAAAGTGCCAGCACTGGGGGAAATGACAGTTTGGGAATAGGATAGCAGCATAAATATCGGAATTGCGCATAGACACAGGGCACCTAACAGCATAGAAGTAAAAGTTTCAGCATTAGGGGGTAGCTAAAGGTACCCAATAGGAAGCCAACATAAGTATCAGAGCTGTAAATACATAAGTGTCGCCTAAGAAGAAGCTAGAATAAGCTTTCCAAAGAAGTGGACATTCACATGTATAGATAGCTAACAGGAGTGTGCTCCCCAGTCTGACTTGCACAAAACCCTAACCTGCAATGTTTGGCCAGGTCACAACCCGACCAGTGGTCATTTCATGGGTCTCAACCCACACATTACTATAGCACAAGCATCAGGCCCTAAGGGCAGTGACACACGGAGAGATTCAGGGGGGCTCATTTATCAACCCTGGGCAAATTTGCCCATGGGCAGTTACCTATAGCAACCAATCAGGGATTAGCTTTTTGAAGCCAGCTGCAAGTAGAGCAATGAATGCAGCAATTTGATTGGTTGCCATGGGTTACTGCCCATGGGCAAATTTGCCCACTGTTGATAAATGATCGGGAGTTTTACTTGCCTGGTGACAAATAACCGCTTTTTTGGGTGACTAATCTCCCCGAAAAACCTTCGTGCTGAATGTAAATTGCCGGCGGGATGGCACTCGAATCACTTTGTTTTCCAAAGTCGTCTCACAAGGAAACTTCAGGCGACTTCGAAAAACGAAGCGCTCCAGGTGCCACCTTGCTGCGGATTTAGATTCTAGCCGGCGGGAAGATTAGTCGACCAAAGAAGAGACAATTTGTTGCCCGCCGACTAAATTTCCCCGAATCTTAGCTTGTCACTAGCCTAAATAGATACAGGTTATCTAACAAGAAACTAGCATGAACATTAGCACTAGAGATAGCCACAGAGCAGTGAGCGTGAGCATAGAGTGTTGTCTTGCCCTACGGAAATCATCAAGCTTCATGTGTTCCTGTATACATATCATCTAGTACTCTTGCTCTTTTCAAATGCTACTCTGTAGAGCCCCCAGTCGGAGTGAGAGGGACCCCGACAATCAACCGCATTGCACCCTCCTAAAGACACTTCTAGTTCTATAGAGATCATACCTTTCATTGATTTAATGGACAATTTACTGGAAAGAATGAGCTGCAATTAGGTCCTGCTGTCAAAACATTCCCAAAGAGTTGCTGATTTCTTTATCTCTACACGATAATACAGGTGCCCTACATGCGGTCGGATGCCTAGTAGTATGGTTACCAGTCAAGCCAAAGAGGTGAATAAAAAAGAACATAGTAGTAAGAAAGAATGGAAAGCTAAAAGGTGAAAAGAATAGAATGTTTTGCTAGTGGTGGTGGCATCCAGCCCAACACTGAGATACAGTAGAAGAGCATCATAAGCCCCTTTGGTGCCAGGTAGGGACATCGTTCTTCTAAAAAAAAAAGGGATGAACGAACCTCATTATACTAACAAATATAATCAGGAAGGAGAAGGACAATTAGAGGAAATGTTCTGAAGGCACATAGATTTCGAACAGCAAAACATTCTCTGATATGAAAACAGCGACTAAGCCGAGCTGTGTAATTTGATGTTCATTCCTGGTATCTGGTAAAATATTTTTTCCTTGCTGCCATCTGTTTTGAGTACTGGCTGACAAAAGCAGAATGTCTAATATTAATACCAGCCTTTGTTCACCAATAAACACCCACTTATTGTGTATCTTACAGTAACCCCTGTGCTGACAGGCAGTGGCTTCTACAACAACAGAGGAAAGGTCTGTAGGCTTTATGACGGGTGCAGCCATGTTGTGCTTAAACATTTCACTAATCTATATGGGAGAAAGGGAGTAATAAATAGTTTTTTTGCTGTGAACCTCTTGGGAATGAGCGGTACCAATCACAGTTTTGCTTCTTGATACTATTTTATATGCGGTATGGTGTTTATTGTCCACCCTGCGTCCCAAGAGATTCTGCAGCAGCCACAGGCTCATCATTAAAATCAAATCAGCCTCAGGGACTATTTCCACTTCACCACCAGACCAGACTCCCACTGGATGATTCTGGCACATAAAGAGTGAGTTGAGTTTTACTTGTTCTTGTCTTGCGGCTCTATAAATAGACCCTCAATACTTTCCTTGACAACTTGTCTCTAACTATAACACAAAATCCTTAACCATGTCCATGCCGGCGGCATTTCTGAGGCTCTGGAGAACAGATCTGTTTAGGCTTGGAAAGTCCAAGACGACTAATTAGCTCCTGAAATTGTTTAGTGAGTCTGTTTTAATCTCAGCCTCCCACACCTGCTTCTCTTTCAGTGCAATATCTTTCATGATAAACAGATTCTGCCGAGATGCCTTGCATGAAATGATCAACATTTACTCCTCCGTACTGAGATTGAGGGTGACTCTTTGGCACAGAACGGGTAACTGTGATTCCAATACACGCCATTGTGCAGTATAGTTGGAGAAAATCCACTAGAAACGCTATCACTGACACAGAATATCACAAAGTATCACTGCCTCGTCGCTTTTACAGAACTGTAATTCTCTTAGAGAACTGAAAACCCCTTCTAGAAAAGTCAGGGGGCAACGGCGTCTAGAGTGAATTACTGCTGCAATTTTTCTTATAGTATTAGTTAGTCCCCAACACACACACACACACACACACACACACACACACATATATATATATATATATATATATATATATATATATATATATATATATATATATATATATATAAACTCGTTTATGAATGCATCTGCAAGTGTGGTTGCTGGGGTTATTTACTAGTCCGAATCCAAAAAACTTGAAAAATTCAAGTTTTTTAACTATAAAATCTGAATTTTTAATGGCAAAAAAACACAAATTTTTCAAGATTTATTAAACCCAGAGGGTATGTGCAAGTGTGAAAGTAAAACCAATACACTCTGACTTTCACTCTGGTTTAGAAACTTAAATTAATGAGTTTTTAAGTGGCCTCTCACTTGAAATATCAGCCTCAAGTATAGCCTTGATCATAAGAAAGGAAAGACTTTTATAAGTGAGGGCAATTGTGGGGCTTTTGTATAAACAGCATCGCTTAACTTTGTTTTTAAGCCCCAAAATGCTCTTAAGGGGGACCTAACCCCTAAAAATAAATTGATGCAAATTCATGTTGAGTGCTTCTCTGAGCAGTTGGGCACTCAAAATAAATCTTTTGTGGTTTCTGAAACGTTTGCAGTTTTAGACTGCTAATAGCAGTCTTTCAATTCAACGGCTTTCTTTCACAGTCAGTCAGGGTCGGACTGGGCCGGCGGGACACCGGGAAAAAACCCGATGGGCCCCCGACTATAGTGGGCCCAGCCAGCCCAGATCTGCACCCTGGATTTCCTCCTCCCACGGCCGGCCGGTCACATCGAAAAAGCAGTGAGAGTGCGCACGCTAATGCACGCTGACGCGCATGCACACACGTACATGCACACACGCGCAGAGATGGGGTTGCCTCACGAGAGACCCTGAGGTAGAAGCCTCGGTGGGCTCTTTCCCCCCCAGTCTGACCCTGCAGTCAGTCAGCCCCTAAGTGACTATGTGCCACCTGCATAATCAGTTACCTTTAGGATCACTGAGCTGCTGAACTAAAAACCTGATAATAGTTAATCTAATGGGATTGGGCTCTTACACGCGGGCGGTTTTTCCTGCGCTCCCCTGTGTTGCGCTTTCTTCCAGGAGTAGGCTGTACTCATACAGACGCATGGAAGCGTCAAACGCAGGTGGGACGCAGCATGTTGCATTTCACCTGCGTTCGGCGCATACATGCGTCTGTATGAGTACAGCCCCCTTCACAATAATTGAGTGCGTCTTCTCCTGCGCTCCCCTGCGACTAAACGGAAGAAATCGCAACGCAGGGGAGCGCAGGAAGAACTGCCCGCGTGTAAGAGCCCTTAGTAAGCCCTGTGCATAGGTACCCACAAGTCTCTGCTGCTAACCTTTCCCTACATTAATTGCCTTTCTGTTTCCTCCCACCTGGGCTCTTTAATAAAAGCATAAGCAGGCTAATGACTGGCGCTTGTGAGCTACTAAGTGCCATATCACACGTCATTATATATGAGCTTTCCTTCAATGAAGACCTTTTATATTTGGCAGTGAGTTATATTTGCACCGTGACAATTAGCATCACAGGTATCACAATTTTCACGGTGCCAGGATGGTTTCTATTCTACTCTCCTTCATTTCGCCTCCTCCATTCTCTTTATTAAAGACAACAAAGACACCCACAGCGAAAGCAGCAATTCAGAAAATTGACATCTCACATAACAGCACTCAGGCTGAATAAATAGCACAAGTGCATCTTCTGTTTCTTTGCCTCTTGTATCCCAAAGTCTTGCAAAATGGAGCACAGACTTCTCCCACTTAATACTAACTTCAGATTGTACCTCTCATTCCCTTTCTATTAACTCGCTCAGTGTGCCCTGTGCATTAGTAGAACTGTATAAATGAACGTTTCTATTCATCTTTGCTCTAAGATTCATTTAGGAATATGGCAGCCTTAGTTTTAATTGACATATAGGTAAGGGATCCATTATCCGGAAACCCATTATCCAGAAAGCTCAGAATTACGGAAAGGCCGTGTCCCATCCCGTGACTCCATTTTATCCAAATAATCCAGATTTTTAAAAATTATTTCATTTTTCTTTGTAATAATAAAACAGTCGCTTGTACTTGATCCAAACTAAGATATAATTAATCCTTATTGGAGGCAAAACCAGCCTATTGGGTTTATTTCATGTGTATATGATTTTCTAGTAGACTTCAGGTATGAAGATCCAAATTACCGAACGATCTGTTATCTGGAAAACCCCATCTCCCGAGCATTCTGGATAACAGGTCCCATACCTCCCTCTTCAGCACTCTATCCTATACTATTGGTGTATTACTAACATACTTGCATAGTTACCCATAGCAACCAATCAGCAATCTGAATATTGAAACTTAGAAAATGATAGCAAAAGAACAGGTACAATCGAGTACGTTTTATTCATTTAGTACTAATGTAAACGCCCACAACATTCATTTGTCCAGACTTATGGACTGTCCAAATGTACAGATCAATGAAAGTCCCTTTTAATGACTGTTTTCTACACCTAACAGCCATTTCTAGTAATGGGCATATTATAATAAAGGCTAATTCATTTAATGAAATCACACTCAATTAATTTCCCTATAATAAACAGGATGGAGGTATTATACATGAGGCTGGCACTGCATTTAGTCCGATATTTGTTCTGGGGTTATTCTACATGATATTGGCACTGTATTTGCATTATGATCTGTTCTAGGGCCATAATATCTGGAATAGGTGCAGTATTTATCCTGCCATAAATTCTGGTGTATTATATGTGTAACTGGCCCTGGGATTATATAAACACATCTATAAAGAAAACTTTAATTAGTCTCCTGAAACATAAAAATCAACCTCCACCTATGTTTATGGTGTCTACTTGTCAGATCTAGCACCCCTTCTAGTAACTGCTTGTTTGCACTCCGTTCCGGCGTTTGCGAATGCGTGCCACCGTTCCCACATGCGCACATGGGCCCAGAGTTGGCGCATGCATGCAGGGGCCCCCAGAGGTTTGGAACCCAGTGGGCCCCACAATGTCCAGTCTGACCTGTCTAGCCTGCTTCTAGTAACTGCTTGTCCGATCTAGCACCCCTTCTAGTAACCGCTTGCAGATCTAGCACCCCTTCTAGTAACCGCTTGTCAGATCTAGCACCCCTTCTAGAAACCACTTGTCAGATCTAGCACCCCTTCTAGTGATGATTGTCAGATCTACCACCCCTTCTAGCAACCACTTGTCAGATCTAGCACCCCCTCTAGTGACGCTTGTCAGATCGAGTACCTCTTCTAGTAATTGCTTGTCAAATCTAGAACCCCATATATTAACCACTTGTCAGATCTAGCACCCCTTATAGTAACCACTTGTCAGATCTAGCACCCCTTTTAGTGACGCTTTTCAGAGCTAGCACACATTCTAGTAACTGCTTGTCAGATCTAGAACCCCATCTAGTAGCCACTTGTCAGATCTAGCACACCATCTAGTAACCACTTGTCAGATCTAGCACCCCTTCTAGTAACCGCTTGTCAGATCTAGCATCCCTTGTAGTAACTGCTTGTCAGATCTAGCACCCTTCTAGTAACTGCTTGCCAGACAGCTGCATAAGTAGCAATTGATGGGCCTGGTGCAGAATTTGCAAAGAATCATGTGGCATTGCGCTTTCGGTGCATGGCCAAGAAATTGCCCCCTGCTGCCCGCAAAAACATTTGTCATGGCTCCAACGGACCCCAAGGGGGTGCAATTACATCCCCCACACCCCTGGTAGTTATGACACTGTTGCCAGTTCTAGTACCCCTTCTAGTGACAAGTGAAAGTTAAAAAAAACTTATCTGAGACTTCAAAATGTCTATACCACCAGTTGTGGGCCACCTTTGTACTACTACTACTAATAACCATGAATTTCATGAAACCCTTATGTATCTGCTATATATTTTTTTATACCATTTTTACCATCTCTCTGCTTCCCAGTTCCCCCATATCAATGAGGCAGTTTAGTCTACACGACCTTGGCAGTGAGCAAATATGGCAGCGCTGCAGCGACAGGCACCTTAGCTCAGCTATATTCTGAGTTCTTAGTTCCCACTGCTGGGATTTAATGGCCACTGGCACAAAGCAGGCTTTAACACTCCTAATTGCCATCTAGATGGCAGAACAGTGCTCCGTGCGCATTTTCAGCTTCTGGAAAAGTGTGGAGTCAACAGCGATGAGATTATAGCTTTTAATGGACTATGTGGTCCCTTAAGGATATTCTAAAAGGCTCTGACAGAAACCTACATGATTAAGAGGCCCACAGGGTTTATAAGGTTCAGCGCAGTTTTTCACGTCCATTTCTTTTGCTTTTTCCCTGTTATTACCAGCGGATTTCCGAGTCTTCAGAGTACACAAACCTTTAAAGACCATCCCTGCTTCCATTAAAGTCACTCTTGAGAGTGAAATGAAATGGTAAACAGGGGTGTCAGTTTAAGGCACAGCAGCAGCTTATAACATTCTGCCCACGTCCCTTAACAGCTACAGCTCGGCACACTCCATGTAAACATATAATAGTCCTATTTGCCCTGGAAAAGTCTACAAAAACTGTGCAATATTTCATCAGATTCTTCTTTAGCTGTGGGTTCTGGCTTGGTTGGGGCAGAGTTAGGCATTATTAATACCAATTAAATCTCAGTCCTGCATACTGATCGTTGGCCACTTATGGATCCTAAAAAATTCCTATAAAGAATTCATGAGTCATGCCAGAATGGCGGAAGGGCACCAGTGGCTTCTTCCTAAGGGCTGCCCTTACTGTACTTACTTATGTGCTTGCTGGATTCCAGATAAAGCTCTTCAAAATATGAGAATCGTTTATGAATGCAGCCACACGTTTAGCTGTGCTTAAATGGACACAAATATTGGACATTTTTTACACCATTCATTTAAAGTACTTGGGTCCGTGCTCCTTGCACATTCGTATAGCAGTGCTATGCGCCATTTCATCTGTCCTGCCTCTGCTATCAGATCATGCTCAAGTGCAAAGGCCTCAAAAATTAAATAAAAATATAGTGTATTATTATATTGAACTTAACTTGAGCTAAAACACCATGCTAATTCCACATACATGCACAACTGTGTGTTGGCTAAGGGAGTTATAAAGAGACTGCATGCAAGCTCTATGATAAAACTGTAGGTGAAAAACATCAGGCACAAAACTGTCACATTGCCCCAGAAAGACTTATGATCTAGGAGAACAGCATAGTCAAAGTGGTGTGTCGTACTGTGCATTTGTTATTAGCTGCATTTTGGCCACTTTTTAGTTAGTGTAGTGAATTTTAATGTTTATTATCCTGAAAAAATTATCCTTTACTGCAGTGATCCCCAATCAGTGACTCATGAGCAACATGTTTCTCACCAACCCATTGGATGTTGCTCCCAGTGGCCTCAAAGCAGGAGCTTATTTTTGAATTCCAGGCTTGGAGGCAAGTTTTAGTTGCATAAAAACCAGATGTACTGCCAAACAGAGTCTCCGGTAGGCTGCCAGTCCACATAGAGGCTGACTGTATACCTTTTCCTTGTTTGATGTATATGTTACAAATGAGTGACATAATGGAGAGTGGAATGTAGATCATATGTCTATGCCCTGGTTAAATTGGATTTGTGAAGACAATAGTTTGGTACCCAGTCAAGTTATCACAAGTGTATATACTGCATTATATAGTGAATAAAATACCCCCTATTGTAAAATATAAGGATATTATGTTACCAAGGAATTCCATGACTATATAAAAGCACAAGGCCGAAGGCTTCTAATATCCTCATATTTTGCAACAGGGGTACTTTATTTGTTATAATACACAAGTTTCAGTGAGTCATGTGACAGAAATGACATCACTAAGCTACGATTTTAACCGATGAAATCACTAATCACTGTTTATAAGTATATGATTTACAGGATATTCATGGCTCTTATGTATTATATTATTATAATTATTATTATTTGAGATGGACAAGCCACATTTTCAATACTGACCATGGTACTGCACCAATAAAAAATGCTAAGTAATAGTTATGACAGCTTATTTATAACTGACAATGATCCCAAGGCTGGTGATCACTGGGGCTTGGGCCCATTGGTAGAAATTCTTATACACTGGCAGCAATATCCATCCCTAGTGACTATTGTTCTGCTGTTCAGTATCTTACAAATGAGTCTGATTCATATGTATTATGAATGGGGTAAAAAGTTCACTGCTATTTCTGAATTAGGCATGCATTGTTGCAAATCTTTGAGCCTGTATTCTAATGCAGCCACCTGTGCAGTCACCATGCTCACCGTTTTTATTTCTGCATGCCTTTCATTTCATCTCCTTAAAGGAGAACTAAACTTTAAAACTGAATATGCATAAAAATGCCATATTTTATATACTGAACTTATTGCACCAGCCAAAAGTTTCAGCTTGTCAAAAGCAGCAATGATCCAGGACTTCAAACTTGTCACAGGGGGTCACCATCTTGGAAAGTGTCTGTGACACTCACATGCTCAGTGGGCTCTGAGCAGCTGTTGAGAAGCTAAGTTTAGGACTCGTCACTAATTATCCAGCAGAAAATGAGGTTGGTCTGTAATATAAGCTGATGCTACAGGGCTGATTAATAAATTCTGATGCTAATTGCACTGGTTTCTGTGCTGCCATGTAGTAATTATCTGTATTAATTACTAATCAGCCTTATATTGTGACATTTCTATTCTATGTGTACTGTATATTGTGAGTGGGTTCCTAAGCTCAGTAAGTGACAGCAGCACAGAGCATGCACAGTGAATCATCAGAAAAGAAGATGGGGAGCTACTGGGGCATCTTTGGAGACACTGCTAAAGGGCTGTGGTTGCCTTGGGCTGGTACAGAAGCCAAAAACATAAAGTACAACATTTCTATCTACTTTTAGTTAGGCTTTAGTTCTCCTTTAAAATCATTTTGGTGTGTAACAACTGCAAGAATGCTGCTGGGCAATTCATTCATCAGCAATATACAGAAGTCCCATTGCTTGTAGGGTATTGTAGGCAGCACATTCATGTAACACCCAGCAGTACAGGTCACACCTGTTATGTAACATTCTTTCATAGCCAACCTGAGGTGTCCATCCTCCCATGACAAAGAGCTTGTTGTTCAAGGTGACGGCAGCATGGCAAGCCAGCGGAATGGGCAGGGGGGTCACATTCCTCCAACTCTCTTTCTCCATGGAGAACTTTTCTACACAATTGGTGATGACGTATTGGTTTTTGTACTTCATCTGACCTCCAATGAGATAGAGGTCATTACAGAGACTGGCAAGAGCATAAAGCTCTCGATACTCGGCGCTGCAAAGCCTCTCCCAGCAGTAGTTCCCTCGGTTGTGGTACCTGTACAATAGGGAGCTTGTTAGAAACGCTGCCTAACGTAGACTCCATTCATTGCCTCTCATTCAGAGCATCAAGGACTCTTTTCTTTTCCTGCCTTTGTATCTACAGACACCTCTATGGTGATGGGATCCAGACAGACTATGTGCAGGTTAATAACAATGCTGACAGTAAGGATACAATTGGAACACGTGGGGGAAAAAGATGGGAGTTTTGTCTGGGCTTTGTCATAGGGGCACTGAAAACAAGTGCACAAAAGCATCTATCTACCTGGTAAAAAATAACTATTTATCCTCTGAACTTCTCTATATACTTTGTACAGTATTTATAGTGTGTGTATAAAAAGACTTTATATAGACAGAAATTACAACAGTAAACACCAATAATAACTGATTACATCACTAAACACCATTTATATAGTGAATAAGGCATTCCCTATTGTAAAATATAGGGTTATTATAAGTTACCGAGGAGTTCCACGGCCACAAGCTTTTATACAGGTCATGGAACTCTGCGGCGACTTCTAATATCATCGTATTTTGCAACAGGGGGTACTTTATTCACTATATAAATGGTGCTTAGTGATGTCATCAGTTATTATTGGTGTTTAGTGATGTAATTTCTGTCTATATAAAGTATTTTTATACACACACACTATAAATACTGTACAAAGTATATAGAGAAATAGTTATTTTTTACCAGGTAGATGGCTGCTTGTAATGAACGCTTACCCTGGTGGTATAGAGTCGCATGGTTCCTCTCCCTCTGGTGCCGGTCTCTCCTATGGCGGGTTTTACGTGCCTGGCGCCTGACAATCGCGTTGTGGCATGAGATTCAAACATATTTAAAGGGGCTTTGGGCTGGAATTGATTGCCCGTTTTTAGGTCTAACTTGTTTTGTTAGTTCCAGGGTGTGATCCTTGTATTGTTTGATTCCTGTTTTGATCCTTGCCTGCCTGGCTGACTACTCTGAACCCTACCAATCCTGACCCTTGCCTTCCTTAATATTCTGATTCTACCGGTATTGACCCTAGATTGCCTGACTATCCTTGAACACTGCCTGTACAGACCCGGGCATGATTGACTTTGCTTGAACTCCACTTGAACTGACCGCTGCCTGCCTGAATATCCTTGAACTCATTGGCGAACCGCGGGCTGCTGCCGCCTGAGGCAGCAACCCCGATGCCACCCCCCTCTCCCGCTTCACACTTAAAAGTTTAGCGTCGGAGCAGGTCAAAGGGGGCTGCATCGCTAGCACAGCGAGAACGTACTGCACTTTCTGCACTAGCAGAGCTGAATTTCCGGTTTAAAAAACGGAAATTCGACTCTTAAAGTTACAGGAGGCGGCTTTTTGCTGCCCCTTGTAACTGGCCGTTCACTTCCGCCTGAGGCAAGGTGCTCACCTTGCCTCATGGCAGGAATGGCCCTGCTTGAACTCTGCCTGTACCGACCCCGGCCTGCCTGACTACACTTTTCGTTTATGCCCTGAACTGTTGCCTTCTGTCCAAATCCTCAGTAACAACCGTGCCCCTTTGCCTGTCCAGAATTCATGCTTTGCTCCTCTCTTATGAAGACCTGGTGGCATCTGAGTAGCTGAGGCCAAGGAGCCGATCATGACACTGCTTTTGTGCACTTGTTTTCAGTGCCCCCATGACAAAGCCAAGACAAAACTCACATCTCTTTCCCCACGTGTCCCAATTGTATCCTTACTGTCATTATTATTATTTATTATAATACACAAGTGAGTCATGTGACAGAGGTGACATCACTAAGCTCCGATTATAACCAATGACATCACTAAGCACCATTTATAAGGATATAATTTACCGGGTACTTATGGTTCTTGTGTATTGTACGAATAATGTATATGTAGAGAAAGAGTAGTCAGCACACGGATTCTCAATATTCTTTAGGGATGGTGCACGTTCTGCAATGGCCACTTCCCATTGGCAAACAATACTGTGTAAAGATTGAACAGCACCATCAATTCTTGAGTCGTTTAAAAAGCCTTTATTTGTGCTTTTGTGGGCATCACCGCAACGTTTCAGGCCATGCGGCCTTTTATCAAGCTTGATAAAAGGCCGCATGGCCTGAAACGTTGCGGTGATGCCCACAAAAGCACAAATAAAGGCTTTTTAAACGACTCAAGAATCGATGGTGCTGTTCAATCTTTACACAGTATTGTACGAATATATGTTACAGGTACAAAACTGTAATTTCTAAAGCAAAGGGATATAATTCTGTACTGAAATCTTTCATCAAAGACCTGGACTTCTCATGAGCAGGGGCCATAATGTTCCCGCCTTCTGGCGTTTGAGAGTCCGGACAGGGGCGGGCCCAATGATATTGGGACAGGTGGACGATGTCAGGGGGAGGATTAGGTGATGTTTGGGGGTGGGTTCATGAAGTTAGGGGATGGAGTTATGACTTAGCGATCAGCAATTGGCTGATCATCACATCATTCAATTTAAAGCCGAGTTTCCGGATTTCCTAATTTGAAAATCTGGGCAACCAGTTTTCACCCAGACAGCCCTTCCAAAAACCTAGGGGGCCATTGTTACCTCCTGTGTTGGTCAATATTTGTATGTAATCAATGTTTTGTGTACACATATGTTACTAGTAATTGGGAATGGTTCCTGATATTCCATCTCATTCCTACCTGCATATCTCAACCATCTTGTTCTTCTGCCTTGCCAACCTCACAGAGCTTGCTTCTCCAGCCAAAATAATGTCATTGTTCTCAGTAACCACTCCAGCGAGGACAGAGCCTAATGCCTCTCCTTGTTTTGGCGATGGAATGAAACAACATTTACCTGTCGCAGGAGCAAAGCAGAAGCTTGCATCCCCAAAACTTCCATATTTTGACCTGATGCCCATTGCGTTGTTGCCAATGCAAAGGAGAAGGTTTGTGGTCTCCATGCCATAACGTAGGCTTAGAGAAGTCTGTTTGGACTTTTCTATAGTTTCCAGTGCTTCCTCGACTATGTCATAGCACCGTGAGTTGCATAAGAGCACAGTGTTCCTCTTTCTAGCCTCCCTGAGAAAGGAAGGGCTGACTAGTAGTAATCTCACCTGCTTCAGTAGGTCAACAAGATATTCTGAGCGTGCATTCTTGTCATGGTTTACCCATCTTAGGACCAAATCCAAGATGCTCTCCTCTCGAGAAACATTAAGGTCATCAGATTTGATCATTCCCATCAACTGGTCAAACTCGATCCCCAAAATCTCTTCATGTAAGCCAACCTCGGTGAAGTGTTGGTACAGGTATTTCCTGCACCTTTCCTCAAGTTCTTCTCCACAGATATGCTTTGCGAAATAATATACCCCAACACAATTTGAAGGATCCATATGCTCTAGCATGTAGTTTTGACACAAGGTAAAAATGTCATCCAGTTGCATGAAGTAGGCTGCGGTGGCAACTACTTGCACAGTGAGATTGTTGATAGTGAGTTCTGATGTGTACATATAATCAAGTATAATGGAGACACTTTGAGCAGTTATGTCATGGAGTTGAACCTCGTTTTGGTTACATTCCATCAAGCCACATGTAAACATTGCCCTAAAATATGGGCTGAATGATGCAAGGACTGCTTTATGACAAGGGAACCTGTGTCCTTCAGCCACCAGGACAGTATCGGTCAATTCTGCTACTCCCCTCATCCTATTGAGCTGGTCCAACAGAGCAATACCATGTTGCTGCTTCCTCTTGTGCTCACGATCATTCTCCATAGCAGAAGACAACAGAGAAAAATGATATTTCTAATAAAATCGGTTCAGTTTATGTCTCCTTAGCCAAGCACGTCCCTCAAAGCAGATGTTTCAAAGAATGTCGGAAAGTGAGATGCCCTGATAAGAGAAAACACACACTTACCTTTACATAAAGGAATATCATCTAAAACATAATGCACCCAACATGTAATATTTAAGTAATTAGATTACCATTGATCATCATAATGTGAGGATCACATGACTGGAGACTAATTGATATACAGACACAGATATACAAGTAAAAGGGAAACGCAAAAGTCTCCCACTAGAACTGCAGCCTAGGAACAATGGCAGACACGATTTGTCTCCCACAGTAAATCAGAGCTACTTTGGGTGACAAACCTCCTAAAATTGCCTTCCCTTTTCCCAACATTTGGCTTGCCACAAATAAAACACATTACTCACGCAATCCTACCTAATTGCGGGTAAACGACTCCTTATGTATTTTCCAAAGCCAAATCATCGCGAGTAATATGTTTTATGATAAAAAAGGTAAAGAAATTTTGGGAGATTAGTCGCAGGTGGTATTGCAGATTTACCAAGGGTGATAAATCTCCATGTCTGCCATTGCCCTAAGGGTAATCGTAAGTGATAGCCTCCTTTTGGCTAGTGCCAGTTATGATATTCTGATTAGTGATGTGCGGGTAAAATCCGACTTTAACCCGCCCTCCCTCCACCTGCCCGAGCCCGACTTCCGGCTTCCATTTATAGACCTGTACCGACCTGCCCTGCCGATGATGTCAAAAGGGACGGGGCGATCAGGCGTGCATCTATAAAAAAGGAAGCCGGAATTCGGAAGCCACCGCAAAGGGGGTTCGAGGTCAGCCCGAACCTGCCCGCACATCACTAATTCTGATGCTGTACCGCAAATCACATTTCTGATAGCAAGCTTCTGTTCTAAGTCTACAGTAATATTCAATATGGTGTCCACAGATCGCTGACTGTTTTTTGCTGTCAGATACTATTTTAAAATCTTATTTTACAGGAATCTGTAATAACATGTATTATTTGGCAAATGATACCATGTCCCATGGAAAACAGGTGTTGTAAACATTCACACACTAAGAATCTCGCATAATGAGCAACCAACTGAATAACAACAACTGCGCTTGTGTATAATATGGATATATATTGTATAGATTTTTTATAGATTTTGTGTACAAGCCCAATATCATTTTCTATTAGGCTGTCAGATAATGATAGCTTTAGTTCAACCACAAGGATCATTGGAAGAACATTGTCAATTTCCCTGATATACAATTTAGGGAAAAAAAGATACTGAAATATGCCAATAGATAGAGCATGAGATTACAGCTACCAAAGGAGAACGTTATTCTGTTAAATTGCCACATTGCTTTAAAGGCTGAAGATAATATTCAACCTAGCCCTGTCAACAATCCTATCAGCCTATTCTAGATAAGTAACAATATATTGGAGTTGATTGCCTTTATGTACTTCTTAAAGGAGACCTGTCAACCGGACAAAAAAAGTTGTATAATACAAGTCCTTTTTAAAATGAACATGAAACCCAAATCCTTTTTTTATTGAAACATCCATACCTGTAATATTGCACTTAAAAATCACAGCCTTTCAATCTTATTGTGCCTTCCTTGCCTCTATGGCTTCACTTTCCAGTCTGTACTTCCTAGACGTATTTGCAGTACTCACATTCGCCCTTGGTCCTCATTGTCTATAATTTTCTACCCTGTGCATGGACATGGGCATCAGGTTCCCGTTTCTGGTTCATACACGTGATTTTGGGATGTTACAAACTGGACAACAGCTTCCACAAAATTGCTGCTGCCTGCCTGCTGTGATTGTATATTCAAAAAGAATATAGGAAACAATATTTCAATATTTTATATGTAAATAAAGTTTGTTTTGCCTGACAAGCACAATAAAATTAGATTTTTAATGATTTCTTAGGGTGACAGGTTCCCTTTAAGCTGGCAGCAATTCATCTTAAGATTTGACCACCAACAAAATGGGCCAAATCATGATGATCCAATTGTTTGTCCCCCAAAGCCAGTGCCTGGATCATAATTGGGGCCTACTGACATGTGCCCAACCCTGACCATAAAGCCTGTCACTAGCTTTAATGGAACTTAAACAGACAGCTAGGCTGCTGCCAGTGCAAGCCCATCCCTGCCATGCAGAAAAATATATTGTTTTTATCAAAAGTTATATGTTTATATTTTGTGTTAATGTTAACTAAAGGGTAAAACTTAAAGGGATACTATCATGGGGAAAAAAATGTTTTCAACATGAATCAGTTAATAGTGCTGCTCCAGCAGAATTCTGCACTGAAATCCGTTTCTCAAAAGAGCAAACAGATTTTTTTATATTCAATTTTGAAATCTGACATGGGGCTAGACATATTGCCAATTTCCCAGCTGTCCCAAGTCATGTGACTTGTGCTCTGATAAACTTCAATCACTGCAAGTTGGAGTGATATCACCCCCCTCCCTTCCCCCCCCCGCCAGCAGCCAGACAAAAGAACAATGGAAAGGTAACCAGATAGCAGCTCCCTAACACAAGATAACAGCTGCCTGGTAGATCTGAGAACAACACTCAATAGTAAAAACCCATGTCCCACTGAGACACATTCAGTTACATTGAGAAGGAAAAACAGCAGCCTGCCAGAAAGCATTTCTCTCCTAAAGTACAGACACAAGTCACATGACCTGGGGCAGCTGGGAAATTGACAAAATGTCTAGTCCCATGTCAGACTTTAAAATTGAATATAAAAAAATCTGTTTGCTCTTTTGAGAAATGGATTTCAGTGCAGAATTCTGCTGGAGCAGCACTATTAACTGATGCGTTTTGAAAAAAACATGTTTTCCCATGACAGGATCCCTTTAAGGTATTTTAGAAACCTCTTTACTTTTTGAGAATGTTTGTTAATAATCCAGAAAGCGTATCCTAAATATAATAAAAATGAGTGCATTAACAAATTCCCTAGGTTGACACCACAGTCCCTATTCCAATAGGCTCAGCCTTCCCCACCGTTACAAAACACTTGCTTTTTCTTCAGTGCTTAACATTGTTTTTTATTGGCAGTATCCTTACCCATATCTGCTGTTTCGCTTTTCTTGGGAAGGCTCTGTGTTTGGGCCTGTGAATTTCTTGCTCACGTCCTGCTCGTGTTGTGGATCCCAGACTTAGTCAAAACCTGGGATATAAATAGGACCTTAAAAAAGGGATATGAGCTCTAGAGAGTCACAAGGTTATTCTTAAACCCTTCCCCACCCCTGTCTGTAAACAAGCTGTCCCTTTTTCAGGACGCAATGGTATTCTGCAAACAGGGGAATAAAAACTTCCTTCTCCGGGAAGTGCAGGGGGTCAGAAAATAGAACCAGTTCATTAGTTCATGGTAGAGCCACTGAATATACCCGTTTATCTATATAATAATATAGTCAATACTCACCTTGGTTGCCCTGTGATCAGACTGTGCACCTATTTAGCTAGATCCTAGGGCTATGGCACACAGGGGCAGATTCACTAAAGGATGTCAAGGTGAGTATTGACGCTAGTGACAATTCACCAGCGTTACCATCCGCAGGGACATCGCCTATTCGCTAACAGGCGCAGCCGCCAATTCGCTAGCGAAAGAGACTGTCGCTAGAGTTCGTTCGCACGCTATCGGCAGTTGACTTTTCGCTCTCTCGAAAGGTCGTTACTCCGCAAAGTCAGTAAAGTGCAGATTTTACTGAACGTTACCTCTTTTGCCAGATTTGACTTTGCCACCTCAGACCAGACGAAGTGCTATAAAGCAGCTAGATCTTCCTCAATCTTCTGTCACTTACATCATATCCTGTGTGCCGAAAATGCATTCAAGTTCAAAAAACAATGGCGACTTTTCTCTTTTTTAAGCGAGATTGCCTGCAAAAGTCCTATCAAACTTTTTTGGGTAAACGGTTTTCTCCAGATATTTCATAACATATGGAACATTCATTTTACAGTGGGTTCATGTGTAGGGCATTATATTAACTCTCTTGTCTTTATTAAGGTTCCCCGGACATTTGTAATAAAAAGTGGCCACTTCAAGCATTTGCACCAACAAATATAATAAAGATGTCCATACAACTTTAAATTACCCACCCTATGCAAATTGACCTAAGCACAAGATCACTAGTGAATTTTCACTAGGTATAAACGAGCGCAAGCGCATCTTTGCTATGAAATGCTCGCACTGCTGAAGTAACACTAGCAAAAAGTCGCAAGCGTTCGTTGCCCAGGACGAAACTTTGCATATTAGTGAATTGGTGTAGTCGTAGCGCATTTGACCCTGCAAAGTGGTGCGAGGTGTGCGAAGCTGACGCTGTCGAAAATTCGCCACAATTCTACCCCACCGAGTTTTGCTGCCCATGTAATTTCCATCTTTGCAGACAGGTGGCAAAAGGCATGACATTGCTCAGGGGGCCATTGTCTTTGATTGATTGGAGTCTTGCATGGCCTAAAAGTTAGGCTTATGCTACACAAGGAGATAAATACCTGCAGAGGCATGAAACACATCCTTTTTATTAGTCACCAATGTGACTTTTTTGCTCCATCCTAAAACCAGCTCTTGGCATTCATTACAACACCCTGTTAACAGAATAAATATAAAAGAGGCCAACGTTAATTTGAATAAGTACATTTTTTTATACAATGAGTATCCCGCTATACAGATGAGTTTTGACAATCTGGCGACTGCTGAAGGCGGACATAAAGATAAACAAACACTATGGGGCAGATTTATCAAGGGTCGAATTTCAAGGGTTAAAAAACCCTCGAATTCGAAGTAAAATCCTTTGAATTCAAATATCGAATTCGAAGGATTTTAGCGCAAAATGTTCGAAAACGATTGAATAAAAATCGTTCGATCAAACTATAAAATCCTTCGATATCGAACGATTCGAACGATTTTAAGCGATCGATCGAATGATTTTTATTCGATCAAAAAAAAATTAGAAAAGTGCTCTGGAGGGTCCCCATAGGCTAACATTGCACTTCGGTAGCTTTAATGTGCCGAAGTATGAAGTCAAAGTTTTTTTTTAAAGAGACAGTACTTCTATTATCGAATGGTCGAATAGTCGAACGATTTTTACTTTGAATCAATCGAATCATTAGATTCGATCGAATTTGACCAATTCGATGGTCAAAGTACCCAAAAAAAAACTTCGAAATTCGAATCTATTCACTCGAGTTTAGTAAATCTGCCCCTATATATTTGGAATTAAGGTGTCAACGCAGATTGCTCATTTGAGTTCCAAATTCTTTCTAAAGGAAAGTAACAGAAAAAAAATATAAAAAAAAAAAAACAAGACAAATGCGTTGGATGGTATTTTGTATGCCATCTATGTGGTTGGTCAATGGGGAGAGATGATCTTCTTGTACTTGAGGCCTATTTATTAAAGGTTGAATTTTAGTGGTTTTAGAAGTTTTTGAAACACGACTAAACTCTGTTTCTTTAATGTCATGAAGATTATTAAAAGATCTGAATAAAAAAGTACACACAGAAAATAAAGGCGAACAATCTGAAAAGAAAATACGAATACCTCTAAAACTTCAAAAATGTGAGTTTTCAGACAATTCCTAGCAAAAAAAAACCTCTAAAAGTTCAAATTGATTATAAATGGTCCAATATGATCAGCACAGCTCCCATTGATTTCTATAGGACCTTGACAACTTTTACCTGGTGACGTTAAGTATTTGAGTTTTTAGAAAACAGAAAGTGATTGAAAACATTTTTCCGGTGAACAATCTGAAAACAACTGAACTGGAAGAAAAGTTCTGGAAGGTGAACAAACTCTTTAAATCAATAGAGTTTGGTGAGAGCTGTGAACTGTCTTACCGAGCGTGTTGTGTTGGCAGATACATTAGAAGCCTCAAGAAAGAGATGGATGCTAGTGATGTGCGGGTCGAGAATTTCTCAACCAGCACCTGACCCTAACCCGCCAGCTCCCTACCTGCATCCGACCCGGGCCCACTGCTCCCTTTTATTTATAGACCCGCGCCTGCCTCGCCCTGCAGTGACATCACAAAAGGGGTGGGGCAGGCGGATGTCTATAAATTCGAGCGCCGGAAGCCGGCAGTACTAGGTCGCGGGCAGGGAGAGCAGGAGAAGAGCTCTGCCCACACCCGCCCACGACTCGCGCATTTTCTCCAGGGGTCGGCCCGAACCCACCCGACCCGCGGGCCTCAGGTCGGCCCGCACATCTCTAATGGTTGCCTTTATAGAAATTGAGAAAATACAAAGTTACCAACTCAAATTTGATCTGCCTTCTTGGGGGTATATTTATCAAACAGCAAATCCTGACTCGAAGGGGTAAATTTATCAAAGAGTGAAGTTCCGCCACTAGAGTGAAATTCCACCACTCTCCATTCATTTCTATGGGATTTTTATAGGCGTATTTATCAAAGGGTGAACTTTCACTTTCACCCATTGATAAATACGCCTTTCAAAATCCCATAGAAATGAATTGAGAGCTGCGGAATTTCACTCTAGTGGCGGAACTTCACTCTTTGATAAATTTACCCCTTGGAGTCAGGAATTGCTGTCCTGGCAAGTGGGTAATAACACAAAAAGCTCCCACTTAATTTCACCATACCTATACCAACCTTAGCTTTTCCTCCTTTCCCTTCTCTTCTCTAAAATTTTCATGTGAAAAATGTAAACAAGAAGGCAAATGTTGCCAATTTACATGCAGATGTGTACAGGAGAAACATTCCTCTAGAATGGAAGATAAATCAAAGTGATGAACACTACAGTATAAACATTATATTTAAGTTAAATCACTGGTTTGTCAAAATGGCCTCAATGGCAGCCTCCAACATACCAGGAAAGCACCAATCCACTTGGCGTAACACAACACGGTCAGAGAGTTTGTTGTTTTTCTTACAGTTTCCTTCTTGCTAAAAGTTTACCGTAAAACAGAGCAAACAAAGGAGGGAAAGTCACAATGAATCAACAATGCCTTACAGTTATTCTGTGATTAGTCAGGAAACGTCATCATAGAAGGGAAGGTTACATATGTATGAGACTTTAAATATAGAATATAGCCAAGCTGTTTCCATGGAATGGAATTTCTCACTTTATATAGTAACATAATAAGTTAGGTTGACAAAGGCAGACATCCATCAAGTTTAATCACATCTGGAAGAGCTCTGAATTCCACCAGTTTGTTTTTGTTACTTTTGTTGTCTCTGTTCACACCAAATTGGCTTATAAAGCAGTATTTTCATCCACGTGTTGGAATGAATTTACATGATATCTTTTTTTTCCACTCATATATTAAAGGGGTAGTTCACCTTTAAATTAACTTTTAGGGGCCGATTCACTATGGGTCGAATATCGAGGGTTAATTAACCCTCGATATTCGACTAGGAATTAAAATCGAATATCGAAGTCGAAGGATTTAGCGCAGATAGTTCGATCGAACGATCGTAGGATAATTCCTTCGATCGAACGATAAAATCCTTCGAATCAAACGATTCGAAGGATTTTAATCCAACGATCGAAGGAATATCCTTCGATCAAAAAAAGTTAGCCAAGCCTATGGGGAGCTACCCCATAGGCTAACATTGACTTCGGTAGCTTTTAGATAGCGAACTAGGGGGGTCGAAGTTTTTTTTAAAGAGACAGTACTTCGACTATCGAATGGTCGAATAGTCGAACGATTTTTACTTCGAATAGTTCGATTCGAAGTCGAAGTCGTAGTCGAAGGTCGAAGAAGCCCATTCGATGGTCGAAGTAGCCCAAAAAAAACTTCAAATTCGAAGTTTTTTTACCTTTGAATCCTTCACTCGAAGTTAGTGAATCAGCCCCTTAGTATACTATAAGATATTCTGTTCTAAGCAACTTTTCAGCTTTTCTTCATTTATATTTTTTATACATTTTAATTGTCTTCTTGTGCCATATCCCACATGGGGGTCGTTATCCCCAGCAGCTAAAAAACTGCCCTATGAGGTTACAATTGTATTGTTACTTATTTTTAACAATATTTATTGCTTGTTTTTCGCATCAGGCCCTTCTTCATTCTCTCATTCAGACCACTGCATGGTTAAGGGTAAACTGGACCAGGTAGCTGCTGAAATTTCAAACTTGAGAGCTGAACAATTCAAAAACCATAACAAATGAGGAACAATTGCATAGTGAAGAGGAAGTCTGTTCCCATTCTAAGCCACTAGGGAAAAAAATTGCATAAATGCTTTACATGAAAATTCTCGTTTCCATTTCCCCTTGGCATATTTACATGTATTGTAACAAACTTCTGCTTTAAAATATAAGCTATTTTTAGTTGGTTATTTTTAAGCATTCCCTTTGATATACGAATGTGTGAGTCTCACTCTTCATGAAAAAGCAAAGTACATTTGGGGGCAGATTCACTAAGGGTCGAATTTCGAAGTTAAAAATACTTCGAAATTCGACCCTCGAATTGAAATCCTTCGACTTCGAATATCGAAGTCGAAGGATTTAGCGCTAATCCTGCGATCGATCGATCGAAGGATTTTTCGTTCGATCGAACGATTAAATCCTTCGAATCGAACGATTCGAACGATTTTAATCCAACGATCGAAGGAAAATCCTTCGATCAAAAAAAGGTTAGCAAGCCTATGGGGACCTTCCCCATAGGCTAACATTGACTTCGGTAGGTTTTATCTGCCGAAGTAGGGGGTCGAAGTTTTTTTTAAAGGGAAAGTACTTTGACTATCGAATGGTCGAATAGTCGAACGATTTTTACTTCGAATCGTTCGATTTCGTTCGAATTCGAACGAATTTAACCAATTCGATGGTCGAAGTACCCGAAAAATACTTCGAAATTCGAATTTTTTTCATTCGAATCCTTCACTCGAAGTTAGTGAATCGGCCCCTATATAATCAATATTTTACATTACCTAGAAAATAAAATTACCACGTTTTAATGAGAAGTGTAACTACTAGCAGTGCTCCCAATAACATTGTCAGTAATTCAGCGGTGCAACTTAAAGGCATTTCGTATATAGGGGAAAATACTTTTCTTCTTCTTTCAAATATAAATTATTTAAAGTGAAGCTTCTGCATAAATGTTTAATAACTGGCTTCAATATCCTGTGTGCGCCTTTATCTTATCCTGTTTAAGAAGGCAATACTGGTTGCTTTTTATGGAGAGGGAAATGCAATAAAAACAGTTGTTTCTAATAGCCTGCTTGCTTTTGTAAGACTATAGCTCCCTGCACTCATAACATATATATGCACATATAACATGGAGCCTGGAAGGTAGGAGCATGCATACAGTGCGAGTCTCGGGTTGGGGTTAATGGGGGGGCTCAGGACACTCCTGGGCTTGTGGTTCCCTAGTTATGACATTGTTTGTAGATAACAGACACCTACTTAATAGTTGGTTTTGCTGAAAGAAATTTGCTACTATGGGTTTTATGAATGGCATTAAGGCAGGTTGAGGGCAAGCAGACTTTGTGGGGCCCCATTTCAATACAGAAGAGACTTGACCCTATAGGAAACAATACGTAGGGGTAAAATCATGTGCTAATTATTGATGCACCAGTGCTGTCAAGAAGCATTTGACATATGGGTAATGTTCCTCCAGAATAGTGATCCCCAACTCAACAAACATGTTGCGCATCGACCCTTTGGATGTTGTTTCCAGTGGCCTCAAATCAGGTGATTATTTTTGAATTCCAGGCTTGTTTTTGTTGCATAAAAACCAGATGTACTGCCAAACAGAGTCTCCTGTAGTCTGCCAGTCCATATAGAGGCTACCACATAACCAATTACAGTGATATAACCCCCCCTGGAAACATTGCATGTTTGTGTTGCTCCCCAACTCTTTGTACATTTGGATGTGACTCATAGATAAAAAAGGTTGGGGACTACTGCTCCAGAATGTCCTACTTTATGTTTGGACGCGTCAGGATGTAATGGTTTTAATGTATTTGAAATAAAGTTGAATTTTACCTACCACAAGAGGTTTCCGGAGTGCTCGCCAATTTTCTTCTTGCTTCACATGATGACCATTCATTCAACCATGTCATGAGCCTGTCATTGAAAAGCCTGAGGATCCAAACATAAAGTAGGACATTCTGGAGCAGTAGTCCCCAACCTTTTTTATCTATGAGTCACATCCAAATGTACAAAGAGTTGGGGAGCAACTTCTGAGTGCACACACCCTTGGCTACGGGTTCGGGGCGATGCACCCGGACCACTTGAGACGTCGGGTGAGTGCTTTTCCCTTTTTCAATTAGTGGCTTCACGTTGTACTCTGCGTTTAAGTGATAGACCTGGGGTGTTTACACCCAGGTCATTTTTGTTACAGGGTGAGATACTCTCTATTACTCATCCGACAAACATACTTTTTTGAAAATTCTTAAATATCCTGTTTCAGGACTGTGCAGCTGTAATTTCCCTTACCTGTTTGCATCATGTGAAGCAACACTTAGGGGGTTACCTATAAAAAGGAATTTCTGGTCAAGGTTTTAAAGGGGAAAACTTAAATTTTAAGAGGGAAAAAAAACTCTAATTTTTCTAGATTTATTATACCCCGAAACTGCTAAAAGTCCAAATCCGAAAATCCACCATCTGAAACCTGCTGAGGTCATGTAGAAGTCAACAGCAGATGTCCCTTTTATAATTTGAAGATACAGTGATATGCGCTGGGTTTGGTCGAAATCCCGAAATAATTTCTAAGATTCGAGTTTTCGCTTGATTTTATCAAGTCTTTTCCCGTACTGAATTTTTCGAGTTATTTTATTGATAACTAAGTTAAAATCGTGGATGGGAGTTTGGTCGAGCTTGGTTTAATAAAAAGATGAGATAAATTAGAGTTTTAGTAAATAACCCCCCCTTGGTGTGGTTGAAATCGATAATACACTTTGCACACTGGTGTTGGTAGTGTTGGTGACACAGTTCATCCATTTAGATTCATCCATTTAGATTCTTGTATCCACCAACCCTATCACTTTCCTTAAATAACACAATCTGATAGATATCTGCAGCCTGCGGCAGGCCCAATGCATCAACCTCTAGCAAGGGAACTGCACCCCTTTATGCAGGAGATCAATAAAAACAGTTACAGGGATCACTCATTCGTTTTTCTGATTACCTTCCTCATATAATTTTTGTATCAATGTTAGTACAGGTATGGGATATGTTATCTGGAAAACTGTTATCCAGAAAGCTCTGAATAACAGGCCATCTCCTATAGACTCCATTTTATCAAAATAATGCAAATTTTCAAAAATAATTTCCTTTTTCTCCATAATAATAAAACTGTTCCTTGTACTTGATCCCAACTAATATAAAATTAGTCCTTATTGGAAGCAAAACCAGCCTATTGGGTTTATTTAATGTTTACATTATTTTCTAGTAGACTTAAGGAAAACAGAAAGATCTGTTAGTTGGAAAACCCCAGATCCCGAGCATTCTGGATAACAGATCCCATACCTATAATGTTAATAGTCCCTTCAGCACTCTATCTTTGCCAACGGATTATGCAGACATCATCCACCCAGTCTGTACAGATCCTATAACTATTGGCTTAGAGGCTACAGATAGGAAAGTTCTGTATCACATAATGGGTTAGTTGTTACGGAGCATCTCATAGTTTACTCCTCAATGGAAGCACAATATATTATATAATGGGATGCTCGGCAGAGGAATACAGCCTCGTTCAGCTTCTGTGAAAAGTTATGCAGCAGCCCAATCCATTGATAATCACTAAACAAGCACTTTCTGACTTTAATAACCTGATGGAGTTATGTAATAGTTCCTAATGTACAATTAATCCTGTATTTTGTTTGAGATGTTAGTGTTCAGAGGAAATGTTCAAGGCAAGGCTGGGACTAGCGATCTGGATATTTGAAATCCTCCAGCATTAACTTGGAATGTGGAACCTCAGAAATGAGCTTTTGTTTGTTTAAATGTGAAAGTATTTGAGGAACAGCTGGGAGTCGACAACTCTCTCAGGATCCTGACTTTATTCTAATTTCTTGTATGCATAGTGGAAAACCAGCCCTATATCTTATTTCATTTCAGGTACCCCACCCATAAAAATTCCTTTCCTTTTCACCTTTCTGCCACCACAAATGTAAAGAAAAACAAACCATAATTAGGCAAGTTTTAGAACTTTCTAAGGATAATATCAACCTAGCTTTTCTCTGCTGACTAAGGAAGAACATCAACCATGGAAAAAAGTCAAATGCAGCCCAAATCCAAACAATGCCTGAGACAGTGACAGCAATGCCCATGCTGCTTCTCATTTTGGGGTCATCCAGGGATGCTTTGCCAATGAGGCGAGTTGAGGCTGTCGCCTCAGGCGGCAGTGCCCCACTAGGTACCAGGGGCAGCAAAAATGCTGCTCCTGGTACTTTAAGAGCAAATTTCCAGGGGAGGGGGGGCAGCAGCAACTGCTGCTGCCTCAGGCGGCGGAGGGGCCAGGATCGCCCCTGGGGTCATCACTTTGGGGTCATCACCCAAGAAGGTAAAAATCTGGAACCACTGACACTTTAAAAACTTGTAGTTACGAAGGGAATGAAATGCCAACAATGGCACAGATTATCAGGGCTGTATTTTCGTCTTGTGCTGCCCTGATTATGTAACTGGGCACTGCACTGCATGTTGGGTGCTTGATATGTTTGTTCCTGTTTGTTCCTGGCATGTTACAATTCAACAAGAGCTGAAAGACTGCAGGTTAAATATCACTGATTCTGAAAACATCTAATAATTATTACATACTGTACTATATCCTTTGTACCTCTGGTCTTCTTCCTAAAGGCTCCTCTGATTCTGGGGCCCAGTACCCTAAAATGATCCAGCCCAGTGTATATATTTATGCTTTAAGCTGCTACAATAAACAGTTCTCATTCCCTCCCCTGTGGGAGATCAGGAAGAGACTGTTGTGTAAAATGTTTGTTTTATGTTTGGTACATACAAGGCTATTTCCTTCCTCTCTGTAAACACCAGCACACGTACTTGCTGAAATACTTCCATAGTCTTCTTCTAAATGTTCTTGCAATGATCCCTCGACACAATTTCTTCTATCAGATGTAAATGTTGGCCATTCAGATAGAAGTGGAATTGGCGCCAATAATTCAGCTTCAAGGGTCCATTGACTGGACCAATCTCTGAGCTGACTGTTGACCACAAACACAACCTGTTGGAGTGGGAATGTAATCACTCTACAAGATTTTTTTGTTTGAGCAACCAACGATTGGGTGGTAGGACTATGTTTCTAGATATCCCCACAGCGCTGGTGGATCAAGTTTTCCCATCAGATTAATAACCAACCATTGCTGCTCTGGGATAACCCTAAAATGGGAGCTGCTGATGAGGCCCAAAGCCAATTTTAAAAACAGTCTTCCTGATACTCTTCTACTGTTAATGGCTTCAGCTCAACAAACAGAGCCTGCTTCCTACTTTTGTATTTTTAGGTCTGGGTTTTCCAAAATACATATCCACCTCTTGTAATTGTTCTTTTATGACATCAATAACAACAGGGCCTCCATGTTTTTTTTGGTTTTATTGATAAGGAAAATCAAGTATGTGGATGGATAGGGCCTCCATGTTTAAAAGAATGGCACCTAATGTTTTTACCTAAAGTTGTGCCCTCATATTGGGGCTCCAAGGGCCTTGCCCTATGGGGGGCTTCCCTCTCTTCTAAAATTCCACAGGGCAGCTCAGTAACATGGCTGTGGCAAATGACCAGAGATGGGCCAATCTGGCCAGGCGCCTTAAGCACTATGGGGGACAGGAGTGTCTGGCGGCTACTTGCCATGGGGACGAGGGTCTGGATTAGGGGTATTAAGAAAGAAGAGGTACTTGCCAAGTGCCCCAACCATTGAACCCTAGGCTCTTCTGCCTACACCTAGTTCCAGCCTTGCAATTGACACCCATTAATGAAACAGAAAGTGGAGAGTTAACCTAGTGAAATACCAGTAATTCCAAGAAAAGATTAATACTAGATTATTTTTTTCCAGCTGCCAGGGTAACCGCAGTCAGATTCAGCAGTTCCGATAAATTCATTGTCTGGAAGGATAAAGTAATTACTTTTTTTCCATCGGTAGAAAAGTTCATTACCTAATGGGAACAATCATACAGAGAAATTGAAAGGCAGTTGTTTAAAGCGCAGATTCATTTTACTCATGTCACTGGGAGAATAATGAGGTATTGCCCACTTTCCAGATGGACCATATTATTTCTCTTATGCCTACGCCGATCATTTTGCTGAGTGAAGAATTTCTTATCGCCGGCCTTTGATTTGCATTGCCACAACACTGATAGGTCTTCAGCTGCTGGTCTGAAATAATTAAAGGGAGGCTCGGGGGGCATGCTTATTAAAATTTAAACTTGAGGATTCTGATGAATTATGGGCTGTTCAGTTTATAGCTGTTATTAACACTTTCCTGATTTTCAGAAACATTTTATTTCTTGCTTGATAAATGTGGCGGTTTGTCAGAATGTTTTTCGTTAGAGAAGAGCAACAGAGCTGAAATCTAACACCCCACTGATTCAGTAAATAAAATAAAGGAGCATTTAGAGGCTCCATCCAAAAAGATGCCTATTATTTTTGGGTTGATAAAAGCCTGTTACCTTGCCCTGGCAAACCTCCTGGTGTGAATGAAAGTGAACGAGGCAGGGGTTTTGGGGGCAGTGATCTCAAAATTGACTTGTATTGAGGTGTGGCTGCGGTTCAGGTGTCGGATCCATTATCCAGAAACCAGTTATTCAGAAAGCTCCAAATTATGGAAAGGCTGTTTCCCATGGACACTTTATATAAAAAATCCAAAATAGTTTTCTGTAATAATAAAACAGTACTTTGTACTTGATCCAAACCAGGGTCGAACTGGGCTTGTCGGGGGACCGGGGTGTTGGAGGGGGATTGCAGCAGGGGCCCCAGAGGGGGCTTTGTGGCAGGGGTGGTGGGGCCCCCCAGTCTGACCCTGATCCAAACTAAAATATAATTATTCCTTATTCAAAGCAAAACCAGCCTATTGAGTTTATTTAATGTTTATATGATTTTTTTGTGGACTTAAGGTATGAAGATCCAAATTATGGAAAGACAACAGGTCCCATACTTGTACATCAAAAGCAGCAGAAAATCAAAATACAGTTGGCTAAGGGGGTGCAAGTAATAACAACCCTCATGCCTACACTTTGCCTGCAGCACTTATATGCAATGAATCAGCAAGGAAACTGCACACTATGCAAAAAATGTAACAAACACTATTATTGCAAAATCAATCCAATGCAAACAAACATGGAGCAGCCATCTTTGATTTTATTTGTGCCAATATTTTGTTTATATAAATGAAAAAAAGTCTGATTTCTCTTTTTTGTATTTATATAGGGGCTGATTTACCAAAACTCAAATTAATCTCAGTTTTTTAAAAAAAATAAAGTCAATTAAACTCCCTTCCACGAACTGAACTAATTTATCAATAATTTTTCTCAACAAAATCGAGCGTCAGTTCATATCGTACAATTGACGCTCCAAAAACTCGACTTTATTGTATATTTACTGCAAAAACGCAACTTTTTTTTATTTCATGCTTGATAAATGCGGCGGTTTGTCAGAATGTTTTTTGTTAGAGAAGAGCAACAGAGCTGAAATCTAACACCCCACTGATTCAGTAAATAAAATAAATGAGCATTAAGAGGTTCCATCCAAAAAGATGCCTATGTTTTTGGGTTGAAAATAGTCTGTTACCTTGCCCTGGCAAACTTCCTGGTGTGAACAACAGTGAACGAGGCAGGAGTTTTGGGGGGGAGTGTTCTCAAAATTGACTTGTATTGGGGTATGGCTGTGGTATTTATTTAGAAGCTTATTTACTAAAACTCGAATTAATCTGTTTTTTTTAAAAACAAACTCCCTTCCACAAACTGAACTAATTTATCAATCATTTTTCTCAACAAAATCGAGCGTCAATTCATATCGTACAATTGACGCTCCAAAAACTCGAATTTATCGTATATTCACTGCAAAAACTCTAATTTTTCGGATTATTGGACGAAAATCTTGATTTTATCGGATAATCCAGCGCAGATCACAATGTCAAGAAACAACTTCAGGGACATCTGCCATTGACTTCTACATCACCTCGACAGGTGAGATGGAATATTTTTGGATTTGGATTTTAGCAGCTTTGGGGTATAAAACAATCTCTTTTTCAACAAAAAATTCGAGTTTTCCCCCTAAAAACCTCGACCTCTCATTCCTTCTCTTTCTATATATATAGCAACTTTTGATAAATATATACATCAGGACTGTGAATTTTTTATGGTGTATTTCATACCAGGTCCTGTAACATTTAGGGGGTGATTTATCAACGTTCAAATTTGAATATTTGCCACAATTCGATTTTTTTTTTAACAAAAACTCACAAATTCAAATTATATTTTCAAAAACTCAAAGACTTGACATTTATTGAGCACAAACATACTCGAAAAACTTGCATGTAAAACTTCGGCATCTAAAAGTTTGCAAGTTCATGTAGAAGACAACGGGAGTTTTTCAAGGCAAAATTCAAGCTATTTTTTTAATTCAAGATTTTCATGTTTTTTGGGTATTTTTGAGCTTGTAAAGTCACAATTTCGAGGTTTTTTTCATGGTTGTATTCAATCCAGGTTTTTATATTCAGATTTTTTAATAAACAGTCATTCAAGTTTGTTTGTTTTTTTTAAATTGTGAGGTTATTTGAAGAAGAAAAAACCTAAAACCTCACAAATTTGATTTTTGATAAGCCCATTAAAGTTAGTTTTGATGAATACAATTCTAAAAATCCCATAGGAATGAATAAAATGTGGGTAAGTTTTTTATATGCTCAGCTCTAAACTTACATAAATCTGCCCCTTTATGGGCTCTGAAAAAAGAAATGAATTATGCAAACTTTAGGCCTTACAGATTTAGTATTAAGACATATAGCCAAGCTCTTTGACTGTGGTAAATATAGTTCAACCAATACATTGTGCTTTCTAAAGTTAAATAGTACCGTAATCTTTATTTCATGCAGAATAAATTAATTGCTTTGCACTTAAACTACTGGAAAACAAATTATAGGAATAATCACCGCACAAACATTGTGCTACTATAATGTACAGGTGTGGGAACTGTTATCCAGAATGCCTGGGATCCAGATAACGGATCTTTATATAATTTGGATCTTCCAACCTAACATCTACTAGAAAATCATGTAAAACCAATAGGCTGATGACTTCCAATAAGGATTAATTATATCTCAATTTGGATCAAGTTCAAGTACTGCTTTATTAGTACATATTAATATTTATATTGATTACCAGGCAGTAACCAATCAGTTACTTGAGGGGAGTCCACATGGGTCATAACTGTTTGTTTTAGAATCTAAGCTGAATGCTGAGGATCAATTGCAAACCTTCTGAAAAGTTATGTCCCATGTGGCCCCCCTTAAAGTCACTGACTAACTCAGCATTAGAGAGCTAAAAAGCAGGAGGTTGGGTTCTGTTAGACATCTGCTCACTCCAGCCTTTATACATTACATTTTTGGCTAACTTACTATATTAGAAACATTTTTTATTTTGCACAGCCTATCCATTTACCCAGTTTTTATTTTTACACTGAACTGTTCCTTTAAAGGTGAAGCACCCCCTTTAAACATGTACATCATTTCCCGTGAAGGTGACCACAAGCAAAGCACAGAATTGTATCTATCTTATCCTATTTCATAACAGAGAGGCAGGTTTCCTTCGATTTAAGTAATTTAAACAACCAGTCAAAGACATCATTAAATATAAGCTTTTCCAATACTTAGATGTAAAGTCATGCCGATCTACTGTGGGTATCTAAAGCATTCTAAAGATGCTGTTATTTCTCCAGCAAGAAAAGCTTTACGCTTTTGCAATTTTCCTTCATTATAGGTCATGATATTTCAAATTTAAGCTGCAAAAATCAGACCTAAAATGCGCTGCTAAAGTCCCACCATTTTTGGGGTATGGACTGTTAGAGAGAAACTGTCCTACATTGATGAGCTTTGTAACTGGGATCTGATGAGCAACTATCTTGGATTTTAAAACCCACTGGTGAGTACCATTTTATATCATAAATTCCCAAACATAGGGGCTGATCCAAAGGGGGCCAAATGCAGTACATGTCTGAATTTGGATGAATTCTTATTCACTCCCAGTGTTAGACTGGGGTATCTGGGGCCAACTACTGCAAGGGTCTATCACCCAAGCCACAGAGACCCATCCCCCTTGAGAACGCAAGCACACAAGAACCATGTACATCTTGTTGCTGCTTTGGTGCTGCAAAGTTCAGCAAGTTGCTCCCCTTGCCCCCAAATCACAGGGCCCATGAGGCCCACCAGGATTTCTCATGTTCTGCTGGCCCAGTTGGACCCTGTCTTAGATGTTTCTGAAAATCCAGTTTGAAGGCCATTTAGGGTGAGATTGGGAGTCAATGCATTATAACTGAACAATCTCCTTCCACTTAAGTTCCACATGTCGCCCATACATCGTGCGAGCTCTGTAGGTTGTTTGATGTTGAGCAGAATAATCCTGTCACTGAGATCTACACAAATATTATGCAAACTTCACATAGGACTCTTTGGTAAACAAGCACAAAGGAGATGGGATGTACAGGAGCAGGAAAAACAGGCACATGGAATTTTCTGCTAACAGCTCTCTGAACAATTTCCTTTGTATGTGCTAATTTCCATGTCAGTCAGCAGTAAACATGCCTGCTTGGATGGCAGATTAAGCTATTATGCAGGCTTGAGTCGTGCCGTACCATAATAACATAATAATAATAATGGCTTTTTCCTGGAATACAAACTTTAAAAACAGTGTCACTGTTTGAGCAAATTGTAGGTATAAGCCAGGACTGCACTGTGCAGACCATTAATGCCTTTGCACTGCAGGCCTCCTGAGTTGGACAACTCTGCAATAAGTTGTCTGAAAGGCAGCTCTCAAAATGATAAGATCTAAGGCATTCATGACAAATACATGGGGCCACTATTCAAACTGTTCAGCTAAAAACGATAGGCCTGTTTGTTTGAGATCAGTGGTAGGAAAGCTTTTGGAAGGGGTAAAAAAAGCATAAGATACTTTACTATATTGAAAATCACAATACTATGAGTTTGTGCCAGCATGGTTTTATACGTAATAAATCTTGTCAGTCCAATTTAATTGCATCCAATGAGGAGGTGATAGGGTTGCCACCTTTCAAAAAGATTTCCACCGGCCATGGTGGGGGCGGGAAGAAAGGGGGCGTGTCGTGACATTGGAGGGGGCGAGTCGTGATGGCGGAGGGGGCGTGTTGTGACGGTGGAGGGGGCGTGTCATGATGTTGAAGGGGCGGAGCCACAACACGCGATTGGACAGACGCCGGGAAAAAAGGGTACTTTTTCAGCAGATAGGGGTATTACAGATTTACCGGCAGCTACATTGCCGGTAAATTTGTAATATGGGCCCCGGCCTTGGCAACCCTAGGAGGTCAGCAGGGACCTAGACTCTGGGATGGCAGTAGATGTGATCTACTTTGCTAAAGCATTTGATACAGTCAGGGTCGGATTGGCCCGGCTCTTTTTGGGGCCCCGCCGGCTCAGACCCGATCCTGCACTCCCTCTCTGGTCGTCCTGATGTGCCATTAAAACTTGCGAACTGCTGCCGTGCCGGTAAAACTTGCGCTTGTGCACACGCACACGGGGGGGGGGCGGTGTCAATGATGTTGGCACTGAGTTGTTTGCAGCTGGGGGGCCCGGGGGATGGTGTGGGGGGCCCCGTGAGGCTGAAGGCCCGGTGGGCCCTGGGTCCCCCAGTCCGACACTGGATACAGTACCACACAGAAGGTTACTGTCAAATGAACAAATATTGTCCTGGAGTATTTGTAGTTGTTGAGAACTGACTGAAGGATAGATGGAGCATTTTTTTGAGTACTTCAATGGTCTGCTGCCTTTTAACTTGTTTTTTAATGATTTTGAGATGGGCATTGAAAGTACTGTCTCTATATTTGCTGATGACACTGATGTACACAACTGATGTTCCATGCAGGATGCTGCCACTCTGCAGAGTGATTTGACTTAAATTGAAAAACTGGGCAGCAAACTGGCAAACGAGGTTTAATGGTGATGACTCCAAAGTTATACACTTTGGATAAACATAAATGCAAGTTATACACTAGGGGGCTCATTTATTAAGCTGCAACTTTTTCTGGTTGGGCTTTTTGATGCAAAAAATCAGAAAAAGCTGCAGGGAAAAAAAAGCGTGACTTTTTTCGGGATTTATTATGCTACAAAACTGTAACAATTCTGAATAAATATAAATATAAATACTCCAGCTACAACCTGTCGAAATGATGTAAAAGTCAATGGCAGAGGTCCCTTTTACAACTGGAAGATCTTACTTTGGTTTGTGGTTTTATAGGTTTTCAGGTATTTTTGATTCAGGCTGTTTGTTCGTGCTTTTTCACTTTGAATTTTTTAATAAATTTCATGACATTAGTAGTTTTAGGGAAAATGAGTTTAGTGGTGGTTTTTAAAACCACTAAAAATCAACCTTTGTTAACAACGGCGTTTCAGGGGCTGCTGCCGCCTGATTCCACCCCCTCCTGCTCCGTGATTTTAGGGGGGGCCCTGTTTGATAAATAGGCCTCTAAATGGTAGTGTGTTAGTGATATCCTTAACTGAGAAGAATTTGGGGATGTATGTGGACAACAAGCTTTGTAACCAGAGGCTTGAGAATGGGCAAAAAGGAGCCTGAAACGTTGCCTGATCTGTGACTAAAATAAAAGCTGCCTTTTCACTTTTGCAAACTGAAGAACCGCAGTGTGTGTTATATTATATATCTTATTGCCCTGCCCCCTGGCAAGGGTTCAAGCTGCTGGAGCACCCCTCCAACAAGGATTTCTTCTAAGGTGGTTTTTGCTCTCCGTACTATTATAAGATTGTAACCATAGGCAGTGTCACTCAGAGGCTGCTAAAGCAAATAAAGCGCTGTTAAACATAATAAAGGGCATTAACTCAAGGAATCATTTTGCCTCTTTATAGGTCCCTGGTGAGGCCTCATCTGGAGTATGCAGTGCAGTTTTGGACTCCAGTCCTTAAGAGGGATATAAATGAGCTGGAAAGAGTGTAGAGACTAAGTGCAACTAAAATGGTTAAGGTGATGGATGCAGTGTCGGACTGGGACACCAGGGGCCCACCTAAAAACCTTTGACCAGGGGCCCACCAATAAATCTTAGACCAGTGGCCCACTCTTGGTACTATTTTTCTTCCTCTCCTCACCTTTATTCTCCTTGTCTCTTTTCTTTACATACTCTTTTTTTCCATCTATTTAGCCTCTTTGTTCTCATAGAAATAGGGAATGACCATGAAATAGACCAAATGTTTAGCAGCATGAGGGCCCAATTACACCTTGGCCCACCGGGAGTTTTCCTGGTATCCCGGTGGGCCAGTCCGACACTGAATGGATGATTTAAACTATGAGGGTAGATTGTCATGGTTAGGGTTGTTTGTGAGTGTAAAGATAGGTCTGTATAAGTATGTGTATACATGTGTACTGGGAGTTCATTTGGAGGGGTTGAACCCAATGAAATTTGGTCTTTTTATATAATCAGCTTAAGGGGATACTGTCATGGGAAAACATGAATACACATCAGTTAATAGTGCTGCTCCAGCAGACTTCTGCACTTAAATCTGTTTGTAAAAAGAGCAAACAGATTTTTTTTTATATTTAAATTTGAAATCTGACATGGAGCTAGACATATTGTGAATTTCCTAGGTGACCCCAGTCATGTGACGTGTGCTCTAAAAAAACTTCAGTCTCTCTTTACTGCTGCACTGCAAGTTGGAGTGTTGCTGTCAGTTACTGAGCTTAGGGATCCACTCACAATATACAGTACACAAAGAATAGAAATATCACAATATAAGGCTGATTAGTAATTAATACAGATAATTACTACATGGCAGCACAGAAACCAGTGCAACTAGCATCAGAATTTAATAATCAGCCCTGTAGCATCAGCTTATATTACAGACCAACCTCATTTTCTGCTGGATAATTAGTGACGAGCCCTAAGCTTAGCTTCTCAACAGCTGCTCAGAGCCCACTGAGCATGTGAGTGTCACAGACACTTTCCAAGATGGTGACCCCCTGTGACAAGTTTGAAGTCCTGGATCATTGCTGCTATTGAGTAGCTGAAACTTTAGGCTGGTGCAATAAGTTCAGTATATAAAATATGGCATTTTTAGCCATATTCATTTTTAGGGTTTAGTTCGCCTTCAAATATATAACTATATGTAACCAGGGCTGTTCCTGCCATGAGGCAAGGTGAGCACCTCAGGCGGCAGTGAACAGCCAGTTACAAGGGGCGGCAAAAAGCCGCCTCCTGTAATTTTAAGAGCCGAATTTCCGGTTTTTAAACTGGAAATTCGGCTCTGCTAGTGCAGAAAGCTCAGTACACGCTTCTGCGCTAGCGATGCAGCCCCTTTTGACCCGATCCGATGCTAAACTTTCAAGTTCGGAACGGGAGAAGGGAGCGGCATCTGTGTTACTGCCTCAGGCGGCAGCAGACCACGGATCGCCCCTGTATGTAATTATGTAATACACAACTAGCTGACCAGATTTCAGCAAACCAGCATAGATCCACTATAGACAACATAAGCAAATTTAAACAATAAAAAAATAATTCTTGCCAGTTCTTACCAAAGTAAATCAGTTTTATATGAAATGTGTGCAGTCATATTTCATTGCAAATACACAACTTTACTTCATTGAATTCTGTTGAACAAGAATGTGTTTCACAGATTCTGCTCCGTTTATCCACCAATAGTCTTCCCTGGCAGAGAATTCAATTATTTTATTGATTTCACCATTATGAACTGGCATTTTGATGAAATGGATATATCTTCTGTTCTGTAAAACTAAGATTGGATTATTTCTCCTGTTCCCTTTCATCTTATTACTGTTTTTTTAATAATGACATTGTCAATGTTACAGTGATACTGAAACACACTTTTTTTTTACCTGCCAGGTCCAAAACGACAACCTGTGAATTCTGGCAAATGCCAGAGGGACTGCTGCAAGATAGTTACATAGACCAGGGGTCCCCGATCTTTTTTACCCATGAGTCAAATATAAAAAGACTTGGAGAGCAACACAAGTATGAAGTAGTCCCTGGGGGTGCCAAATAAGGGCTGGGATTGGCTATTAGGTAGCCTTAAAAAGGGTGGAGGAGTGGGTTTGTATGTAAAGCCTGAATTAAAGCCATGCGCTAAAGAAATAAAAATAGCTGGCACTGGTGAGGGTGTAGAATCACTCTGGGTAGAGATTTCGACTGGGCAAAAGGTATCAAAAAGAATTATCATTGGTGTATGCTATAAACCACCTCGTATAAGTGTCGAGTATGAAGCCCAGCTACTCTTGCAGATACAAGCGGCTTCACAGCTGGGTCAAGTTGTTGCTATGGGTGACTTCAATTATCCAGACATTGACTGGGGTAATGGGGTTGCTAAGACAGAAAAAGCTAGTAGGTTTGTAAATATGCTGAATGACAACTTTTATTCCAGCTCGTTCAAGAACCTACTAGGAATAACTCTCTTTGGACCTTGTAATAACTAACAATACTGAACTCATCTCTAACATTTGTGTGGGTGAGCATTTAGGGAATAGTGATCATAACATGGTCTCCTTTGAGATTCTGTTGCAGAAGCAATTCTATAAGGGAGTAACTAAAACACTAAATTTCAGACGTGCAAACTTTGACAGTATAAGGGCATCTCTGCAACATATTAAGTGGGAAATGCTTTTCACAGGGTTAAACACAGAACAAAAATGGGAAGTCTTTAAAATGCTGCTTAATAAATATACTTGTCAGTATATTCCACTTGTAAGCAAGGAACGTCGTTGCAAAGCAAAACCTTTTTGGTTCAATAGAAGCGTTGGTGTTGAGGTGGGTAAGAAAAGACGTGCTTTTAAGGCTTTCAAGTTAGCTGGTACAGCCGAAACATTTATAAGGTACAAGGAGGCCAATAAATCATGCAAAGAAGCTATAAGGCAAGCTAAAATTGCTATAGAAAGGATATTGCAGCAAGCAGTAAAAAAATCCCAAATTATTTTTAAAATATGTCAATAGTAAAAAAATGAAGCAGGAAGGGGTGGGACCTTACTATCAGAGGGGGATCAGCTGGTTGATGAAAACAAAATAAAAGCGCAGATTCTGAACTCGTATTTTTCATCTGTTTACACAAATGAAGAACCAGTAAGTGAAGGTTTCCTTCTTAACACTCCCAATTCTAGTAATACAACTAATGATGCATGGTTCACACAAGAAGAAATTCAAAAGAGACTTGAACAGGTTAAGATTAACAAAGGTCCAGGGCCAGATGGTATTCATCCCAGGGTAATTAGCGAGCTTAGCTCTGTGATTGCCAAACCTCTTTACTTAATTTTTCAGGATTCATTGAGATCTGGTATTGTGCCAAGAGACTGGCGAATTGCTAATGTGGTGCCTCTATTCAAAAAAGGATCCCGTTCTCAGCCTCAAAACTATAGGCCAGTTTAGTCTGACGTCAGTATTAGGAAAGCTTTTCGAAGGGTTAATAAAGGATAAGATACTGGACTTCATAGCAAATCATAATACTATGAGTTTGTGCCAGCATGGTTTTATGCGTAATAGATCTTGCCAGACTAACTTCATTTCTTTTACGAGAATGTAAGTAGAGACCTCGATTCTGGGATGGCAGTGGATGTGATTTACTTAGACTTTGCTAAAGCATTTGATACAGTGCCACACAAAAGGTTACTGGTTAAATTAAGGAATGTTGGCCTGGAACATAGTATTTGTACCTGGATAGCGAACTGGCTAAAAGATAGACTACAAAGAGTGGTGGTAAATGGAACATTTTCTAATTGGACCAGTGTTGTTAGTGGAGTACCGCAGGGCTCTGTACTAGGTCCTTGCTTTTCAACTTGTTTATTAATGACCTGGAGGTGGGCATTGAAAGTACTGTTTCTATTTTTGCAGATGATACTAAATTGTGCAGAACTATAGGTTCCATGCAGGATGCTGCCACTTTGCAAAGTGATCTGTCTAAACTGGAAAACTGGGCAGCAAACTGGAAAATGAGGTTCAATGTTGATAAATGCAAGGTTATGCACTTTGGCAAAAATAATATAAATGCAAGTTATACACTAAATGGCAATGTGTTGGGAGTTTCCTTAAATGAAAAGGATCTAGGGGTCTTTGTAGATAACACGTTGTCTAATTCTGGGCAGTGTCATTCTGTGGCTACTAAAGCAAATAAAGTTCTGTCTTGCATAAAAAAGGGCATTAACTCAAGGGATGAAAACATAATTATGCCTCTTTATAGGTCCCTGGTAAGGCCTCATCTGGAGTATGCAGTTCAGTTTTGGACTCCAGTCCTTAAGAGGGATATAAATGAGCTGGAGAGAGTGCAGAGACGTGCAACTAAATTGGTTAGAGGGACGGAAGACTTAAATTATGAGGGTAGACTGTCAAGGTTGGGGTTGTTTTCTCTGGAAAAAAGGCGCTTGCGAGGGGACATGATTACACTTTACAAGTACATTAGAGGACATTATAGACAAATGGCAGGGGACCTTTTTACCCATAAAGTGGATCACCGTACCAGAGGCCACCCCTTTAGACTAGAAGAAAAGAACTTTCATTTGAAGCAACGTAGGGGGTTCTTCACAGTCAGGACAGTGAGGTTGTGGAATGCACTGCCGGGTGATGTTGTGATGGCTGATTCAGTTAATGCCTTTAAGAATGGCTTGGATGATTTTTTGGACAGACATAATATTAAAGGCTATTGTGATACTAAACTCTATAGTTAATATAGGTATGGGTATATAGAATTTTAATTAAAAGTAGGGAGGGGTGTGTGTATGGATGCTGGGTTTTCATTTGGAGGGGTTGAACTTGATGGACTTTGTCTTTTTTCAACCCAATTTAACTATGTAACTATGTAACTATGTAGCCCCTATGTGGACTAGCAGCCTATAGGAGACTCTGTTTGGCAGTACACTTGGTTTTTATCCAACTAAAACTTTCTTCCAAGCCTGGAATTCAAAAATAAGCACCTGCTTTGAGGCCACTGGGAGCAACATCCAAGGGGTTGGTGAGCAATATGTTGCTTCTGAGCTACTGAGCTATAGTAAAAATCCATAGAGCCAATGGGGTTGCTTACATGTTACTCATGAGCCACTGGTTATGGATAACTGCTATAGACAGTCAGTATTCTATTTGGACCTCTTTACCGGGTCTGGACTGAGATTCAAAATAGACCCTGGCATTTCAAGTGCACAGAGACCCAAACAGCCCTGACCAGCCCAATAAATAGTGACTGGTATTTTACATCAGCCCCGCACAGATTGCAAATTTGGGCCTGCACTGTACACTTAAAATATCAGGGTTTACTTTGAATCTCATTCTGGATCTGGAAACCACTGTATTTTCTGAACTACAGCACCTCGTTTTCTGAACTACAGCACCTCGAATATTCACTGAGCACCAGCAGTCAGACTGCTCCCATAGATGATAATGGCTTATTATGTTGGGGACATATTTTCGGGCTGCTCTACCTCCAAACATACAAGCATTTCAGCAGAAGTGCCGTATCCAGGACACCGGGTCTTGGGGATGGCACTACTGCAACACATTTTGTAAATAGGTGTCCAAAACTACAGAGCAAATCTAGAATCTGGTTTAAAAACAAACATTTTAATGGAGTTAAAGGGGTTGTTCACCTTTAAATTAACATTTAGGGGCCGATTCACTAACTTCGAGTGAAGGATTCGAAGGTAAAAAACTTAGAATTTCGAAGTTTTTTTTGGGCTACTTCGACCATCGAATGGGCTACTTTGACCTTCGACTACGACTATGACTTCGAATCGAAGGATTCGAAGTAAAAATCGTTCGACTATTCGACCATTCGATAGTAGAAGTACTGTCTCTTTAAAAAAAACTTTGACCCCCTAGTTCGCCATCTAAAAGCTACCGAAGTCAATGTTAGCCTATGGGGAAAGTCCCCATAGGCTTGGCTAACTTTTTTTAATCTAAGGATATTCCTTTGATCGTTGGATTAAAATCCTTAGAATTGTTCGATTCAAAGGATTTTATCGTTCGATCGAAGGAATTATCCTTCGATCGTTCGATCGAACTGTCTGCGCTAAATCCTTCGACTTCGATATTCGAAGTCGAAGGATTTTAATTCCTAGTCGAATATCGAGGGTTAATTAACCCTCGACATTCGACCCTTAGCGAATTGAACTATCTGCGCTAAATCCTTCGACTTCTATATTCGAAGTCGAAGGATTTTAATTCTTAGTCGAATATCGAGGGTTAATTAACCCTCGATATTCGACCCTTAGTGAATCGGCCCCTTAGTATGATGTAGAGAGTGATATTCTGAGACAATTTGCAATTGGTTTTCACTTTTTATTATTTGTGGTTTTTGAGTTATTTAGATATTTATTCAGCAGATCGCCAGTTTGCAATTTCAGCCATTTGGTTGCTAGGGTCCAAATTACCCCAGCAATTTACAATTGGTTTTCATTTTTTATTATTTGTGGTTTTTGAGTTATTTAGCTTTTTATTCAGCAGCTCTCCAGTTTCAGCAATCTGGTGGCTAGGATCCAAATTACCCTAGCAACCATGCATTGGTTTGAATAAGAGACTAGAATATGAATAGGAGAGACCGGAATAGAATAATACTAAGTATCAATAACAATACATTTGTAGCTTTACAGGGCATTTGTTTTTTTAGATGGGGTCAGAGACCCCCTTTTCAAAGCTGAAAAGAGTCATAAAAAAGGCAAATAATTAAAAAAAAACTATAAAAAAAAAATAATGAAGACCAATTGAAAAGTTGTTCCGAATTGGCCATTCTATAACATACTAAAAATTAACTTGACGGTGAAGCACTCCTTTAATTATAATAGTGTAGTGTATTTGTAGCTTTTGCTGCTTCCTACTGATATAGACAGCTAATAGCTGTCTTTCAGCTCTTTCCTCCAACTAACACCAGTAACATCCCGGAAGTATCCATCATAGTTAACAATTCCACTATCACCCCCTCTCCCCAGGCCCGGTGCCTTGGGGTTATCCTAGATTCTGCCCTGTCATTCACTCCTCATATCCAGTCGCTTATTAAATCATGTCACTTCCACCTAAGGAACATATCCAAAATACGATCATTTATCACCCAAGATGCTGCCAAAATTCTTATTCACTCTCTCATCATATCGCGTCTAGACTACTGTAACTCTCTTTTAATTGGCCTCCTCCTCCAGAGACTGTCACCTCTCCAGTCCATAATGAACACTGCTGCGAGGCTCATACACCTCAGAAACCGCTCCTCCTCTGCCTCGCCATTCTGTCAATCCTTGCACTGGCTTCCGTTACCTTTTAGAACCAAATTCAAATTAATGACACTGACTTTCAAAGCACTTCATAACTCTGCCCCACCCTACATCTCTGAACTCATCTCTATATACTCACCCAATCGCTTACTACGCTCCTCTACTGACCTGCTACTCAACTCTTCTCTCATTACCTCCTCACATGCTCGCATTCAAGACTTTGCAAGGGCTGCACCCCTCCTCTGGAACTCTCTCCCACAGTCTGTCCGACTTTCTCCCAACCTTTCTGCTTTCAAGAAATCTCTGAAAACGCACTTCTTTCGAGAAGCCTACCCTCACATATAATACCACATTTCTCACCCACTTAATTCGATCTTGCCCACTCCCACACCTTGTGTATTACTCCCTTCCCTTTAGAATGTAAGCTCTTTCTACATAGGGCCTTCCTCACCTTTTGTACCTGTATTGATTGTGATGTATGTTACTCCATATGTTCTATGTATGTAATTCATGTGATTTAGTTGTATAATCACATTTACTTTACAGTGCTACGCAATATGTTGGCGCTATATAAATACATGTTAATAATAATAATAGAGTCTTACAATCTCAAGACCCTTTCCTAGATAGCATTTGCGTAATTTCATAAAAAAGTTGAAAATGTGCTGAGGCAACAATGACATGACATTGACACAGAATTAACCAGCAAATATTGGTCTCTACAAAAATTAGGCCAAATTAAATCCAAAAACTGATCCTTCTTTCTTTTTCAAATATTTTATTGGTTTCAACATAAGCACAAAAATGTGTAATGGTGACAATTAAAAGCATCATTTTGATGAATATACAAAACAGATATGAAATTAGAAGATTAGAAAACTATACAAATTGCAAATCAGAAGGGATGCACCAATTCCAGGGTTCAGTTCAGGATTTGGGCAGGATTCTGCCTTTTTCAGCAAGATTCGGCCAAATACTCATGCCTGGCCGAAGCCTAATCCTAATTTGTGGATTTGGTGCATCCCTACAAATCAGAGTCTCAAGTGAATGCAAAAGTGAATAAACAACAAATATATAGCCAAATTCTCTTATAAAAGATATTCAATATTTGCATTTAAGCTTTATAAAATAGCACTTTCTGGTGTAGATACAACCTAATGGATCCATATGCCCCTCCCCCCTCCCATTTAGGGGCATATTTATCAAGGGTCGTATTTCGAATTGAAAAAACTTCGAAATTCTATTTAAAACAGACCAATCGAAAATAAGTAGAAGGTTTTTTTTGGCCTAATAGGTCCGCTTTCGATCGAATAGGCCGAATTCGAATCGTACGAATCGAATAGCGCATTCGATAGAATTCGATTCTAAGTTTTACCCACAAAACCTTAGATTTTTCAAGTCCACCAATTGACTCCAAGTAGGTTGTAGGAGGTCCCCCATAGGCTAAAACAGCAATTTGACAGGTTTTAGATGGCGAATGGTCGAAGTCAAAAATTTTAAGAGACAGTACATGATAAATTTTGATATTCAAACTTTCAATTTATTTTCAAATTCAAATCTAATTTGGATTATTCCCCAAAAAATAGCTTGAAATTTGAATTTTTTTCAGTTGAAAATTCACCTCAACCTTTGATATATCTGGCCCTTAAAGTTCTGACCCTTTCTCTGGGGAATTGTTCTACTCGATTGAATGTGAATTTGTTGTGTCCTGTGCAGTTTGTTTCTACATTCCTAACAATGGATCTTTTCTTATCTTTTTGTCTCTGTTCCAAGAATAGCAGGCTAATCCCATGATCTACAAAGGAGTATCATTTTCAGCTTTAATTTTTTTATTCAACGACCCAATTCTAAAGCTTTGCTTGGAGAGTCTGAATAATCCAGCAGTAGAATATAAATGTCACTGTGACATCCAGCAAATGGGATCTCCTGAAGGGCAGAGATACACACGGAGATTTAGGGAGATTTAGTCGCCCGGCAACAAATCGCCTCTTCTTCGGGCGACTAATCTCCCTGAACTGCCTTACTATCGGCTAGAATCTAAATTGTGGGCGGGATGGCACTCGGAGCGATTCGTTTTCCGAAGTCGGCCAAAGTTTCCTCATGAGGCAACTTTGGGCGACTTCAGAAAACGAACAAAGACTCCAAGTGCCATCCAGCCGGCAGTTCGGGGAGATTAGTCACCGAAGAAGAGGCAACTAATCTCCCCGGATCTCCACGCATGTCTCAAATGTTCCTGGAATTCCAATAATTGCATTGTTTTAGTTTAGTACTGTTTGTATTGTTTGTAGTTTCTAAGCAGCAGCACATATAGTTCAAGGGGCTGTTTTAATAAAACTATAATTTTTTTATGAAAACAAAGTCGACCAAACTTCCTTCCGCAAGCTGAACTCATTTATCAATAATTTTTCTTGGAAAAAAAACAGAACAACAAAACCTTGCAACAGTAATTAAGCATCAATTACTAGAACTGACGCTCCAAAAATTCAAATTTAGTGAATTTTCGATGCAAAAACTCAACTTTTTCAAATTATCCAGCACAGATGACGATGTCAAGAAACAACTTCAGGGATATGTGCCATTGACTTCTACATGACCTTGACAGGTTTGAGATGGAGTATTTCTAACTCAAGATATGCAGGGGTCGCTGTATCCCAGAGCTTTTGCTAATACACGAAATGCGGGGGCCACCAAGTCATGAATTTTTGGGGTCACCGTTAAATGCTGGGGCCATTATCAGCAGGGCCGGCATTAGAAAACACATGGCCACGTACAACAATTTTTTTTAACACATTGGTGGCTAGGGGTTTAAAAAAAACAAAAAAACACACACATTGGTGTTCAGTAGAAGCGAACTTGTGGCTTCAGAACTTCATCTTCAGCTCCTTTCGTGACTTCTGGTCTTTTCGTGGCTTCGGGACTTAAAGTTTGGCTCTTTTAGTGGATTTCGGGTCTTTTTGCGGCTTCGGGACTTCAACTTCAGCTCCTTTCGTGGCTTCGGGTCTTTTTGCGGTTTGGGACTTCGGGAAAGGGTGGCCCGGCTTCGGTGCTATCAAGGGGGGCCCGGATATTTTGAAAAGTGCAACACAGCCAGACCCCCCTTTAGACCTGGGCCTGGTACAAGAGTACCTCCTGTGCCCCCCTGATGGCGGCCCTGATTGCCAGTGATATAATTAGGTTGGGTGAGGGCGAGTTAGCGTCAGGTGTGTGTCCTAAAAATCTGGACCCGCACATCTCTAAAGTTCAAATACACAAAAATGCAAAAAATGCATTTTGATGCAAGTACCTTTAATGAAAGTGGTTTTGCAGACAACTGACTGTCAGGAAAAGTGCAAATTTTCCATTGCAATCGTGGTTCTTATGCCCTTTGGCATTTTTCTTAAAACTCAGTCGGTTCCCCACTGGGCTCCCTTGCAGTTTTAGGTTCTGATTTCTCTATAATTACCCTGGCCACTGTGTAATAGATGTGTGGTCCATCTGATTTAATATATTGGCTCAGTTACATGCGTGGTACCCCCTGGCGGAACTATCTTCAGGCATCAAGGTGCCACGAAACAGTAAGATGCTTTCACGTGAAACTGTTCTACCCGCTGATATATAAATATTATTACAATATGGTGTTATAAGGGGTTAAGAATTTGTTTATCACTGTCTCTCTGGAAAATCAGGAATTTCGGTGGCACATGGAGTTAATAGACATGCTCTGGAATGAAGGAGACAATCAAGCTCATTTTTGCTGTCAGCATCTCATTGTTGGTGTTTTTGTTATGAATGTCAGTGTGAGCCCCGGCAGCTCAGAGCCGCACATTCTGCCATCTGTGGAACCCAAGCAGCCTGTCTCTCCCAAGCCTGGGCGTGTGTTTATGATGGAAAAAGAACGATATTTCTTATTCGTACCAAATTCTGAGAAGAGTCGGGGAAATCAGGCAGCGTCTCCTCAAAACAATGCCGGATCTGTCCTGCACAGAAAAGGTTAATCCGCAGACTGTACTGGATTGTTGCACATACTGCTTGCCACAGTTCCTGTGCAGAATGAATGGAAGGGAACTCAGTCCTGTGCATCGCCTGCTTCACTTGCCATATAAGAGAGGCTGGGCAGCACCCATAGGAGCAGGTGAATTAATGAAATGGGGAGAGTGTATATGGCAGGTCTAATGTGCAGGTATTTCTTTGTCTCAGCAACGGGGTTCCACTTTCTCTGTGATTTCTCTACTGATCCCCCCACCCCTCTGTTCTGTGCCTCTGCTTATACTGATCAGCATGGAAACCCAACCTATAAACCCAACATGCAGAGACTCCACTAGCTTGTACATAATCTCCTCCTGCTTTACTGTGGAATATGCCCTATACTGCACCTGGGCTCATCCCTTTCCTTTTCCCAAGAGGGTAGAAGCTTATAGTGGCCAGAGAATATTCCATCTTTGCTCATTTCCATTTAAACGAGAGCTGCCATACTTCTTCAGCTCATCAGTGGGGTGCAGGTTATTGGAGTTCAGCAACAACCGAAGAGCAACTGAATGGCAAATACTTATTAAAGAGTTATAGTTCAGCCTATGAAATTTACAATGTACAAAATAGGGGTGTGGAAGCACTCTAAAGGCTAAGTAATAGTATATTTAAGTATAATGGAAGTGCTAGTTTTAATGCACATTCCCTGGGCCCCTGTCTCAAAAGTAAGTTTACAAAACAGGGGTTTTTAGTTACAAAGTTATGATCATAAAGTAGAAAAGCCACCATACCACGTCAAGGTAAACCCCACATGACGGTCCCTAACTTGTTGTATGAAATTTACAAGCCCCTCCCTAACATATATGCATTATAAAAATATATGAAGGAATAAAAATTAACTCCCATGTTTCTATTCCCCAATACAGTGCTTCTCCTATACCCACATTAAAGGGGCTGTTCACCTTTAAATTACAATTTTAGTATGATGTAGAGAGTGATATTCTAAAGCAATTTGCATTTGGTTTTAATTTTTTATTATTTGAGTTATTTAGCATTTTATCCAGCAGCTCTCCAGTTTGCAAAGTCAGCAATCCGGTTGCTAGGGTCCAAATTACCCTAGCAACTATGCATCGATTTGAATAAGAGGCTGGAATATGAATAGGAGAGGGGCTGAATAGAAAGATGAGTAATGCAAAGCAGCAATAACAATAAATGTGCAGCCTTATAGAGCATTTGAATTTAGATAGGGTCAGTGACCCCACATTTGAAAGCTGGAAAGCATCAGAAGAAGACAAATAATTAAAAAATTATAAAAAATAAATAAATAAATGAAGACCTTTTGAAAAGTTGCTTAGAATCAGCCAATCTATAACATGCTAAAAGTGAACTTTACAGGGGTTGTTCACCTTTAGGTTAACTTTTAGTACGACATAGAGAGTGATATCCTGAGACAATTTGCAATTGGTTTCCAATTTTTATTATGTGTGGTTTTTGAGTTATTTAGCTTTTTATTCAGCAGCTCTCCAGTTTGAAATTTCAGCAATCTTGTTGCTAGGGTCCAAATGACCCTAGCAACCATGCATTGATTTGAATGAGAGACTGGAATATGAATAGGAGAGGCCTGAATAGAAAGGAGTGATAACAAGTAGTAATAGCAATACATTTGTAGCCTTACAGAGCTTTTGCTTTTTAAATGGGGTCAGTGACCCCATTTAAAACCTAGAAAGAGTCAGAAGAAGAAGGCAAATAATTCAAAACTATAAAAAAAGATATAATTAGGACCAATTGGAAAGTGACTTAGATTGGGCCATTGTAGAACATACTAAAAGTGAAATTAAAGGTGAACCACACCTTTCATATTTAGAAGCAGTGTCCCTTTAAGCAAGGGGAGGCAGCCTTGCTCATTACACATTCCTTCTAGCCCCGCCTATCTTTTGCAAAGGCAAAGCTGCACCAACGAGTAGCCAGTCTGAGCCACGCCCCCTCTCCCAGTCTCCGCCCCCTCTCATTGCCTCGCTCTAGAAGCAACAGACAAGTGTCAGAGCCTCAGAGAGCAGAGTGACAGCGGCATCAGCGCTCCGTGCAATTCCAGCGCCAGCTCCCGCCGGATCAGCATGATATGCAGTTGCACGCACAGACAGCATCGCCAGAGGCGCTAGCAGATAAACACGGCGCTTCCACTGCTGGTGGGTAAGGCGCAATCCTCGCTGTTGGCTGCTCACCATTGGGAGGGCTGCTAGTTAAGCCAATTGGTGGCACTGGCATCACTGTAACAATCAACACTCATTAAGCACTTGCCATTGGATTACTAATTCCTGCACTGGGCAATGGCAGCGCCTCAGGTGGGTGAGATTGCCCCTATACATGCCACTATAACCCCTAAAGTCTATAGGTGGTACATTCCCTTTCATTCCTGCCTATAGGGCTCATTCCAATCGATGGGGGGGACACACTATTCTGCTACAATATACTTTTTATTTGGTTGCACCTGTAGGTATTTCCCCACCCTGAGTGCCCACACTTTACTAACCCGAGGTCTACTTTTAATGATGGTGTCCAATTACGATCTACATCCATAAAAGTATTATTAGCTTTCTGTTCCATGGAAAATATTACTATAATATTAATGTATGAGAAAATGTATATTGTTATATGTTATTGTTATATGTTATGTTAGAAATATGTATTTTTTATAACCTTAACATAAAAAAAAAATATCTGAATGAAAAGCATGAAACAGGAGGGTTATTTAGACAAGCCGAGTCTTGAGATCTACTGATCACCAGCTGAAGGTCAATTGGTAGATCCCGATCTACCTTTTGGCCACCCCTGCTCTAAAGTCTATAATCAGATCAGGTGGTACATTCCCTTTGATTCCTGCCTATAGTGCAATGGGTTCCTTGATAGCTAATGCCAATCAATGGGGGGACCCACTATTCCTCTACAATATACTTTTTATTTGGTTGGACCTATAGGTATTTCCAAGCCCCGACTGCACACAAAAAAAGTAATATCTTTATCAATAGTGAATAAATTCACCAGGCGCGGTTTCGCTGCAAATTTCCAGTGAATAAATACGCAAAAACTCCAGTGAAAATTCGCCAGCATCAAAAAATTGGCGGAAAAGTCGCTTGCGCCAGAACAGGTGCGCGTCAACACTATTCGGATGCCCATTGACTTTAATGCCAGCGTCAATTTTCAAGTTTCCCAAATTTTTTGCTGTTTTGCAAACTTCATTTGAAATTCTCCAATTTTTTGGCGAAACGGGAGAAATTCGCCCATCACTATTCAACCCTAAGTGCCACTTCAGTCGCTAGATTGCCATGTTAGTGACCCCATAAGAAAGCGATTGTGCCACGCAGGGGCGCTGAGATTGACACTTGTACCATGAAGGCAATAAACTGGCTTGGGCAGTCTGATTGGTGGGTTATATATAGGGCATTGCCTGCATGATCAACAGTTACATACTTGTATGTCTTGGGTATAATGGGGCGAATCTCTGGCGCTTACTCCGTGCTCCCTCTTCATGTGCCCCATGCCTGTCACTCTCACATTCCTGCCTTATCTACACTGTATGCACATTTACATAGGAATCTGCTATAAAGGTGTGGGTACCTCTATACTCCCATGTGCACTTATTCTGCAATGGTAATCTCCTGTATAGCTATGGGATCAATCACCTAGAATGCTTGGGAATTGGGGGTACCTTAATGCTATTGAGATAATCCCAATAGGATTGTGTTGGCACCAATATGGGTTTATGCAGCTTAGTAACCTTCAAGAACTCTATTTATGGCAGTGCCGAATTTCAAAGCTTTCTGGATAACAGATCCTATACCTGAGATGTATTTCTTTCTCAAGTTGTTTCCTTTATTATTACTACGTGTGTGTGGTGTTAAATGTGGGTAAATGCGGGTTTGTCTATTGAATCCTATCTACAGACTGTAATTTGTGCTGCTAAACCAGAGTCTTATTGTTGGGAAAGTTGTTTAACCAGTTACATATCCCAGTCAGTCTGTCACTCTTGGTATTTACAGTGACAAATTGGTTCTTATTTTAGGAGTATATGCCCTACTTTGTTTATTGTGTTATTGGCCTTTTATGCCAATGGTAAAACAAGAGTAAGTCAATCATTTCATTATATATATATGTATGTATGTATACGAGACTTGATGGTGCACACCGTTGACCATGCTACCGCCCGGTTGCTCGCAAAAAAAATGTATAGAATATGCAGGAAATTACGGCACTCACGGGATCTTTTTCGGATGAAGCAAAAAATCTTTATTTAGCTCAACGTTTCGAACCCTCACAGGGTTTTTCGTCAGGAGTATAAAACAAACCACCAGGACCCACCACCCCATGAAATATACACACCACGGTAGTGTTTTGGCGCCAAGTTGCGTTGCTAGGCAACTGCCGTTACTACAGAACCGAGGGTCCTGGTGGTTTGTTTTATACTCCGGACGAAGAGCCGAAATGTTGAGCTAAATGAAGATTTTTTGCTTCATCTGAAAAAGATCCCATGAATGCTGCAATTCCCTGCATATATATATGTGTGTGTGTATATGCAGGAAATAGCGACACTCACAGGACTTCTCTGATGCAAGAAAAATAATTATTTATTGAAACTCAACGTTTCGATCCCTCGCAGGGATCTTCGCCAGGAGAAAACAAGACAAACAAATATATACTTGTTATACTATCGTGGGCACCTGGGCATTTCCTTCAGGAAATGGAGTGCACCTTTTTTGGACTTGTTTATATATATATATATATATATATATATATATATATATATATATATATATATATATATATATATATATATATATATATATTCTGCTTCGGTTGTTGCTGAACTCCAATAACCAGCATCCATGCTGAAGAAGTATGGCAGCTCTCGTTTAAATGGAAATGAGCAAAGATGGAATATTCTCTGGCCAATATAAGCTTCTACCCTCTTGGGAAAAGGAAAGGGATGAGCCCAGGTGCAGTATAGGGCATATTCCCCAGTAAAGCAGGAGGAGATTATGTACAAGCTAGTGGAGTCTCTGCATGTTGGGTTTATAGGTTGGGTTTCCATGCTGATCAGTATAAGCAGAGGCACAGAACAGAGGGGTGGGGGGATCAGTAGAGAAATCACAGAGAAAGTGGAACCCCGTTGCTGAGACAAAGAAATACCTGCACGTTAGACCTGCCATATACACTCTCCCCATTTCATTAATTCACCTGCTCCTATGGGTGCTGCCCAGCCTCTCTTATGTGGCAAGTGAAGCAGGCGATGCACAGGACTGAGTTCCCTTCCATTCATTCTGCACAGGAACTGTGGCAAGCAGTATGTGCAACAATCCGGTACAGTCTGCGGATTAACCCTTTCTGTGCAGGACAGATCCGGCATTGTTTTGAGGAGACGCTGCCTGATTTCCCCGACTCCTCTCAGAATTTGGTACGAATAAGAAATATCGTTCTTTTTCCATCATAAACACACGCCCAGGCTTGGGAGAGACAGGCTGCTTGGGTTCCACAGATGGCAGAATGTGCGGCTCTGAGCTGCCGGGGCTCACACTGACATTCATAACAAAAACACCAACAATGAGATGCTGACAGCAAAAATGAGCTTGATTGTCTCCTTCATTCCAGGGCAAGGGGAGCTAACAGCATACAAGTGCCGCCAAAATTCAGTTTTTTTGTTGCAAATTCTTAAACCTTTTATAGGCATCTAATTGTAATATATATATATATATATATATATATATATATATATATATATATATATATATATATATATATATATATATATATATATATATATATATATGAGCAGCTTCATGTGAAAGCATCTCACTGTCTCTTTTGCTGTAGGTGACACTCCAATGATGCCTGAAGGTAGCACCCCAGCTCTCAGTCCTCAGGGGGTCCCATACACAGAATTGAGCCATTACATTAATGCAGATGGACAACACATTTTCTCCAGATACTGGAAGCCTTCAGGTTCACCAAGGTAAGGTCCTTGGCATGACTGGAAAATGCCTCTTGTTTCTGGCAGTGAAACAGTTAAGCTGGAGCCTCTAGTTGGGGGCACAAACTCATTATCATTATATTGTGCCTGGGTGATACCAGTAACTCATGTATCAAAGGGGTTGCTCACATTTGAATACTCAGTATTTGCAATTGGTTTTCACTTGTTATGGTATTAGAATTATTCAGCAACTCTCCGGGAATTTCAACAGTTATTTGGTTGCTAAGATCCGGTTTACCTTAGCAACCGGGCAGTTGCAAGAAAGAGAGACAGGAAGATGAATAGGAGAGGGCTTGAATAGTGACAGTAGTAATAAAAAGTTACAATAACATCTTAGCCACACAGAATTGAGCCATTACATTAATGCAGATGGACAACACATTTTCTCCAGATACTGGAAGCCTTCAGGTTCACCAAGGTAAGGTCCTTGGCATGACTGGAAAATGCCTCTTGTTTCTGGCAGTGAAACAGTTAAGCTGGAGCCCCTAGTTGGGGGCACAAACTCATTATCATTATATTGTGCCTGGGTGATACCAGTAACTCATGTATCAAAGGGGTTGCTCACATTTGAATACTCAGTATTTGCAATTGGTTTTCACTTGTTATGGTATTAGAATTATTCAGCAACTCTCCGGGAATTTCAACAGTTATTTGGTTGCTAAGATCCGGTTTACCTTAGCAACCGGGCAGTTGCAAGAAAGAGAGACAGGAAGATGAATAGGAGAGGGCTTGAATAGTGAGAGTAGTAATAAAAAGTTACAATAACATTTTAGCCACACAGTTAGCCACACAGAGCAAATAGTTTTTCGGTACCCCCCATCTGACAGCTGAAAAGTTGCTAAGAATAGGACAATCTATAACATATTAAAAGTTAACTTAAAGGGGAACACCCCCTTGTACATTATAAATGGGCATAATAATCATTCTGAATTGTGATCATGACGTGGGTGCCATTCGTTTTCACTTAAATTAAATAATTAAATCCAATGTCAGTTGTAGATGAAGTGTAACAACCTGCTCTGGAACCGGCACCGATCATGTTTTCTTTTCTCCTGCAAACAAAGCCAACAGGGATCATTTGTTAATAACTGAGCTATTTTTACCCCCTTTGGTGTGTTTGCTTCTTGACTTGTGGAAAACTCCCTGCTCAGTCTATTGCTATATATATATATATATATATATACACTGTATAAATATACCTGTTATCCAGAATGCGCGGAACATGGTGTTTTCTGGATAATGGATCTTTCTGTAATTTGGATGTTCATACCTTAACTCTACAATAAATAAACCTAATAGGATTGTTTTGCTTCCAATAAGGATTAATTATATCTGTGTTTGGATGAAGTACCGGGTACTGTTAGTGTTTTATTATTACAGAGAAAAAGGGAATCGTTTTAAAAAATTCTGATTATTCTATTATAATGGAGTCTATGAGAGACAGCCTTTCCGTAATTCGGCGCATTCTGGATAATGGGTTTCCGGATAACAAATCCCATACCTGTACTAAAGACTCTGAGCTAAGAGCCTTAGAAAGTGAAGGTTTGCTTTCTAGAAATGATACAGAAAATGACTAGCCATTTTGAGCACCTCGTTCGAAAAATCACAATGACCGAATGCTGAGTATATTCATTTAAACACATTACATGAATGGCTGGAAATGTAAAAGCTTATTTACACCTATTTGTACCAACCTGGAATATCGCGGTAGCGCTTTAATTCCTGGTACAGGTATGAGACCTGTTACCCAGAATGCTCGGGACCTGGGATTTTCCAGATAACGGATCTTTCCGTAAATTGGATCTTCATACCTTAAATCTACTAGAAAATCATATAAATATTAAATAAACCCAATAGGCTGGTGTTGCTTCCAATAAGGATTATTTATATCTTAGTTGGGATCAAGTACAAGCTACTGTTTTATTTTTACAGAGAAAAAGGAAATCATTTTTAAACATTTGGATTATTTTATTATAATACACAAAAGCCATGAATATCTTGTAAATTAAACGGTGAGTAGTGATGTCATCAGTTATAAACGGTGAGTAGTGATGTCATTTCTGTCACATGACTCACTGAAACTTGTGTATTATAATAAATAAAGTACCCCCTATTGCAAAATATGAGGATATTAGAAGTCACCTCGGAGTTCCATGACCTGTATAACCTCAGCCTTCGGCCTCGTGTTTTTATATGGTCATGAAACTCCTTGGTAATTTATAATATCCTTGTAATTTACAAGAGGGGGTACTTTATTCACTATATAATGAAGTCTATGGGAGATTACTTTTTCGGGGCTTTGTGGATAATAGGTTTCTGGCTAATGGATCCTATACATGGACTTTGTTTTTTTTTGTGATCATTCGCCAAATGTGCAAGTGATCTGAACACAGGAAAAAGTGAGATTCGTTTGTCCGATCAGGATAACTCCGACAGTGTGGGCTGATGGGAAATCAATGAAAACCGGCTGTGCTGGCACATGGAATACATAAAGGCAGCATCGAGGGCAGTGGAGTGCTTCTTCCACCCCTATAGGGGCCCCAGTGTAGCGATTTTTAGATATTTTTGAAATTTACTGTTTATAGATTTTTATTAGATTGTAATCTTTTGTGCATAGGGCCCTCTAATCCTGTTCTTAGCTTGTTTGTTAAATTTTTGTAAGATCCTTGTTCGTTATAAAGTAATGTAAAGCCACTGTGTAATATGCTGGTGCTATATGAATAAATGATGATAATGATGATGAAATGTACATCCAAGACTGCTGTTGTACTACAACTCCCAGCATCCTGTTAACATCACCTACTTATGGTTTTTACCCCCATATATAGGGGCCACAGCTTTTCTTTTATGCCTGGGGACCAAACATCTCTAGGTGTGCCAAGATGTCACTAACTTTCGCTCTCACTAAATCGAATTCTTCGACACAGGGGAAAATCAATAGCACCAGCTGGAACTATGTTCTGTTCTATTTTAAACCTTGTAACAGAAATGAACTTGATTGTAAGCACGAGAAGCTAAATCTGTTTACCTATAGGCAGGTGAGTGGGATACAGCCACCCATCATTTCTGCAGACAAATATGAAATATTATTGAATGATTAGCTTTCCTATTCTGTCTCTTTTCTCTGTCCTGTCTGGTTGGCAGGGTCACTGACCCTGGCAACCAAAACACAGTTTAAGTCTTCAACTTTCTTACTATTCTTATTTTGCATATTTTTCTTTTTTAGACCCTCTACTCTTATATTCCGTTTTCAGCGTCGGAATGGGGGACTAGGGCCCACTGGGGCTGCTGCCTTTGGGGCCCCACACCCCCTGGACCCCCAGCCTCAGCTATGAGGTCCACCCATGAGGAGCTGCGCGGAGATCAGGGGACAGCACGGCGGGAGTAGGTCTGGGTCGGAGGGGCCCACCAGGTTTTTTCCCGGTGTCCCGCTGGCCCTGCCTAACCCTGTCCAGTTTGATAGAGTTATGGAACACCTTACTGACTTCTAATAGCCTTACATTTTACTGTAGTGGCTACATCAGCTCCTATATACATACACAGGGAAAAGAAGAAAACAAAACTCAGGGTACACCGTCCGTATAAATAAGAGCATATAAGGGGTGTGAACTGACAGTGTTAAATATTTAAAGCAAACAGCTGCTTTGTTTCGGCACTCCCAGTAACATAACAACAGTTGCTCTGAATGCAGCCACAAAGCCAGTTCCCCTTATCTATGTCAAACAAATATAACTTCTACTTTATCCATTCCTCTTTCTGTGTCTGGTAAAGTTATTCTCTTCAAATGTCATGTCAGGGGATTCATCAGTAATGGAAGGATCTCCAACGACAACTTCTGCTACACGGTGACTTGTGCAATGACTTATTTTGCTATTCTACTTTTATTGGACACACACTGAATGTCAACTCTACTACGATAGGCACCATCTCTCCCTACTATACCTGCTATCCCACAGCCACAGTCCCTTCCCAGAGACTATTATCCACTGTTACTATAGGCACCATCTCTCCCTACTATACCTGCTATCCCACAGTCACACTCCCTTCCCAGAGACTATTATCCACTGTTACTATAGACACCATCTCTCCCTACTATACCTGCTATCCCACAGTCACACTCCCTTCCCAGAGACTATTATCCACTGTTACTATAGGCACCATCTCTCCCTACTATACCTGCTATCCCACAGCCACAGTCCCTTCCCAGAGACTATTATCCACTGTTACTATAGGCACCATCTCTCCCTACTATACCTGCTATCCCACAGTCACACTCCCTTCCCAGAGACTATTATCCCACTGTTACTATAGGCACCATCTCTCCCTACTATACCTGTTATCCCACAGTCACACTCTCTTCCCAGAGACTATTATCCCACTGTTACTATAGGCACCATCTCTCCCTACTATACCTGCTATCCCACAGTCACACTCCCTTCCCAGAGACTATTATCCACTGTTACTATAGGCACCATCTCTCCCTACTATACCTGTTATCCCACAGTCACACTCTCTTCCCAGAGACTATTATCCCACTGTTACTATAGGCACCATCTCTCCCTACTATACCTGCTATCCCACAGTCACACTCCCTTCCCAGAGACTATTATCCCACTGTTACTATAGGCACCATCTCTCCCTACTATACCTGCTATCCCACAGTCATAGCCCCTTCCCAGAGCCTATTATACACTGTTACTATAGACACCATCTCTCCCTACTATACCTGCTATCCCACAGTCACACTCCCTTCCCAGAGACTATTATCCACTGTTACTATAGGCACCATCTCTCCCTACTATACCTGCTATCCCACAGTCACACTCCCTTCCCAGAGACTATTATCCCACTGTTACTATAGGCACCATCTCTCCCTACTATACCTGCTATCCCACAGTCATAGCCCCTTCCCAGAGTCTATTATACACTGTTACTATAGACACCATCTCTCCCTACTATACCTGCTATCCCACAGTCACACTCCCTTCCCAGAGACTATTATCCCACTGTTACTATAGGCACCATCTCTCCCTACTATACCTGTTATCCCACAGTCACACTCTCTTCCCAGAGACTATTATCCCACTGTTACTATAGGCACCATCTCTCCCTACTATACCTGCTATCCCACAGTCACACTCCCTTCCCAGAGACTATTATCCACTGTTACTATAGGCACCATCTCTCCCTACTATACCTGTTATCCCACAGTCACACTCTCTTCCCAGAGACTATTATCCCACTGTTACTATAGGCACCATCTCTCCCTACTATACCTGCTATCCCACAGTCACACTCCCTTCCCAGAGACTATTATCCCACTGTTACTATAGGCACCATCTCTCCCTACTATACCTGCTATCCCACAGTCATAGCCCCTTCCCAGAGCCTATTATACACTGTTACTATAGACACCATCTCTCCCTACTATACCTGCTATCCCACAGTCACACTCCCTTCCCAGAGACTATTATCCACTGTTACTATAGGCACCATCTCTCCCTACTATACCTGCTATCCCACAGTCACACTCCCTTCCCAGAGACTATTATCCCACTGTTACTATAGGCACCATCTCTCCCTACTATACCTGCTATCCCACAGTCATAGCCCCTTCCCAGAGTCTATTATACACTGTTACTATAGACACCATCTCTCCCTACTATACCTGCTATCCCACAGTCACACTCCCTTCCCAGAGCCTATTATACACTGTTACTATAGACACCATCTCTCCCTACTATACCTGCTATCCCACAGTCACACTCCCTTCCCAGAGACTATTATCCCACTGTTCCTATAGGCACCATCTCTCCCTACTATACCTGCTATCCCACAGTCACAGTCCCTTCCCAGAGACTATTATCCCACTGTTACTATAGACACCATCTCTCCCTACTATACCTGCTATCCTACATCACTTCTAAATTAAGATCAAATGAAAAAGGGATGTCAAATGTAAAAGCCAATGGGGTTCCCCACATTAAATGTGGCAGACACTACAGCTGTATGAATGGGCACTATAGGAAGAGGAATCATGTTAACTGTAAAAAGGAAGATGATGAGATATGGTTGGTGGATAGAGACTTATAAAATAGATTTTTAAGTAGGTTGAGTGTTGGCTTCAGTAAGTATGAAATGGCTACTAAAGATGGAGCAAGCTTAAAATGGGTTAGTGACATTCCAGAACTGGACGATGACATGTGGGAGGATGCACTTAAACAAATCCCGGACATCACGATGTCAATCAGGGACAGATTCATCCAAGCGAAGTTCTTTAATAGAGTATATCTCACCCCACATAGGCTTGCGAAGATATACCCAACTACTTCAGACCACTGTGGTAAATGTAATCTGGAAGTTGGCATATATTTGCATGTGTTTTGGTCCTGCCCACTTATTCAGGTGTACTGGGGGGAAGTTCTACAACATATCTCTATCACCTTAAATGTCCCATGCATTAGAAACCCGTTAGTATGTCTTTTGGGAGTGGTGGATGATCTAGGGCTGCAAGCTGGGATTAAGTTGTGCTATCTCCAACTGTTATACTATGCGAAGAAGGCCATACTACTACAGTGGAAATCCACCGCCCCACCATCATTAGGCTTTTGGCGAACTTTAGTTAACGACACCCTTCCTAATCAGAAAATGACCTACATTGCTCGGGGATGCCCGAAAAAATTTGAGAAAGTCTGGGCGCTGTGGCTGGAAATGGAGGACACTAGGCCAGGCCCCATTGTATAATGACATTGTAACTGACTAATGTTTGCGAATGTAAGGCACAGTCTTTCTGATGAATAGATAAAGACATGGTTCTGAGTTACAGGTCATAATATGTATTTTATTTGGCTCCACTGGCATAAACTGCTGTCTTGTATGATTTTTTCTCTCTTCTTCTTTCTTTTCTTCTTTCCTCTGTTAAAAAATTTTGAAAAATAAAAACTTTAAAAAAAAAAAGATGGAGCAAGCTTCAAACAGCTTACCATACCCCATATGTAATAAAAGGCACCCAGGAGCAGTAACCCATAGCAACCAATACAACATTTGCTTTTAAACAGATGACCAATGAATTCTACCTGCTGATTGGTTGGCATAGGTTACTGCACCTGGGCAAACTTAGTGCATTTTAACTGAAACTCCATCCCTGGTCACAGCTGAAAGGAGGAAGTAAAGGTATGTAGCATGTAGAGGGGGGAGAGGGATGGAGGCTTTTGGGGGGTTGTTAGTGAATGTAGTGAGGGGGCCTCTGAAGTAGCAGCCCTGGTGGGCCCTGGACACCCCGGTCTGACACTACTATGGGCCCATTCTGTGTCTGACTGGCCCACTGGGATACCAGGAAAACTCCCGGTGGGCCAAGGTGTCAGTGGACCCTCATGCTGCTAAACATTTGGCCTATTTCATGGTCATTCCCTATTTTTATGAGAACAAAGTGGCTAAATCAATGGAATAATAGGTTATAGTATTATAGTATGTAAAGAAAAGACACTAGGAGAATAGAGGTTGAGTGAGGACAGGAAGAATAATAATACTGAGAGTGGGCCCCTGGTCTAAGATTAATTGGTGGGCTCCTAGTCAAAGGTTTTTGGGTGGGCCCCTGGTGTCCCAGTCCGACACTGGGCCCATGTGAAGGTGTCCTCAATAGGTGGCAGTGTTTTTGTTTTTTTTAGTATAGTGAGGCACTAAGTACAGTAAGTGCATGTGTCCCCTTACTACAAGGGTGTCAGTAAAGGTTCCTTTGGAAGCATTGAGAAGGGCCCTGTATTTAACACCTGTTCACCGTTAAGCTTTTGAATGTCCAAAGAAATGTGCATAAGTGGCAGTTGCTCAGCAGCCATAAAAACAGATGAGTTGCCCCACTGCCTGCCCTGTAGTCAAGTCTCTAGGCACTTCTCATAGCTGAAAGATAAACTGACTGGAGGAAGAGAGGACCTTATTCTGGTTATGGACAGTTCGAGCCCTGAGTAGCACAGAGATCCGGGTATAGTCAGTCGGCTGCTTCTCTCTCTGCTGCTGAAGAGGTTAAGGCTGCCGGGAGCCAGTCACTGCACCCCACTTGCTCATGTCACAGTCCAACAGCTGCCAGATAAATCAATACGTCTTTATTCCGAGTGTTTCAGTTGCATTGTGGGGCTGTCAGATTAGGCACATGCCTTTGTGGTGCTGCTCAGCATACTGTGGCATAACCTTCAGCTGACCTGTTACTGCAGCAGGCAAGGCCTTAATTATCATGAAGGTCAAAATGGAAATGGGTGACATAGGGACCATTGCTGCCCCCTCCCGTCAAAAAATGCGTTTGGGTTAAACTGTGGATGATGTATTTATATCTAGCATTCTTCTGGTGGTGGAACTAGGAGATACTGGGTCATTTTAGGGCCCTTATTTTTCATAAAACTGCTTATCAGTTATGGGGACATGAGCAGTTGCAGGGTATATATGTCAGTTACAGTTACGCCTTCATGTGGTATTCCAGCTGTTGTTGAACTTTAACTCCCAGAATCCCACTGACACCTGTGAGCTAATAGGCCTGATACAAATAACAACACAAATAACAATGGACTGCATACACTTCCTGTAACTCCAACAACAACAGCAAAAACTTCCACATAAACAGCTTTACATACAGAACATTTGAACCCATTATTACAGCTGCTTACAAAGCCATGGGCAACACGTGGCAATGAAGAGGTTAAACATGCCGGCAGGACGGAGAGCGGAAGGGAAGTTTTGTTTAAATTATGTTCTTCCAGTGGAAAGTATTTCGAATCGGGGAATTTTTTTTTTTTTCTACATCAAAAGGACATCTGTTTCTCAGGCTCGTGGGCTATGCTGTTGGGTTTTCATGCACACTTTGGCTACGGAAATGAATACACGAGGCAGGAAAGACCATGGGCAAAGAAGTATATTTAAACTCTGTATATGAGGTGTTGGTAACTGTGTCATTAACTGGGCAGGACATGCGATTCATTTGTAGACTACTCCCTGTCATACAGAAACACATGAATTACTAGACAGTTCTGTTTTCATTTTGTGCATACTGCTACTGAAAAATGCCTTACCCTTTAAACAAAACAGGGATTGTTTGTCCATATATTGCAATATATTTAAGCTGGCCAACTACGTCAAAGTCATCCCATATCTGGCCAGTCCTATGCTCAATTTTCATCTGATTCATTAAGAATTCTATGGTTTAATTATACATTTTATAAAAGGGACGAATACGTTTTACCTGCAACTTACTAGCTGCTTTCAAAGTAAAACTCCCAAACTTGGCTGCCCTTTTATTAGACACCAGTGGGATCACCTGACTATAGTTGGGAAGGGTGGGAGCTACAACATGGAGCTGGTCACTGCTCTTGTAGAACTATAACAAACAAGGGAAAGTTGTGCTCACCACTTGTTTTTAAAATCATTAGGCGGGGGTGCAATGAGGGTGTGACCACAAAATACATATAGACAAATACAAGATTCCTCTGCACTCAACCCATTATCAATATATTTAAGACAGAGACATTTTGTGCATACTGCTACTGAAAAATGCCTTACCCTTTAAACAAAACAGGGATTGTTTGTCCATATATTGCAATATATTTAAGCTGGCCAACTACGTCAAAGTCATCCCATATCTGGCCAGTCCTATGCTCAATTTTCATCTGATTCATTAAGAATTATATATATATATATATATATATATACACACACATATATACACACACACACACACACACACACACACATATATATATATATATATACACACACATACATATATACATATATATATGTATTACAGTTTTGCTAATGAAGGTGATTTGCTCTTTAAGATGCAAGTCACAGTTTCCCCAAGAGACCTGCTTATCTTAAATAGTTACAATTGTTTCTTTGCTAATCTTAAATTACAAAATTATTCAAGTGCACCTGCTACATATGCTGGGCTCTCTGCCAAAAGCCAATTAAGTTTTAGAAATGGTGTATCTTTTTCTGGCTGTTCAGTTCAGGAGATCAAAGAGAAAGTCGGGACAGGGACATTTCAGTAACACTGTCCCTTGAAAATCGAGACTATTGGGAGGTATGCCCCCCCTGCCCAGAGTCAGATTGGGCAAAAGGTGGCAACCCTAGCTATATATTATATTTTACAGAAGGACTGTCTGTAAATTCTCTGTCCTGTTAAACATGTGATAGTATAAAACAGCCAATGTTTTCTTTCCCTTCCCCATCACATATCCAGAAGCAACTACTCCTTTCATTTGTTAGAGCAAAACACAGAAGTCCATTTCCCATGCATGGGGCACAGCCAAAGGCATTTGTTCCTGTTGGATACATGAGATTGTGCTCTTTTGTGTCAGTGTCAGTATCCAGCAGGTTAAACAGTTCAAGGCAGTTACAGTTCAGATTGGGGTGTATGGAGAACTGGAAGCTTTCTGATTTTATCTCCAAGACAAACCAGCAGGAATAGTCTTATAAAAAGTGTGATGGTTACAGTGATTTTGGTACATGCCCAGTGGTTATCAGCTCAATGATTGTATTTTCTCTATTGTCTGACACTGTGCATCTCTCTTTGTGTTTCAGGGCTCTGATGTTTATTGTACATGGTGCTGGGGAACACTGCTGCCGATACGATGACCTGGCACAGATTCTAACTGCTCTGAACTTTCTGGTCTTTTCCCATGACCATGGTGAGTGACTTGGAAAAGTGGTGGGCATAGCCATCTCTTTACTGGCCCCACTGAACCCACTTTGTCTGCCAGCTTTTTTTTATGAAATACCACTATTATTTAAAATGAAAGTATTCCTATGTCTGACAGTAATGTGTAATGCTTATTAAAGTAGAGCAGTTTGTGAGGGGGAAGAAAAGAAGAATTCACAGACATTATTAAAAAGATACAAGACTAAGAAAGACTATGAGCATGTGCATAAGGCCTAAGGGCCACAAAATTGGCCTTTGGGCCTCTGGGAAGGGACTGTAGCTGTGGGATAGGAGGTATAGTAGAGAGAGATGATGCCTATAGTAACTGGGATAATAGTCTCTGGGAAGGGAGTGTGACTGTGGGATAGCAGGTATAGTAGGGAGAGATGGTGTCTATAGTAACAGTGGATAATAGTCTCTGGGAAGGGAGTGTGACTGTGGGATAGCAGGTATAGTAGGGAGAGATGGTGTCTATAGTAACAGTGGGATAATAGTCTCTGGGAAGGGAGTGTGACTGTGGGATAGCAGGTATAGTAGGGAGAGATGGTGTCTATAGTAACAGTGGATAATAGTCTCTGGGAAGGTAGTGTGGCTGTGGAACAACAGGTATAGTAGGGAGAGATGGTGTCTATAGTAACAGTGGGATAGTAGGGAGAGATGGTGCCTATAGTAACAGTGGGATAATAGTCTATGGGAAGGGAGTGTGGCCATGGGATAGCAGGTATAGTACAGTAGGGAGAGATGGTGTCTATAGTAACAGTGGGATAATAGTCTCTGGGAAGGGAATGTGACTGTGGGATAGCAGGTATAGTAGGGAGAGATGGTGCCTATAGTAACAGTGGGATAATAGTCTCTGGGAAGGGAGTGTGGCTGTGGAACAACAGGTATAGTAGGGAGAGATGGTGTCTATAGTAACAGTGGGATAGTAGGGAGAGATGGTGCCTATAGTAACAGTGGGATAATAGTCTCTGGGAAGGGAGTGTGACAGTGGGATAGCAGGTATAGTAGGGAGAGATGGTGCCTATAGTAACAGTGGGATAATAGTCTCTGGGAAGGGAGTGTGATTGTGGGATAGCAGGTATAGTAGGGAGAGATGGTGCCTATAGTAACAGTGGATAATAGTCTCTGGGAAGGGAGTGTGACTGTGGGATAGCAGGTATAGTAGGGAGAGATGGTGTCTATAGTAACAGTGGGATAATAGTCTCTGGGAAGGGAGTGTGACTGTGGGATAGCAGGTATAGAAGGGAGAGATGGTGCCTATAGTAACAGTGGGATAATAGTCTCTGGGAAGGGACTTTGGCTGTGGGATAGTAGGGAGAGATTGTGTCTATAGTAACAGTGGATAATAGTCTCTGAAACTACTGAATAATAGTCTCTGTGAAGGGACTGTGGGATAGTAGGGAGAGATGGTGTCTATAGTAACAGTGGATAATAGTCTCTGGGAAGGGAGTGTGACTGTGGGATAGCAGGTATAGTAGGAAGAGATGGTGCCTATAGTAACAGTGGGATAATAGTCTCTGGGAAGGGAGTGTGACTGTGGGATAGCAGGTATAGTAGGGAGAGATGGTGCCTATAGTAACAGTGGGATAATAGTCTCTGGGAAGGGACTGTGACTGTGGGATAGCAGGTATAGTAGGGAGAGATGGTGCCTATAGTAACAGTGGATAATAGTCTCTGGGAAGGGAATGTGACTGTGGGATAGCAGGTATAGTAGGGAGAGATGGTGCCTATAGTAACAGTGGATAATAGTCTCTGGGAAGGGACTGTGGGATAGCAGGTATAGTAGGGAGAGATGGTGTCTATATTAACAATGGGATAATTGTCTCTGGAAAGATACTGTGATTGTTGGACAAAGATTATTGCTATAAGTGTGTTGTATTTAAAAAAATATATGTTGACTGGTCCATATGTGGGGTCCTACAAAGTCTATTATGCTCAATCTCTCCTGTGCAGATTATTCTGCACAGTTTAAAGGCACGGAGTAGTTATCACTATGAAAACAAATTAAATGGAACATCCTGATTTCTCTCTATCTCCTATGTACTTCATTCTGACCCAAGTAAGTGACCTTTCTGTTCTGCTTGGATTCTCTAGATGAGTGAGTGAGTCCCACACCCAACGTAACATTCTGGCTGGGACATTCTGTCTCTGCTTATGTTTATCTTTATAAAGCAGAATTATATTTATGGTTTCGAGAGTTAATGAGAGGGCACACTTCTGCCTGACCCCTCTTCCCTCTTTCTGATATAAATATTTTAATTTAATTAAGCCTCCAAGGCAAAGGTGGCCAAACATTCACAATGTAGGGCTAGAAATCCCATTATATCACTAAAATCTCCACCACGGCTGAATGGTCCGAATGCTATTACAGCTCCGTGGAACTGAAGGAAAATACTGGGAATCTTGTTATAACTACAATAACATGACTCGTCTCTCATCTGAATAATGGCTTGATGAATACATGACTGATGAATTCATGAATACATGGGTAGCATTTATCATTTAATTATGTCACATTTAACATGCAAAAAAAAGCAATTATCCATAGTTCTACTATGTAACCAGGGCTGACCATTTTAAAAGGGAAAGTAAAGTCTCCACTGTAAATATAGAATTGTAATAGAATCAACTTCTCTTTTTAACCATTCAGAATATATATAAGCCCACATTCTCTCAGTCACAGCTGAAGCTCAAATCCTCTTGAAATTATCATGGCTAGGGCTCCTGACTTCATTATGCCCTCCCAACTAAGTAGAATGTTGGCCAAAAACTTGCAGTCATATTGGACTAGGAACTTAAACCACCCAGTCATGCCCCTGGCCCTTCCAATCTCCGACCGTTCTTCATTAAAGGGATACTGTTTGGGAAAAAATTGGGTTTTTTTGTTTTTCAAAACACATTAGTTAATATCTAGTATAGGTAAATCTTCATAGTCACATTAGTTAATAGTGCTGCTCTAGTAGAATTCTGAAATCCGTTCCTGAAAAGAGCAAACAGATCTGTCATGGGGCTAAATATATTGTCAGCTTCCCAGCTGCCTCCAGTCATGTGACTTGCGCTCTGATATACTTCAGTCACTCTTTACTGCTGTACTGCAAGTTGGAGTGATATCACCCTCTCCCTTTTACCCCCCTAACAACAGAACAATGGAAAGGTAACTAGATAGCAGCTCCCTAACACAAGATAACAGCTGCCTGGTAGATCTAAGAACAGCACTCAATGGTAAAATCCAGGTCCCACTGAGACACATTCAGTTACATTGAGTAGGAGAAACAACAGCCTGCCAGAAAGCAGTTCGATCCTAAAGTGCTGGCTCTTTCTGAAAGCACATGACCAGGCAAAATGACCTGAGATGGCGCCTACACACAAATATTTTTTTTTTTTACTCAGGAAGCCTACACACCAATATTACAACTAAAAAAATAAACTTGCTGGTTAAGGAATTACATTTTATATTGTAGAGTGAATTATTTGCAGTGTAAAACAGTGTAATTTAGAAATCATGACAATTTTTAATAATAAAAATCATGACAGAGCTCCACCACTTGTGTGGTTGACTAAAAAAGAAATGTCTATTAAGCATTCAGTTAGAATCCCTACACTTGGGTGCATTGCTTTATATTCAGTTTAACAATTTTATACCCTTAGGTTAAAAATAAGGATTTTTAATCGCAAGGATATCCATTCAGTATCAGGATACTTGTATCCAACATAATTGCCTGCATCTGTGTTCTCTTCCATTTTCAGTCTTCCTCTTCATAAAATTCACAATGTGCCTTTTCTTTACCCCTTTGTGTTGCTTGCTCCACAAGAAACCATAAATGGTTAATTGCTTTAGTAAATTTAGTTGAGGAAAGTGAAGACCTATGCCTATTTATTAACAGTCTGATTTTAGTGGATTTAGAGGTTTTGGAAACCACGAATAGACTCACTTTCTACAAAACCTCTAACGCCATGTATTAAAATATCCGAATATTAGGGATGCACCGAATCCACTATTTTGGATTCGGCCAAACCCCCGAATCCTTCACGAAAGATTCGTCCGAATACCGAATCCTAATTTGCATATGCAAATTAGGGGTGTGAAGGGGAAACATTTTTTACTTCCTTGTTTTTTTGACAAAAAGTTATACAATTTCACTCCCCACTCCCTAATTTGCAGGTATGGAATCTGTTATCCAGAATGCTCGGGACTGGTGTTTTCTGGATAGCAGATCTTTCTGTAATTTGGATCTTCATACTTGACATCTATTAGAAAATCATGTAAACATTAAATAAACACAATAGGCTGGTTTTGCTTGATTATGTCTTAGTTGGGATCAAGAACAAGTTACTGTTTTATTATTACAGAGAAAAAGGGAATCATTTTTAAAAATTTGGATTATTTGGATAAAATGGAGTCTGTGGGAGACTGCCTTTCTGTAATTCATCGCTTTCTGGATTAAGGGTTTCCGGATAACAGATCCCATACCTGTATCTTAAAAACCTCTAAAACTACGAATTTTTCAGACAATTCCTAGTGGAAGAAAATATGAATGCCTCTTAAAGTCCGAATTGATTAAGAATGGTCCAATAGGATCAGCGCAGCCTCAACAACTTTTACCTAGCAAATTTTTTGTATTAGAGTTTGTCATGGTTCTTATACTTAAAGGGATACTGTCATCGGAAAATATGTTTTTTTCAAAACGCATCAGTTAATAGTGCTACTTCAGCAGAATTCTGCACTGAAATCGATTTCTCAAAAGAGCAAACAGATTTTTTTATATTCAATTTTAAAATCTGACATGGGGCTAGACATTTTGTCAATTTCCCAGCTGCCCTGGTCATGTGACTTGTGCCTGCACTTCAGGAGAGAAATGCTTTCTGGCAGGCTGCTGTTTTTCCTTCTCAATGTAACTGAATGTGTCTCAGTGGGACATGGGTTTTTACTATTGAGTGTTTTTCTTAGATCTACCAGGCAGCTGTTATCTTGTGTTAGGGAGCTGCTATCTGGTTACCTTCCCATTGTTCTCCTGTTTGGCTACTGGGGGGGAAAAGGGAGGGGGGTGATATCGCTTCAACTTGCAGTACAGCAGTAAAGAGTGATTGAAGTTTATCAGAGCACAAGTCACATGACTTTGGGCAGCTGGGAAATTGACAAAATGTCTAGCCCCATGTCAGATTTCAAAATTGAATATAAAAAAATCTGTTTGCTCTTTTGAGAAATGGATTTCAGTGCAGAATTCTGCTGGAGCAGCAGTATTGACTGATTCATTTTGAAAAATTTTTTTTTTCCCATGACAGTATCCCTTTAATAAAACTTGAATTTTTACCTATAGAAAAACCAAATGTTTTTTAGAAAAAAAAAATGTCAATGTTAGTAAATAGGCCCCTTAGTTTATGCTGATTTTCCAGATTTTGAAGGATTAGTTTGAGAACCGCGTCAGGCTATATTTTGGTAACATAACCCTGCCAACCTGTGATGTAAGGAGGTTCAGATATCGGTTTAGCATGAGCCAACCAGTCTAACCAGATATGAGACCTGTATTCTCCCTGCCTTCAGGATGAATGTCATTATTTTCGCTACGCTCCAATAAGGCCCATTCAGACCCTGTATACAGACACCGGTACCATAGGCCTAATGCTCCCATCTCCATTTCTTCAGACTGCTTCTATATTTGTACATTGGTGCGTGTGAATAGCATATTAATGAGCCACTATCTGGATGACTTGGCGCTGGGGAGCACAACAAGGTGATGTGTGACCTGCTTGCCGCAGCCCCTGGAGAAAGAAGCTGTTTGTTAATCTCACAGTGCCGTCCATTTATTCCATGGGTATAATTCACTCTACAATATAAAATGTCATTCCTGAACCAGCAAGTGTATTTATTTAGTAACTCAATGTAACTGAATGTGTCACAGTGGGACCTGGATTTTACTATTGAGTGCTGTTCTTAGATCTACCGGGCAGCTGTTATTTTGTGTTAGGGAGCTGCTATCTGGCTACCTTCCCATTGTTCTGTTTTTAGGCTGCTGGGGGGGGGGTGAATGGGGGGAAGGGTAATCAGCGCCAGATATCCAAACCATGAGCCCTGAGGCCAGCTGCCTCTTGCGCCCCTCCCCCAACGTGCTCGCATGCCTCACACATGTCGCGCATGTGGCGTATTGCCCTTCTACCAGCTGCTCCACTTGGAGCTCTGCTTCTCCCTGTGAGGTGTATTTATGTGGCTTGGCGGAATGCCACCCTTAAAAATGTGTCGCCCTAGGCCCGGGCCTTTGTGGCCTTGCCACAAATCCGGGCCTGAGATAATACTCCAACTTGCAGTACAGCAGTAAAGAGTGACTGGAGTTTATCAGAGCACAAGTCACGTGACTGAGGGCACATAGGAAACTGAAAATATGTCTAGCTCCAAGTCAGATTTCAAAATTAAATATAAAAAAATCTGGTTGCTCTTTTGAGAAATGGATTTCAGCTCAGAATTCTGCTGGAGCAGCACTATGTGTTTTGATTTTGAAAAAACATTTTTCCCATGATCGTATCCCTTCAGCATTGCCCAGCCCAGCGTAGATATCCGGGAATGCTGGGAGATAGCTGTGTATTTAATCAGTATAGCCATCTGAATTGACTATAATAAAACACTATTTACTGACACATAGATCTGTATCAGCCCAATAAGATCATTCAATGGCCATTGGCAATAGATCAGAATATTTGTATATCTGATACACAGGGAGCAGTGACACAGGGATGAATACCATAAACAAAATAGTTTCCAGTTACACCAATAATACAATACCCAGGGTCACTCCTGCCATCAGATAATTGGAAATTCGGCTCTTGCACAATTGGGAAAACTGTTTGAGATCATCCTTTAAGGAATATTTTAGCAAGCAATTCTAGATCATGCAGTGTAATTTTCTCAAGCTGCATTCATAACTTGCATTCTTAATTGTCAGACTTCTGTCTGGTTGCTAGGCTGGCTGACCCTAGCAAAGGAAAAGAAATTCATTAAAGGTGTGTTTCTGGTTCAAATTTCATTTAAATTACCTTTTAGTATGTTACAGAATGGCTAATTCTAAACAACTTTTCCATTTATCTTTTGACATTTGACGCACGTTAAAGTCAGTGGTCGTAACGTGCAAATTTGCCACGAATGCGCGCCTGGTGAATAAATTTGCCCATCATTATTAGCAGGCCAATCCAGACATCTTTGCATGGCTTCCAAATGCTTTTACCTCTGCCAAGTTCTAAAAAATGAGCAATAGTCTATAATTATTGGGGTATGAAAAAATCCCAAATTCCTCAATGACATGAAAAAGAAATGGATTCATCCAGACTAGAGCTCAGTAATTTGGCTGGAACCACAAATAAAGATTGATTGTGTCCTTGCAAATACATGCCAGGCACTACATAAGGATATACAAACCTCTCATCGGCCAAAGGAAATCCTTCTGCTGGCAATATCACCCCATGTTTGCTCAACCCACGCACACAGCTTGGCAGGGCTACAGGGGATCCCAGAATAATGGAAGAGTTGGACATGCCAGGCTGCCTGCACACAGGGGAGGAAGGATTTGCTGTAGCCATGCCCGGACCTGTGTTTATACTCTCTGCTGGCAGAATCACAATTTACTGTAAAATAAGCAGGCTGCTACAGTGAGACCAAGCTGAACTAACAGGATTCCCTTGCTATTTAAGCACAAACACCTGTAGGCTGTGTATTACAGGAATACATTTATTATTGTTATTTCTCAGGTATACTATGCACTATTCCCCCTTCTCATCTCATCTCTGCTTTGGGGCATCTTCCACTTTTCCCCAGTATTACCAGCTCCCGATGTTAAATTTTCCCCATCTCCACGTAGTCCATTGACCACCCCACCAAAGTTTTCTCTGCATCACTTTCCAACATTGCCCCATTTCCTAGTTTACCCAGATCCCCTATATTCTTCACATTTTTCTGTAGTATTCCCAGCTCACCCATATATCAATACACCCTATTCCTTAATCTCCTCACATTATTCTCACACTGTTCCAAGCACCCATTCCCACAACTGTCAGTTCTTCCATTTACACCATTATCCTCTTTCTCTAGTATTCTATCTCTCCTTCCTGTCTTATTCCAGTTCTCCTTTCCACCATTACCCTCCCCTTCCCTGGTATGAACAGGTCAACATTAACCTAATATTCCCGGCCTTTCTACCATTATCCCCCTTTATATATATTCTCAGTTATGTTAAGTCTCCTCCCCATGTCAAGTATTTCCAACTGCTCTTTTCTAAATGATCCACTTCTAAGCATTGCCATTTGCTTATTCCATGTCAACTTCTTTAGAATTTGCATCTCTTTTTTCCTCCACCTTTCCTTATGCTCCCAGTTCCTTTTCCCCCACCTCCCATCACTTGTATTTATAACATTCCTAAAATCTCTAGTCCCCCTACTATTAATGCTCTTTTTAGTAATATACCCAAACCCCTTTTCTGCTCTGTCCTATCCACTATATTCCTATCACCACTTTCCACGTGTTCCTCTTGTTTAGTATTTCCAGAAAACACCTATCCCCTGTAAGACCCAATCACTACTTACTGGAGTCCCACCTCCTATTGGTCCTGGAACTCTCACGTTGGGGCGGGGCTATTACGTGGGGATTGGGCGATCGCCGCATCAATCTCAGGAAATCCTGCCCTTTTTTCCTAATTTGGAAAACCGGGGAGCCAGTTTTGACCCAAACGGCCCTTCAAAAAAAGTCTGTCCGGGTCAAAACCAGACAGGTGGCAACCCTATTTGCAATTGGTTTTCATTTTTTAGTATTTGTGGTTTTTGAGTTATTTAGCTTTTTATTCAGCAGCTCTAGAGTTTGCAATTTCAGCAATCTGGTTGCTAGGATCCAAATTACCCAAGCAACCATGCACTGATTTGAATAAGAGACTAGAATAGGAGAGGGCCAGAATAAAAAGATAAGTAATAACAATAAATGTGTAGCCTCACAGAGCATTTGTTGTTTATATGGGGTTTATTTGAAAGCTGGTAAGAGTAAATAAATAAATGAAGACCAATTGAAAAGTTGCTTAGAATTGACTATTCTATAAATCTATTCTATGAATCACCCCTTTAAAGTTTAAAAGCGTGAGCTTACCAAGATGGGAGGAGCTCTTGTAAGCAAGAGGAGTGTCGTGGAGTTGGTGTAGATTGGTAGAAAGAAGCCAGAAATGACAGGTCTTTACCTAATACGGGTTTTGCAATTTGTTACTCCAACAAGCTGGCTGTTAAGAGTTGCAGGTTACCTACAATTTTAGTAGGCGTCTAAAGTCAGATGCAGCAAACCATAGGACTTTGTTGGTTTATAAGATTTTAATTCAGGTCTGTTATCATAAACAGCTGCCATGTAATTAATGCAAAATATTCTGACTCCTGCAGCAGATGGGTCTATTTTTTCAAATAATCCATCAAAGAGGGGAGGGGGGGGGACATGCTTGTATAGAATCGGCACAATTAATGCCAGTCACAACCCATTCACTGCTGGGCAGGGGGGATTCAATGAGAGTTTAATTTAAACTGGACACTGTGTATTAGTTCAGGATAATGAGAATCTTATTGGAAGTGCAGTTTAGCACAGGAACGCAAAGATTTCATTAAATGGACGGAAATTAAACTGTTCCTTTCAAGGACTGATCATTATCTTGTTCTTCCCTTTCATCTGCCTTTGTGACTTCATATTTTCTCAGGACTGTTCTCTGGCGTTTAATTTGAAAAGAGAATGATAATTTAATCCTTTAGTTCAGGCATTTTCTGGTCTTCCAAAGGCATGTTGTTGACAACTGCTCTTGGCATTGGGTTCTGGAAATTGTAGTCCGCAACAGCTGAAGGTCCTCAAGGCTGACACCCCTATTTCATTGGTATTGACTGAGTCTAATAAATTAAGAGCTGTATTCCTGATAGTTTTGAGAGGTAGAGTTGGTGCCCAGGAATGCTGCAGGGGGTTGCACCTTTAGCAATTTTGACAGTGCTTTATATAAAAAACATGAAAAAAATATATTATTAAAGGGGTTGTTCACCTTTGAGTTAACTTTTATTATGACCTAGAAAGTGATATTCAGAGACAATTTGCAACTGGGTTTCATTTTTTATTTGGGGTTTTTGAGTTATTTGGCTTTTTATTCAGCGCCTCTTCATTTTGCAATGTCAGCAATCTGGTTGCTAAGGTCCAAATTACCATAGCAACCACGCACTGATATGAATAAGAGAATGGAATATGAATAGGAGAGGGCAGGAATAGAAATGAGTAATAAAAAGTAGCAATAACAATACATTTGTAGCCTTCCAGAGCCTTTGTTTTTAGCTGTCAAAGCTGCAAATAGTCAAAAGAAGAAGATAAGTAATTTAAAAAAACTATAAGAAATAGAAAATGAAGGCTAATTGAAAAGTTGCTTAGAATTGGCCATTCTATAACATACATAAAGTTAACTTAAAGGTGAACTACCCCTTTAAAGTGGACCTGTCACCCAGACACAAAAAGCTGTATAATAAAAGTCCTTTTTTCAAATTAAACATGAAATCCAATTTCTTTTTTTTTTTTTATTAAAGCATTCATAGCTGTTGTAAACTCATTTAAAAATCCCAGCTGTCAATCAAATATTGTCTGCCCCTCCTCTATGCCATAGACAGACAATTACTTTCACTTTCCATTCAGCACTTCCTAGATGTCACTGCTCTCCCCACATTCCTCCAGTTCTCTTCACCATTTAATTGTGTAGCCAGGGCATGGGGATGGACATCAGGTCCCCTAGTGTAATTAGTGTTGGCCATTATAGAATGGCCAACAAGCACCTGATAAAGGATATCTATATCTAAAACATGTCGTGTGAAAAATAAAGACACATTGAATTGCAGTGGTTCTCCAGAGTTTATTTGACTTATGTGATAAAATAGAATTTTGAATATTTTTTTTGGATAACGGGTAGTATTCCATATTGGAATACTGACATTTAAAGTACTTAAAGGAACAACAACACCAAAACATAAAAATGTTTTAACGTAATGAAAATATCATGTAGTGCTGCCCTGCACTGGTAACTCAACTATAGTTCATATAAACAAGCTGCTGTGTAGCAATGGCGGAAATGGAAAAAAAGACTATATGGCGCAGGTTAAATAGTAGATAACCGATAACACCATTATGTTCTACAGAGTTTATCTGCTGTGTAACCTGAGCCTTTTCTCCTTTGAATGGCTGCCCCATTGCTACACAGCAGCTTATTTATATAAACAACAGTAGTGTTTCTGACACTGCATTATACTTTTATTACTTTAAAACATTTTCATTTTTTGATGTTGCTGTTCCTTTAAAAGTACATAAATTCCTTCTCTGTGTCCTTTCACACAAACCATGGCCACTTATACTTAGTGGGTTTCACCAGCCAATGAATGGACAGAGGCCGGTCTTTTACTCACACTTCCTGGTAATTTGTTGCTGTCAGCTGATCAATAAGTGACACCTATAACATCACAAAATGGTGTCTTCAGGGAAAGGGAAGATATAAAAGAGCAATATTTACTGATATGTAAAGGGCAGTTTGATAAGATTCTTTGATAGGTCAATTTTTATGATCAAAAATGATCTGGAAATTGTTTTCAATGAGTGTCAGAGCCATAAAATTGTTACTGCCACAGGAGGTCACTGAATATTTCAGGCATCACATGTAATTAAACCACCAGCAGAGCAGAGCTAGATGTGTATGAAAATACCCACCGATTACAAAAGCAAAGCATAGATACACTGTCAAAACTGAAGGGGGATCCTTTTTGTAATGGATGGATCCATCTAGAAAGCTGGGCATTTGTTATGCTGTGAAAAAATGCTTTGTATGAAGCTAAAGCTTAGGGACTGACACAATCAAATCAAAGCATTCTAAGAAGCAGGGCACACAACATCACATTCAGCAGCTGAGCCGAGGAGCAGAGAACATAATTACCCATCTGATTTGCACATGCAAATTGTTTTGGGTTTTTTTTTTGTTTCTCATAGATGTGAATAAAGAATCTGGTAGAGGCAGATAGTTATACTCTGAACTGCTTAACTTAAAACCAAAGGGTAGAACCATAGCTAAGAGCCAATTGACTATAGGATGAACAGTGGCAACTGTAGCATCACATATTGTGGCCACAATGTAGCAATTATAGATAAGGACATGGTAGGAATGCTCAACTCCCATAAATTCACTCCTTTGCTATGCAGGATATGTTGTGGTGGGGCTAATGGCTTCTGGGAGGGGACTGTGACTGTGGGATAGCAGGTATAGTAGGGAGAGATGGTGCCTATAGTAACAGTGGGATAATAGTCTCTGGGAAGGGAGTGTGACTGTGGGATAGCAGGTATAGTAGGGAGAGATGGTGCCTATAGTAACAGTGGATAATAGTCTCTGGAAAGGGAGTGTGACTGTGGTATAGCAGGTATAGTAGGGAGAGATGGTGCCTATAGTAACAGTGGGATAATAGTCTCTGGGAAGGGAGTGTGACTGTGGGATAGCAGGTATAGTAGGGAGAGATGGTGTCTATAGTAACAGTGGATAATAGTCTCTGGGAAGGGAATGTGACTGTGGGATAGCAGGTATAGTAGGGAGAGATGGTGCCTATAGTAACAGTGGGATAATAGTCTCTGGGAAGGGAGTGTGACTGTGGGATAGCAGGTATAGTAGGGAGAGATGGTGCCTATAGTAACAGTGGGATAATAGTCTCTGGGAAGGGAATGTGACTGTGGGATAGCAGGTATAGTAGGGAGAGATGGTGCCTATAGTAACAGTGGATAATAGTCTCTGGGAAGGGAGTGTGACTGTTGGATAGCAGGTATAGTAGGGAGAGATGGTGCCTATAGTAACAGTGGATAATAGTCTCTGGGAAGGGAGTGTGACTGTGGGATAGCAGGTATAGTAGGGAGAGATGGTGCCTATAGTAACAGTGGTATAATAGTCTCTGGGAAGGGAGTGTGACTGTGGGATAGCAGGTATAGTAGGGAGAGATGGTGCCTATAGTAACAGTGGATAATAGTCTCTGGGAAGGGAGTGTGACTGTGGGATAGCAGGGATAGCAGGTATAGTAGGGAGAGATGGTGCCTATAGTAACAGTGGGATAATAGTCTCTGGGAAGGAAGTGTGACTGTGGGATAGCAGGTATAGTAGGGAGAGATGGTGCCTATAGTAACAGTGGGATAATAGTCTCTGGGAAGGGAGTGTGACTGTGGTATAGCAGGTATAGTAGGGGGAGATGGTGCCTATAGTAACAGTGGGATAATAGTCTCTGGGAAGGGAGTGTGACTGTAGGATAGCAGGTATAGTAGGGAGAGATGGTTTCTGTAGTAACAGTGGGATAATAGTTTCTGGGAAGGGACTGTGGGATAGCAGGTATAGTACAGTAGGGAGAGATGGTACGTATAGGACAGTGGGATAATAGTCTCTGGGAAGGGAGTGTGGCTGTGGGATAGCAGGTATAGTAGGAAGAGATGGTGCCTATAGTAACAGTGGATAATAGTCTCTGGGAAGGGACTGTGACTGTGGGATAGCAGGTATAGTAGGGAGAGATGGTGTCTATAGTAACAGTGGGATAATAGTCTCTGGGAAGGGAGTGTGACTGTGGGATAGCAGGTATAGTAGGGAGAGATGGTGCCTATAGTAACAGTGGGATAATAGTCTCTGGGAAGGGAGTGTGGCTGTGGGATAGCAGGTATAGTAGGAAGAGATGGTGCCTATAGTAACAGTGGATAATAGTCTCTGGGAAGGGACTGTGACTGTGGGATAGCAGGTATAGTAGGGAGAGATGGTGTCTATAGTAACAGTGGGATAATAGTCTCTGGGAAGGGAGTGTGACTGTGGATAGCAGGTATAGTAGGGAGAGATGGTGTCTATAGTAACAGTGGATAATAGTCTCTGGGAAGGGAGTGTGACTGTGGGATAGCAGGTATAGTAGGGAGAGATGGTGTCTATAGTAACAGTGGATAATAGTCTCTGGGAAGGGAGTGTGACTGTGGGATAGCAGGTATAGTAGGGAGAGATGGTGCCTATAGTAACAGTGGGATAATAGTCTCTGGGAAGGGAGTGTGGCTGTGGGATAGCAGGTATAGTAGGGAGAGATGGTGCCTATAGTAACAGTGGAATAATAGTCTCTGGAAAGGGAGTGTGGCTGTGGGATAGCAGGTATAGTAGGGAGAGATGGTGCCTATAGTAACAGTGGGATAATAGTCTCTGGGAAGAGAGTGTGGCTGTTAGATTCCAGGTATAGTAGGGAGAGATGGTTCCTATAGTAACAGTGGGGATTTAAAATTAAACATGAAATAACTTCTGGTCACCAGATCGTTCATCTCAGTGCTGAACCATGTTTGTTTTAATAAAGAGTGTGTGTATCCAACTAAGGTCTTTTTCTTCTTGCTTGCACAGTTGGCCATGGGCAGAGTGAGGGGGAGCGAATGACCATCCATGATTTCCATATCTTTGTAAGAGACAACATACAACACTTGGACCTCATGAAGAAACAATACCCGGACCTGCCAATTTTTATGTGTGGACATTCCATGGTAAGAGCTAAGGCTATTGTGAATATGGATCTGGATAAAATCCTTAGCTATTTGCTGTTCTGACTCAAGAAGGATTGTTCAATATTTGACACCAGTATCCATGACGTCTAGGTGTCTGTCTGTCTGTCAGTATACCCATTGTGTGAGTCCAGTTAGATTTGCTTATATATGAGCTCCATGGATATAAACCGCTCTGTCAATGGAAGCTTCTGATGTATATGTCTATCTGTAAGGTTTAAGGTCCCCATACAAGGGCAGATATAAGCTGCCAACAGATTAATTCGGCAGCTTATTGGGCAGTGTATGGGGCCCTCTGACGGGCTTCCCTGATCAATATCTGTCCAGGTTTAAAAATCCCATTGGATCGTTGATGCGGTCCTCGATCTGACCATCTGTTTTCTCTGCATTGTGATCCAATTGTTGGGCCCTAGAGCCCACGATCGGATCAGCCCGATATCGCCTACCACACGGTGGACATATCAGGGGGGGAGAGATCTGCTTATTTGGTGACCTTGTCAAAGGAGCTGATCTCTGTATGTATGGCCAGCTTTACAGGTTTGGTCAGCTGACTTTGCTCCACTTCTCTTAAAGCCATTTCACCTCTCTGCTAAGTTTTGGACCCATAATAAATAAGCATCTTTTTTTTACTAGGTAATTTGCACTTCAAAGCTTGAGAAGGCAGGCTTGTTTAGAGTCTCATATTTAGTCATCATGATGGAGTACAAATCCCTGCTTCACTTTCCATTGCTCTGTCTTTCCATCTTTCATTGAAATGCTTTGGATGTTTCTACTAATCAGTTGCAATTATATTCCTATTTTATAGTTCAGTACTTTGCTCTTCTACATCTTTCTAACCACTGTTCTACTCCTTCCGATTGGTTTTGGATTTGTTGAACCCTCTTTAGATTAGTGTTTCCCAAAATATGGGGCTGACTCCTTTTTAGGTGCTCAAAGTTGTGGACGGGGATCCTCTATAAAAGCCAGTTAAAACAAGACTTTGAGATGCATGTTTATTTACCAGAATATCACTAGAACTATAGAAGGGTGACTATTACAATAGTGTTATCATAAATATCATGTTGCGAGTTAACCAAGTGTTGAGCTTGAAACCGAAATCCAGAGGACGTCTGCTGTAGAGTCATTTCTTTGAGTTCTTGTGAGAAATAAACCTGTACCCAGTTGTCTAATCAAACACGTGACAGCTCGCAAATAAAATTAGCATTGGCCAAATCAGATTTATATTGATTTTTAAAAATGAAAGCCATATTTGTCTCTACATTTCTTGGTACACATGGGTTTATTTATGCTCCTCGCCATGCGACTGGATCATTCTAAGTCTAAAATCACTAGTAAACAGTAACAGGGTTATTTTTATAGGGTATATAATGGGGAATATTTGAGACTACAAAGAAGCAGCCAATCCCCTTTGCTTATGGACTGCATCCTTAGATGTTGATATGCAGAGGGGCATATTTACTATACTCTGCACAGATGTTTCCTTGGATTTCTTGTAGCATGAATTAGCATGGCTGGCAATAAATACTTGGGTCGCACACCATGTTTTATTTTTTTACGGATAACAGGAAATCCTGCTGTTCTTCTCTCCTTAGGGAGGAGCTATTGCCATCCTGACTGTTGATGAGAGACCGGACGACTTTTCTGGATTAATCCTAATATCTCCCTTGGTGTTGCCAAGCCCACAATCTGCGACATCATTCAAGGTGACTTTTGGTCCTGTATATAATCCCACTACCAATGTCCTTGCCACACGGATAAATAACTTGTGTCTGTGCAGCTAAATAGAGTGTGCATTTTCCTTCTAGATTGTTCCACTTTTATATTCCCATTGTGTGTAATTTTGCTTTGTTATACATTCAGATTAAGTAAACAAAATAAGCCCCTATTGCATTTACCAGATTTTTCAGCTGTTATTGGCTACAGATTGACCTGGCCCTTTAAATATCCCAGTTTCTGATTGGCTATGTTTGGTGTAGGCTTTTCAATATCCTAAAACTAGGATTGGCTTCAGGTTGGCCTAGAATAAATATTTCATAGATTCTGATTAGCCACATGGTGGATTAATGTTTTGAATATCCTAATGCTCTAGCAACAGGGCAGATTGCAACCAACCAATAGATCTTAGAAGGCGACTAGTAGATCACAGCAGCTTGACTGCATTCTCTATGGCTTGAGAAGCTAGATTCCTGAGTGATAGCATGACTTAAAAGGAGACCCTATATAGGACATTTATAGGCCATAGGCAAGCACAAATACATGCAAGTACAAGGAGGGTGCTTAGGCGCAAGAACTTTAAATGAATGCGGTCAATATATGCAAGTATCTTTTTCTCAATTGCAGTAAATGAGCTCTTATATATCTAAAGCGTGGGCACCCCTGGCCTATAGACTTGTCTAGTTTGTTCCAATTTTCCCGTGTTCTGATGGGCTACAGGTTGGTTTCAGTACCAATCAGGGGCGCTCCACCAATGAGCGAGTTGAGCCACTCGCCTCAGGCGGCAGTGCCCCCCTGGTTGCCGCTCCTGGTAACTAAGAGCCGAATTTCCGGTTTTCAATTGCGCTCTCTGCACTAGCGATGTGCACCGGGCGGCAAAGGAAGGGCGGCGAAGAGGCAAGGATCACTGCTGGTACCAATTTAATATTAATTATACATATAAAATAAGTGAGCACATCCCAGTAAAATTGACCTAATAAAGGTGGCCATACATGATAAAATCCCCTCGTTTGGCAAGGTAACCAAAGGAGTGAATCTTAACCTGATATGCCCGCCAAAGGCAAGGTAATATCGGGTTAATCTGATCGTTTGGCCCTTACAACGAAGGAAATGGGCGCCGATGGGACAAGACCTCATCAACTAGCCAATACAGTCCTCGATCTTCAAGAAAATAAAACCTGCCCAATCAATATCTGGCTGATTTTTGGCCTGATATTGATTGGGGAGACCCATTTGAATGCCCCCTACACGAGCAGATAAGATGCCAGATTGGTCTAAAGGACAGATATCAGCAGCTTGTTCTGCCTGTGTATGGCCACCCTAAGATTTTAGATTATCTGATTGTAACCAAGTTTATTAAATGCCTCCCATTTTTTACAAATGGGATATGAATACTAACTTAGTTCCTGAAATATACATCACATGCAAAGCTTGTTTTGTTTTTGTGATCTCAGAATCAGAGGGGAAATTGGGGTAGGTCTCCATGGGCCTTTAGAGCTAAGGTTTCTGTGTTTTGTGTGGCTCAGTAGCACATGAATGAATTCATATGATTCTGTACCAATGGGTACAGTGAACCCAAAAGAAAGGTCATTTTCTACTGTACTTTTGCTACATTTACAGTAACAGCAGCACCAAATTGGTTTTTACAGAAATTTAAAGGTGAAAAAAATATAGATTTGAGTTGTATTATTTTACTCAATGTAGTATTTTTGTTGACAGGTTTTTGCAGCTAAACTGCTGAACTATGTCCTCCCGAACCTTTCCTTGGGCAGTATTGATCCAAGCTTCGTATCTCGCAATAAGAAAGAGGTGAGAAAATTATATGACACATACTCAAGTGAGAATGAACATTAAGACAGTGATCCGCAGGCCCGGACTGGCAATCTGTGGGTTCTGGCAAATGCCAGAGGAGCTGCTATAAGGTGCCATAGAAAGTCAGTATTTTGTGGGCTGGTGTGGGCTGATTGGGCCTCTGTGTACCTGAAATGCCAAGGCCTATTTTAATTCTCAGTCCGGACCTGGTGATCCGTAACCATTGGTTGACAAGTAACATGTTGCTCACCAACCCCTTGGATGTAGCCCCTAGTGGCCTCAAAGCAGGTGCTTATTTTTAAATTCCATTCTTGGAGGCAAGTTTTGGTTGCATAAAAACCAGGTGTACTGCCAAACAGAGTCTTCTGTAGGCTGCCAGTCCACATAGGGGCTACCAAATAGCCAATCACAGCCCTTATTTTGAACCCTAAGAAACATTTTTATGCTTGTGTTGCTCCCTAACTCTACATCTGAATGTTGCTCACGGGTACAAAAAAAAAAAGATTGGGGACCCCTGGTTTAGGCTGCCATTATTCAGGGACAAAGGATTCTCTGTACTATCAGTTGGCATCAGAGAATATTCAGTAGTAGACTAAGGGTTGCCATCTTATTTAGAAAAACTACTAGCCTACCTGAGACGGACCCATCACTACAAAGGCAGCAGTTAGTTGGGTTTTCTGGGCAGAATATGTGGACTCTGGGTTCCAACATGAGTCATGAGCTGGTCTGTAATTTGGATCTGACCAGCAGATACTCTGGCTGTGCTTTAAAAGGGACCTGTCACCATAACAAACTATTCCAAATACAATTGCTCATGTTAATTGAGCAAAACAAAATTTACTTTCGCTATTTAAATTATTTAAATCTTGTTTCCTTCAGTATGGGAATTGACAATCACAGCAAGCAGGCAGGCGCCATTTTGTGGACACTGTTATTAGGGCAAGTTTTGTATCACCCCCAAATCTTGGGTATCCACCAGAATGGGACACCTGATATCCATGCACTGGTTACTCAATCAGACAGTGAAGATGGAGGAGAATGTGAGAAGGGCATCTTGCATCTACGCCTGAGAGGCCAGGGCTGCCATTAGAAAAAACAGGGCCGTACAACAAAATTCTGGGCCCCGCCCACCCAAGATTGCGCCCACTTCACACCACAGTTAAAAGACCACACAGAAATCAGTGCTGAAAACTGTAACCCCCCCACACACAAGTTAGAAAAAGCTATTGATGGTGAGGGTCCCCTTATAAGTTAAAAACAACTGTGGTGCCAGGGCCCCCCATAAAAGTTTTTTAAAAAAAAAAAATTGTGGTCCGGGCCCCCCTACAAGTTAAAAAAAAATAATTTGTGATCAGGGCACCCTATAAGTTAAAAAAAAAACATTGGTGCCAGGGCCCCCCATAAAAGCGTTTGAAAAATCATTGGTGGTCAGGCCCCCCATAACTTAAAAAAAACACCAGGACCCCCCATAAAAGTTTTTTTTTTAAAAAAAAACATTGGCGCTAGGGCCCCCTTACAAGTTAAAAAGAAACATTGGGGCCCCATAGAATATTGTTTCAAAAAACATTGGTGGCAAGGGTACATAGGGGTTTAATAAAATAAAGCAAAACACATTGGTGTTCAGTAGAACTCAACTCGCGGCTTCAGGACTTCAACGTCGGCTCCTTTCGTAGCTTCGGGTCTTTTTGCGGCTTCAGGACCTCAACTTCGGCTCGTTTTGTTGCTTTGGGTCTTTTTGCGGCTTCGGGACTTCGTCTCTTCTGGAATTCGGCTCTTTGGAACTTCAGCTCTTTGGAACTTCGGCTCTTCAGGACTTCATCTCTTCGGAGGCTCGGGACTTCGGCAGGTACGATACAGCTACGGCGCTGTCATGGGGGGCCCGACTAGAGTCCTGCAGCGGGTCGGGTACCCGTGGGTTACCAGCAAAAACCCCATAAAACCCGGGTTGCGGATAAGGTACTTGCGGTAGTGGGTCCAAGTGGGTAAGTATGCGGGTCCGGGTTGTGGGTCACGGGTCGGGTTTAACAAATTGGTTCCGGGCAGGACTCTAGGTCCGGTTGTTTCAAAAAGTGCAGCCCCCCTTTAGGCCCGGGCCCGGTACATTAGTACCCCTATGCCCCCCTGATGGCAACTTGAGGTATAGAGGCGGGGCAGGCAATATATGAGTGACAGCTCCGATTTTTAAATACATTTATAATAGGTATGGATGTTTCTTTAAAAAAAAACAACAATTTGGATTTCATGTTTAATATGCAAAGAATTTGTTTCTACAGCTTTGTGGGTGACAGGTCCCCTTTAACGCACAGTTTGGACCTATAGGGTATTTAAAGAAAATGATCATTGTTTCTTTCCCAGGATTCCCTTTTTTTAGCAATTTACATGGCAGCTGCTAGTGTTACAATCAAGGCCATCAGGAACCACGGGGGTCACAGGCTTCTCCTGTTATTATAGCATGATATCATGTCACCCTAATGATTTGCTCCAAAGGCCATTCATCACTATAAGAGACACAATGAAGTGAGCACAGCTATATACACAGACCACACTAAGCTCTCCATGCTGGTGACACAAAAGAGATAACTCAGGCGTAAGCTTATCTGTAAATACACAGCCCTCTCTCTCTAAACCTTCATTAATATTCCATGTACTCTCCATTCATCCTAAGAACAGGCAAAGAGGGTTAGGATGCAAGTTGGGGGGGCTGCAATGTTATTTTGGATGCTGAACAAGTGGGTCCTTCTCATGGACTCTTTCTGAATGTGTTTCCCAAGGTTCCTTTAAGTGTTGCTTGAAAAGTAGCCGTGACCTGGTTGCTAAGGAACTTATCTAGTGGTATTTTATAATTTAATCGCCCCTTCCTGTATATGAAAGGCTTTTAGTTTAAGAAGAAACGTAAAACTGGTTATTCGGAGAACACAGAGTATCATGACTGTGACATGGGTCTATTCTCCCTCATTAAAGTTTCTCTGCCTGGGGAAGTGCAGTTTTGTCCGGTGATAAAATAGCTAATGATCAAGGGAAACGGAGGGCAAGAAAATGTCATTACTCCCAGATTCTTCTACTTCGCACAAGTTCATTTCATGGGACACATTGACCCACAGAGCGATTTCACCTCTGGAGCAGTTGAAGTTTATAACTCAGTTAAACGGGTGGACGGACAGGTTCTGTTTATAGAAAGGCATCCGATTTATGTTCCGGCAGAACTCTTTAAAGTTTAACTTTGATGGGGACTTACCAATGTGCTGTGATGTCATTTGCTGAATTAATTAGTAACCGAAAAACCTCGTGATTTGAAGGTAAAGAAATGTTTACCAGAAGGTTCAAAACTTTCACAAGCCCTTTGTTTGAAGAGAATATATAAAGACCTGTCAGAATAGATGGTGATTTTATCAGTATTATAAGGAATATGTGCCAATCCCTATTTCAGTTCTCTGCCACCCAATATACCAACTATATATTCACTGATACCTAGTTACCTAAATGAAACAAGCAACTTTTCAATTTGCCTTCATTTTTTAATTTTTTACAGTTTTTGAAATTTGAATGATGCCTCTGACTCTTTCAAACTTTCACATGAGGGTCACTGACCCCCATCTTTAAAACAAATGCTCTGCAGGCTATACATTAGGGATGCATCGAATCCACTATTTTGGATTCAGCCGAACCCCCCGAATCCTCTGCGAAAGATTCGGCTGACTACCGAATCCGAATCCTAATTTGCATATGCAAAAAAGTCAATACAAAAAGTCATGCAATTTCCCTCCCTTGCCCTAATTCGCATATGCAAATTAGGATTTGGTTCGGCCAGGCAGGAGGATTCGGCCGAATCCCCAACCAAATCCTGGATTCGGAGGAACATCCCTACTTTTTATTATTCATTTTTTCTGTTCAGTCCCCGCCCAGTCATATTCCAGTCTCTGGAAATTGGACCCTAGCAATCAGATTGCTGAAATTGCAAACTGGAGAGCTGCTGAATAAAAAGCTAAATAACTCAACAACCACAAATAATAAAAAATGAAAACCAATTGTAAATTGTATTGAAATATCACTCTCTGTATCATACTAAAAGTTAATTTAACAGTGAACAACACACAGCCTGCAATGCTCAGACAATTCTACAACCAATTGGCTTCATGTATCAGTTTAGAGGGGTAGGGAAGACTCTTCAACTGCTACGGGGCCCAAGCATCTAGGGGGGATTTTGATGTAGGGACCAGTTAATTTTTGTTATGCTGCTGCTCCAGTTAGTAGATGTTGTCACTAGTTAGTTACTACCTACACTGGCACCAGATGTACCCTCGGCACTCCATGTGTAATTAAGCCCTGGTCTTTATTTGTTATCATTAGTGATAAATTAACCTGTCCCATTTTGCGTCACCGTAAAATTAGCAAAACTGCGAAAAAATTTGCAATACAAAATTCGTTTATATTATGGCGACTAAGTCAATGGCCAGTTTTTCTCATGGCGACTTTTTTCTCCAAATGCATTAAAGTCAATGGGTATTTTTTCTTATGGCGACTTTTTTGTCCTAAGGCATTAAAGTCAATGGCCATTTTTTTTTTATGGCGACTTTTTTCTCCAAATGCATTAAAGTCAATGGGCGTTTTTTTCTTATGGCGACTTTTTTGTCCTAATGCATTAAAGTCAATGGGCGTTTTTTTCTTATGGCGACTTTTTTGTCCTAATGCATTAAAGTCAATGGGTGTTTTTTCGCAGTGAATTTTCCGCGGCGAATTTTCACCAATAAATATACACATGGCGAAATTCAGAATTTCAGAGCAAATCCATGGCTGGCAAATAAATTCTCTCTTCACTACTCTCATCATATGATGACCAGATTGACATTTTCTTCCATTGATAAACTTAATCTCAGAAATGCCACGTTGGTTGTGTTAATATCAAAGCTTATTACTGGTGAGTGAGAACGAGAAATTTTATTTTGAAAAATAAAAACAAGACCCGTTTCCAAACGACAGCCAATGCCTTTCTTCTGCCAAGACTTACCTTCTGGGTTCCACTGGCACAACCCTACTGGTAGGGAAATACAAGTTGTGGTTGGGCCATAGCTTTCTATAGTTAATTTGAAAGACCCAACAAAGTCCAAACATTTCAGAGGTAAGTACATCGCTATGCATTAGTTATCTGAATTAATTAAAGCTTCTTTTGTCTATAGGTTGAGGCCTATACCACAGACCCATTGGTTTACCATGGAGGAATGAAGGTTTCCTTTGGTGTTCAGTTGCTAAATGCCACATCTCGGGTGGAGAAAGCCCTCCCGCTCTTTAAGGTTCCGGTCCTGCTGTTTCATGGAACTTTGGACAAGTTGTGTGATATTCGTGGTTCCCACGTTATGATAGACACTATACAAAGTGAGGAGAAGACATTAAAGGTAAAGAGGATGAACGATATAGTACCTTCTGGCCTTCTTAAGACGTCACTCACCCTTCTTCATTTTACATTTCTACTGGATATGTCTAATGGATGTGTTAAGGTTCATGTTTAAAGGAGAACTAAACCCTAAAAATTAATTTTGCTAAAAAGGCCAAATTTTATACACTCAGCTTATCTTCGGAGACACAGATCTTCCCTAATAAAGGTTAGTTAGTTCTCCTTTAAGGGCTAGTCCACACGGGGAGATAGCGACGCGTTTGCGGTCGCGGCGACAAAGCGCCGCGACAGTCGCCGCGACCGGCGCAGGCGACAGTTTTGTATGGGCGCCTATGTAAAAACGCCTGTGCTAACCACACGAGGCGATGCGCTTTTCAACAGTCGCCTGAAAAAGCCTGGCGAGGCATTTTCAGGCGACTGTTGAAAAGCGCATCGCCTCGTGTGGTTAGCACAGGCGTTTTTACATAGGCGCCCATACAAAACTGTCGCCTGCGCCGGTCGCGGCGACTGTCGCAGCGCTTTGTCGCCGCGACCGCAAACGCGTCGCTATCTCCCTGTGTGGAATAGCCCTAAGAGCTTTCACTGATTCCTGTTAAGGCCTTACATACTAACTTTGCTTGCAGTTTCTTCTATACACTGGAGATCCACCTTTCCATAATGCTCTTTATAACCTAAACCATTCAGGCTTGGGCATAGCTCAGAGGCTAGGAGTGTGGAAGGGTGTTATTATTTTGTATTGTTTAATAAATTATGTATAAGCTGTAAAGCAACGTTTGTATGAGATGTGCTGAGATTTTCTATAAAGGCATAAGGACCACTCAAGGCAAAGTAAGATTTTCTTCAGTGGGTCTTAGAACTAGCCAAGTTATGAGGGCACATAAACATCTGCAAGTGCAATTTTGAAGGCAATTGGCATTATTTTCCCCAATAATTCCAACTTCACTGCAGTTGCAAGGAGAGTGGCATAACTAGAATGCACCAGGCCCCCCTTGCAAAAAGGGGGAGGGGACGCGCACTACGATGCCCATCCTCCCTCCACTTCCTGTCCCTCCGTCCTGCCCACATCCCACCCAGACTTCGCCAAACTTGCTTCCCTCTTCCTCGCCAGTAAGAGAAGTGACTTGGGAGGAGGGTTTTTTTGATTAGCTATAGAGGAAGCAGACCCCACAGTACGGGCCCCCTGTTCCCCAGTCCCCCTGCAACTGAGGTGTCTGCTTCCTCTGCAGTGTCGGAGTGTGACACCATGGGCCAAGTAAAAACCCTTAGACCAGGGGCCCACCCAAAAACCCTTAGACCAGGGGCCCACCCAAAAGCCTTTAGACCAGGGGCCCACTCTAAGTATTATTTTCTTCCTCTCCTCACTCAACCTCTATTCCCCTGTTCTCTTTTCTTGACATACTATAACCTATTATTCCATCTATTTAGCCTATTTATTCTGATAGAAATAGGCAATGACCATGAAATAGGCTAAATGTTTAGCAGCATGACGGCCACTGACACCTGGGCCCACCGGGAGTTTTCCTGGTATCCCAGTGGGCCAGTCCAACACTGTTCCTCTATATAGTTACGCCACTGCTCAAGGGGTTGCAACTGCATTGCGCCAGAATGCCATATCTCACTGCCTGCAGTTCATTATTTGCAAGTTGTTCCCTATCCATGCTCCAGCTTCAGTCTTTCAAGTTATAGCAGGGGAAAAGAATACGCATATTTTAGTACTGAACAGTCAAAAATTAGATCATTATTAAAAGCTGATCCTGGAGCTCCTTCCATGAGTGTTTCCTATGGGATACAGTTTAAAGGGCAAGGATAACTAGCTGTAACTGTGACCTAGATCTATTAGAGTGCAGCACTGCCCATATGTAAATACAGAGCTCTGCTCAACATCTGTGTTGCTATTAAGGGCCTGTGTGTGTGTGTGTGTATATGTATGTACATGACTTTACAAATGTTGTTGTTGGCTGATCATACTCTGTAAACTCTGCATTACCCATGTAACAATGGATTTAGTTTCCTTTGGAATTATCTAATGAAAATTTTGAGAGGCACATGTAGAAATAGTTTTCACCCCAAAGCTTCAAAGAAAGCCGTTTAAAGGGATTGTGTCATGATTTTTATGGTTTACTTTTTATTTCTAAATGACACTGTTTATACTGCAAATAATTCACTCTACCATTTAAAATTTTATTCTTGAACCAACAAATGTATTTTTTAGATGTAATATTGTTGTGGAGGCAGCCATCTCAGTGCTTTGTGCCTGAGAAGGAGCAAGCACATCAGGATAGAACTGTTTTGAGGCAGCTATTGTTTCTCCCCTTCTCACTGTACTTCAATACGACCCAAGTCTTCCTAGTGGTACCTAGTGGTAGACATGAGAATAGCATCCAAGCAGGAAAAAACAGGCAAACAAATCCTTTAGCAGAGGTGTCAGGTAGCTGCTATCTGGTTAGCTGCCCATTATTCTGTTGATAGGCTGCTGATTGGCTGCTGGGGATGGTAAATGTGGCCATAGACACACAGATAATTTCGTACAAAATTAATTTTCGTACGATATTCGGTGCGTGTATGGTGGGAAAAGAGCTGACCGATATCGGCAGAAGACTTGGATATTGGTCGGCTCATCGATCGGGCTGGGCGGAAAATTTTGATTGTGTGCCTTTAAAGTAGTGATTAAAGTAGGGATTCGGCCTTTTTCATCAGGATTCAGATTCGATCGACGCGTTTCGTGCCTACTTAGGGCACTTAGTTGTGGCAAGCCCATGACTAAGTGCCCAAAGTGTGAACGAAACGCATAGGGCGGATGGAGATGCAACTATACATTTTTTAACTTTGTATTGAATAAAAATGTTTTTTTAACTAATTTTCTCTGGTCCTGTGGATCCGTTTGGCCGGTCGGCCCTGCTTTCTGTTCACATTCCGGGACAATTGATGGGACAAGGAACCATTATGAGTCTGGAAATCTGCTTTGCAACCCAAGAATTGGTATAGAATTGATGGTTAACATCTTATATCGAGCAGGGTATTTTACTTTATGAAGCTGAAGCATAGAGACCAGAGATACCTGCATGAGCACTGACTTTACCTAGCACTGTGCCCATCACTATTTGACTTATATATATTTCCATTTGCAGGTATATGAAGGAGCTTTCCATGCTTTGCATAAAGAGCTGCCAGAGGTCACCTCTTCTGTATTCCAAGAGATTGAGAGCTGGCTCCAGCAGAAATTGGGGGGCACGGGAAGCAGCAACATAGTGCAGCAAGCACCCAGCACATAGGATAATCAGACTTCTCACAGAAGATCCTCCACCCAAAACATCTTCTCCTCAGTTCAACTCCTCCAAGTTCATGGTCAGACGTCTAAAAAGTCACTCCAGAAATGGTTTACTTTCCTTTTTAAGACACGTTCATTTACTTCCATGTTGATAAAGCACAAAATACATTGACGCCTCAAGCGGGCATCCCAACCGTTGTGATACATGAATTATGTAGGAGACCTTATCTCTGGAAATATTTGAATCTAGAGGATTCGGGCATTACAGTTCGTAGCAATAATATGACACAAGGTTTCCAGCTTTTACAAGCGAATGAAGAATTCTTGCATATCCTCCTCCGTACCTGCTTCTCTGCTTTGGTTTGAAGCCTAGAACCTTGTGTGTGGTCCCAACGAAAATAAAATCCTCCAACCAAGGAGAGATAAGCAATACGTCACACGCCTCGGGAACTAACAAACTTGATACAACAGCCAGAGAACTCAGCGTTGATCCTCCGAAACATCTTGGTGAAAATGGTGAAAGGGGGGGGGGTTTGTTAATATAATTCTTGTAAAGCTCATCTCTATAATCCCTTGTAAATATCCCTTCTCCTTTTGGTTTTAATAACTTTTATTACAGACACAATATATATATTAAATTTAATATGTTAATATATTAACAGCCTGAATGGCAACAGGCAGAGGAAATGTAGTTTTTTAATGCATATTTCTTAAAAACCTTCAGAAATGTTCAATCTTGTGGCCTTTTTAGTAACCTTAATCTAATTTAGTAACCTTAGTGTGTGTTCATCAAAGGTCTTGCCCGGTAATGGAAACAAATATACTTTTCATTAGTAAAGGGCTGGCTCTTGTTCATTGTGCTCTTTGGCTGATCTTTTTAATACAAGCCTACATGTACGTATGCATATGTAGTCATGATGCAGTATGGAGGGCAACACGCTTGCTGGATTAAGAGATGACCCAAGCAGAACCTCAGTATAATGGAATTACTCTCCTTAAACCCATATCATAAGATGTTTAGCTCATACAATCACCTGCAGTCCATGGTGGTGGAAGTATCTTTAGAGTTGTAGATGGATTTCTTATGCCTGCTTAGCCCTGCCCCAATCCACCCAAATCCTGTGCCCAATTCTACATCTTTGAAGTAAACCCTGCCCCTTTCTTGCCAGTCTAGTTTCCAAGTTGTCCCTGTCCTGCTTGTCCCACCATTATTCTGGACCTGCAGAAGGTCAGTTACAAGGGTTTGCAACCAGATTTAGTGGTGGTTGACAACTAGGCTGCAGAAGAAACGGTACATTTAAAACACTTCCCCAGCTGCCCACACCCCTAAGCTTCAGCACGGAATATGTATGTTTAAAGGGATACTGTCATGGGAAAAAACAATTTTTTCAAAATGAATCAGTTAATAGTGCTGCTCCAACAGAATTCTGCACTGAAATCCATTTCTCAAAAGAGCAAACAGATTTTTTTATATTCAATTTTGAAATCTGACATGGGGCTAGACATATTGTCAATTTCCCAGCTGCCCCTGGTCATGTGACTTGTGCTCTGATAAACTTCAGTCACTCTTTACTGCTGTACTGCAAGTTGGAGTGATATCACCCCCCTCCCTTTTTCCCCCAGCAGCCAAACAAAAGAACAATGGGAAGGTAACCAGATAACAGCTCCCTAACACAAGATAACAGCTGCCTGGTAGATCTGAGAACAACACTCAATAGTAAAAACCAATGTCTCACTGAGACACATTCAGTTACATTGAGAAGGAAAAACAGCAGCCTGCCAGAAAGCATTTCTCTCCTAAAGTGCAGGCACAAGTCACATGACTGGGGGCAGCTGGGAAATTGACAAAATGTCTAGCCCCATGTCAGATTTCAAAATTAAATATAAAAAAATCTGTTTGCTCTTTTGAGAAATGGATTTCAGTGCAGAATTCTGCTGGAGTAGCACTATTAACTGATTCATTTTGAAAAAAAACATGTTTTCTGATGACAGGATCCCTTTAATGAATTCAGTCTAAATTGGTGGCCAGACCATCGAGAATCACAAGCCTGTGTTTAAATGGGAAAGCAAAGGCTGATTTACAGCAATGGCTAATAGTTTAATAGGCATACAGTGGGGATATAGTGATGATGATAGTATCCCTTTTACTACATGTTTTTGATCATTATCTTGTGTATAATGAACTTCCACTCGTTTATTGTGCCTGAGAGCACAGTCAGCTGAGGGCAGTTTACTAAACAAATTGTTTCCTCTCACATAAGGAAACAACTAGTATTTTGTTATAAATAGTATGTGCCTGGGGCTATTAATTACTATCTCAGCAGGTTGAATAGTATGTTATGGGCACAGTAAGCATTTGCTGCCTATATGCATCCAGGGCCACTTGTCCAGCTGCAGCTCTTGAAGGTGGAAAGGCGCTTTGCTTTCAGTTTCTAATTGGTAGGAGGTTGCTCAGTGCTAACTGCTGATACGGGAAATGCATCTTAAGCTGGCCATAGACGCAAAGATCCGATCGTACGAATCAACGTACAATCGGACTTTCCCATCTCCCGAACCTTCACTAACCATTCAGATCAAAGTCTTTACCATTCCGATCAAATAGAACAGATCACCCAATGTTCTGCCCCTGACGGCAATCGTACGATACTTATGTCTGACAACACTAGTGACAGTCTCCCTCTGAAAATCGTACGATCGGCAATACACGCAGAGATATTATCGGCAGCCGACAGAAATTTTCTAACCTGTCCGATCGACCAAACGACCGATCTCCGACGGACGAAAAATGTCGGGACTCTCCACACACGGTCCGAAAATCGTACGAATCCACGATTCGTACGATCGGATCTTTGCGTCTATGGCCAGCTTTAGTTGACGTCTTCTGAGAGTTCTTCCCTCTGCAACATTAGCAAACAGTAATGTCAGATTCTCAGCCATCAGGGCTGCAGCCTGAAGCAGTGATTCTCATAACCCCTATAATCCTTACTAAAGGTGGCCATACACTGTAAGAGTCACTCATTGGCTACGTCACCAAACTAATCTTCCCTCCAACAGGTCAACCTTGAATTGGCGATATGATGGAAAATGCGATCATTTGTCCCCGATTCGGTCCTCGATCCGACAGAAAAATCAAGCCTCCCCAATCGAGATCTCGGCGATTTTTGGCCAGATATCGATGGGGGAGGGCCCCATACATGTGCAGATAAGCTGCCGAATCAGTCTTAAGGTGGCCATAGACGTGACAATTACGATCTTTCCTGGAAAAGGTCTTTCCAAGAAAGATCGTTCATTTCAATGCACACGTGTAGAGCTGAATCGTCAGATATACAGATAGAAACAATAGAAGTATCTGACGATTCAGCACTAACAATGGCAGATGTTGGGGTCCCTTCAAAGGCACCCGATCAACAGTTTCCGTCCAGCCCTATCGACGAGCCGATATACAATTCTTCTGCCAATACCGGTCGGCTTTTTTCCCACCATACACGCACCGAATATCGTATGAAAATTTGTTTCGTACGATATTATCTGTGAGTCTATGGCCATCTTAAAGGATCCAAATTGGCAGCTCAAATTTGCCAGAGTATGGCCACTTTAAACAATGGCTGTAACATGGACATTCCTGAGCCATACCATAGCACAAAACCAGCCTTTGGCCATACTTAGAAATGTTCCTGTAAACCATTTTGCTATCTTTGATGACATACAGTATCCAGAGGGGTTCTGGAAGTTGCAGTTCTGCGATAGCTAGGGTTACAGATAGCTAGAGTTTTGTAGGCAGGTTATCATTGTAACCCTTGTCTGCGACTGCAGTATGACTTGGAGATTGGAGGTTTGGTGTCTTCTGGGTAAAACTAAGGAAATGATATTTCAAGATATATGTAAATAAGAATAGCCACACATGGAGGAAGACGTTTTCCTCCCAGCTTTGACTCCCAGCATGCTTATGGCTTATGGATATTTTTCTGGATCTATCAAAAGCATATTATTGCCGCACTCCTTTCAGGGACAACCTATCCTGCTGGCTGACGCTTCCTATTCTTTTGGCTCCATGCTGTTTATGACTACCAGCTACCATATGGGGACTAGTTGTTCCCTTTGCAGCCATGTCCCCAACTGCATATAAAATGTTTCAGAATAATCTCTGGCTTTTAGTTTACCATCCGATGATGATGATGTTTGAAGGTCTGGCACTTTGTAACAAAAATGCACAATTTACTATTACAGGTCTTTTTAAATAATGTAATTCACAAAAGACGTTGTGTCTCCTTATGAATAAATTCTGACTGTTAGAATTGTTTAGCCTGTTGATGTGTGGTGTAAGTGTTGTTGGTGCCTTTATCTGGGCCACTGACCCGAGCAGTTGTGTTCCGGGAATGTTATCAGGTTGCCGCTTTGTTCCACTAAATGACCAGTCATTGAAGGCTTTGCATTCTTCTGCCTCTGAACATAACTCTGCTCTTACGCCACTAGTCACATTTTTCTCAGTTAATCATTAAAGTGTCAGCTGGATCGGCCAGGCTATTTCTCTCTCCTTAGTGAGGTCACACTGTGTACGAAGGGGATAGAATTCCTGTACAGGTGAGGACAACTTTTTGTAAGCTCTCTACAAACCGGTGACAATTGGGTGGCATTAGCTTTCTCAGAAACGACAGTTGTATCTGCCATTTGTCTGTGAAGTGAAAGTAGCCTTGTTGCTTGCCTACTGATGACTGCCATGTGTCTACCTCCTGCACAGACCTTCTGGTCTATCTACTTAAAGGAAAACTATACCCCGGATCAATGTAGGTCTCTATAAAAAATATATTGCATAAATCAGTTCGTATCTAAAACTCTGCTTCATGTAAATAAACCATTTTCATAATAATATACTTTTTTTAGTAGTATCTGCCATTGGGTAATCATAAATAGAAAACGGACATTTTAAAAAATAAGGGCCCCCCCCCTGGGATCGTATGATTCACGGTGCAGACAAACATACCATACATGTTAGGTCACATGAGCCAATTAACAGACAGAGTAAAAGGGCAATATTTACTAAAATATAGATATACCAGTTTGGTAAGATTCTTTAATATGGCACTTAAAGGGCATGTAAAGACAAACAAATAAAATCCCATTTTTACTTTCTTTAATGAAAAAGAAACCTATCTCCAATATACTTTAATTGAAAAATGTGTACCGTTTTTATAAGAAACCTGACTGTATGCAGTGAAATTCTCCCTTCATTTACTGCTGTGGATAGGAATTGTCAGACGGTCCCTAACTGCTGAGCAGGGAAACAATCATACTTATGAACAGCAGGGGGAGCCCCCGCCTTACTTCCCAGCCATGCAGAACTCAAGCAGCTTTGTTTATGACGATCCCTAAGCAGCCCAGACCACACTGAGCATGTGCACAGTCTAAGTCTTGCAAAGATGTTTAACAAAGTTACAAGATGGTGACCCCCTGTAGCCAACTTTAAAAGCATAAATTATTTGTTTGATTAGACTTGTGGTGCAGTAAGTTCATGTTTATATTTAGTATACAAAAAACAGCATTTCTAGCCTTATTCTATTTTAGACTTTACATGCCCCATGATATAAACTATCTATTGCTTAAATATTCATTTTGGGGTTAAAGTTTTCCTTTAATACTGCTATTGACTACCAATTGTCCTGTCCTGGCCCTTCTACCAGCTACTGCTATTGACTACTGTCTGTCCTGACACAATACCATGAAGAACAACTGAATACAGGACACTGTGCAGCGGGGGCAGACAATGCTCCAGGGGAACAGGAGGCCCATGGGTGGGGGAAGGGTAGTGGGTGACCCACAATGGCTGCAAAATTAAGGGTGCCCACAACAGCCACAAAATCGAGGGTCACCCGTGACTCCCAGTTTCACATATGAACAGATGACCCACAATTTTGTGGGGGGATGGAGATCCCCAAATTCAAACAAAATCTAACAAAATAACTGCCTTTTGCACAAATCCTGCATGTAGAGAGACAGGATGTCTGGTGATTTTAATAGAGTGAGCTCTAATACATCTTCTAGGCAAAAGAAGCCTCCCTATAAGATATATTGGATCATTCATCTGACACCCAACTCCTGAATGAAGACAGAATGAGGAGAAACAGGTGCTGAGAGAGGAATAGTGAATATAAACTTGATTATTTCAGAAACGATACAGAATTTTCAATTGATTGAATGTAGAAAATTTCTTATTTCAGTACACTGAAGCCAATATTAACATTTTTGCGATTGTTCCCCTCTTAAAACCCAAAATGTATGCATTCACTTTTTGTGCTGAAATGAATTTTTTGAGCAAAATTAATTTCCAGAAAATGTCTAGAAATAAATTCTAAGGACAAAAAAATGTAGTTCTTTGAGCACAAAAATAATCTTGTAGTCATAAAATGAATGATGTCATTGCATATGATGTCACTGAATACAAAAATCATTTTCTAGTCTCGAATCCTGTAACACAAATATTCTTTTGTAGTTTGAAAATAAAGGAATTTGTAATGCAACAACAGCTGAAGGGCCACGGGTTGGAAGTACTACTCTAATACTGTGGACCCACAAAGTCAGGTCCCATCAATACTAAAAATGACTCTGTGCAAAAGAACATAAAAAGGCAATTCCATGCTTCGGAGCTCCTGTTCATTCGGAAACCCTGAGACGGCAGAGCATCTTCACAGACTAGAGAATTCAAAGTGCAGGCTCAGCTTTCACGAAGAACAAACCCATTACGAGATTTTAATAGCACTGGAATGTTTGTTGAAGCTGAACTAGGTAATTAGCTGTGGGCAACCCTTTGGTATTCAAGATGTCTAACTTCCTGCATTATTGCTTGTTTAGTAATTATCATAATGACTGTAGCCCAATCAAAATGAATCAGTCTAGCAGAACACTTATGAGAACTCAAGGGTCCATGTATATATCCAGGCAAAAAGCAAGGATAATTTTAGGAGAGCTAAAGTGACACCTAATGAGCCTAAAGCAAAAATAAAACGAATGACATCCGAAAACTGTAATCCGTTCTGCTTTTGGAAGTACAAAAAAAGACTAAACAATAATGTATATATAAATATGTATCCGGGGCCGCCATCAGGGGGTACAAGTGTCCTGGGTATGAAGTGTCCTGGGTCCCCCTTGCCAGCGGCGAAGATCTGCGGCCAGCCGAAGATGCGGTAGTGCCGAAGTCACGAGGCACCAAAAACACCCAAAGTCACAAAAATAGTCCTGAAGCGGTGAAAAGACCCAAAGTCACGAAAGGAGGCGAAGTTGAAGTCCTGAAGCCACGATTCAATTCTACTGAACACCAATTTGTGTTTTGTTTTGTTTTTTAATCCCCTGGCCACCAATGTATTGTTTTAATATTCTATAGGGCCCTTCCACAAAAGTTTTTTTTTTTTCAAAAAAATATTTTTTGGGGCCCCAATTTTTTTTTTAACTTGTAAGGGGGGCCCCAATTTTTTTTAACTTGTAATGGGGGCCCTGGCGCCAATGTTTTTTTAAAAACATGTTTGGGGCCCCATTTTTTTTAACTTGTAAGGGGGGCCCTGGCGCCAATGTTTTTTTAAAAACAAATGTTTGGGGCCCCATTTTTTTTAACTTGTAAGGTTGGCCCTGGCGCCAATGTTTTTTTAAAAAATACTTTTTTGGAGCCCCAATTTTTTTTACTTGTAAGAGGGGCCCTGGCACCAATGCTTTTTAAAAAAAAACTTTTATGGGCGGCCCTGACGCCAATGGTTTTTGTTTTAAAACTTATAAAGGGGCCCTGACCATCAATAGCTTTTTAAAACTTGTGTGTGGGGGGGGTTACTTTTTTAGCACTGATGTCTGTGTGGTCTTTTAACTGTGATGTGTAGTGGGCGGGGTCTGGGGCAGGGCTTGGGCACCAGGGTGGGTGGGTGTTGTTGTACGGGGCCCCGTGATTACTAATAGCGGCCCTGTATGTATCTATACCATGCCCTTACTCTTTCAGTGCCAGATGATTTTTGCTCATCATTTGTGTAAGAGGGCACCCAACTATTAAATATTTTGTGCTATTTCCTGATGGATCCTTTAGGACAGTGATCCCCAACCAGTAGCTCGCAAGCAACATGTTTCTCACCAACCCCTTGGACGTTGCTTCCAGTGGCCTCAAAGCAGGTGATTATTTTTGAATTCCAGGCTCGGAGGCAAGTTTTAGTTGCATAAAAAACAGATTTACTGCCAAACAGACCCTCCTATAGGCTGCCAGTCCACATAGGGGCTACCAAATAGCCAAACACAGCCCTTATTGTTCATCCCCATGGACTTTTTCATGCTTGTGTTGCTCTCCAACTCTTTTTTACATTTAAATGTAGCTCACCAGTAAAAAAGGTTGGGGACACCTGCTTTAGGACAACCCATTGCCTGCTTTATTATGTGTGGATAAAAACCCATAGCAGTAAGTTGACCTCAGAAAACCATATCTTTTTGGAAAGTACACTCCCTGATCAAATCAATCAAAATGGTTAAATAGGTCTTTCTTCTGTGAACTACCAAGAAGCAAACTTTGATATTTCTATAAATTCCTCAAAGCTTGCAGTTTACTGTGTCTTATCTCCCACATGCCCTTATGTACAAAGTTAAAATATCCTAAATATGAACACCAAGGATCTTTAGAAGATTAAGATGTCCAAAATGCAAAGGATTACAAATTATTTAGACACCACAATGAAATTATTGTACCCAAATATTTTATTGGCAAAATCAAGTAATTAAAGGGCATGTAAAGGCAAAAAAAATAAAATCCCATTTTTACTTTCTTTAATGAAAAAAAACCTATCTCCAATATACTTCAATTAAAAACTGTGTATCATTTTTTTTATAAGAAACCTGACTGTATGCAGTGAAATTCTCCCTTCATTTACTGCTGTGGATAGGAATTGTCAGACGGTCCCTAACTGCTGAGCAGGGAAACAATCATACTTATAAACAGCAGGGGGAGCCCCCGCCTTACTTCCCAGCCATGCAGAACTCAAGCAGCTTTGTTTATGATGATCCCTAAGCAGCCCAGACCACACTGAGCATCTGCACAGTCTTAGTCTTGCAAAGATGTTTAACAAAGTTACAAGATGGTGACCCCCTGTAGCCAACTTAAAGCATAAATCATTTGTTTGATTAGGCTTGTGGTGCAGTAAGTTCATGTTTATATTTAGTATACAAAATACAGCATTTCTAGCATTATTCTATTTTAGACTTTACATGCCCTTTAAAGGGAAAACGTTTTTTTTTTTAAAAAAAAGCATCAGTTAGCGCTGCTGAAGCAGACTTCTGCTCTGAAACCCGTTTTTTAAAAGAGCAAACAGATTTTTTTTTAGATGGGGCTAGACATGTTGTTAGTTTCCCATGTGCCCTTAAAGGGATACTGTTATGGGAAAAAAAAAATTCAAAATGAATCAGTTAATAGTGCTGCTCCAGCAGAATTCTGCACTGAAATCAATTTCTCAAAAGAGCAAACAGATTTTTTTTTTATATTGAGTTTTGAAATCTGACATGGGGCTAGACATGTTGTCAATTTCCCAGCTGCCCCAAGTCATGTGACTTGTGCTCTGTTAAACTTCAATCACTCTTTACTGTGTGATATCACCCCCTCCCTTTCCCCCCCAGCAGCCAAACAACAGAACAATGGGAAGGTAACCAGATAACAGCTCCCTAACACAAGATAACAGCTCCCTGGTAGATCTAAGAACAACACTCAATAGTAAAATCCAGGTCCCACTGCAACACATTCAGTTACATTGAGAAGGAGAAACAACAGCCTGTCAGAAAGCAGTTCCATCCTAAAGTGCTGGCTCTTTCTGAAAGCACATGACCAGGCAAAATTACCTGAGATGCACATACACACCAATATAAAAAAAATACACTTGTTGGTTCAGGGATAACATTTTATATTGTAGAGTGAATTATTTGCAGTGTAAACAGTGTAATTTAGAAATAAAAACTACACCATCAAATCATGACAGAATCCCTTCGAGAACAATGCAACACAAATCCGATAAAACCAGTTGGAAACAGAATGTTTCCGCTTTTGATTGATGCCCCCCATTACCATCAAGACTCTCAGATCCTCTATGGTGACTAAACCCCACTGTTTGGGAACCATTACTAAGGAGTATGAACACATTTCAGTAGAGGTTCTCAAAACGATGTATAATATCTGTACTAAGAACGACTGGTGCCCCTCGGGGAATGGAGACTCCAAGTTGTATCTTTTTATAGAAATGTTTTTCCTCGAGCTATTTCACAGCTTGCCTGCGGTACAACAATCATTTATTAATAAGCTGCCAACCAGCTCCAAAGCTTTTTCTGCGGCTGAATTAATTTAATGAGCACTTAATAATGGTGACTGGTTAAACACTGTTTTAGAAAAAGACTCGTAAGCGAAAAAGTATTTTAAGACTGTCTAGCGTATATTTGAGAGATCTGCAGTTATCATGTCATAATCAGATGTTATACTCCATGACTATACGGTTCACAGTGACTGTCATGGAAAAGGATCACTAAAATCCCACAAAGGATTGGGATAGAAATTAGGTACCATAGGGATGAATGTTAACTAGATATTACTGGGCCACATAGCAAATTATTTTTCAGGCCCTGAAATGTCTAGAGGTTGACTTGTTTGACCAATATTTATTGAAACTGTATATGAATTAGGACCTCGTGGGGCCCTTTAACTCCTGGGGCCCCCTGCAGCCGCAGGGTCTGCTTCCTCTGTAGTTACAGCCCTGGTCTTGGGGTGCTAAAGGGACCAGATTGGATTAACATATCATCAGGATTAGATTACAACTCCCCTCCCTCGTGATCAACTTCACCTGAGCCCTACAGTCTGGCATACGCTTATTGGCTTTGGCAAGTTCCACAATAATTTGAACAGGGGTGTACAACTTCAGGCTCTGTGGTTCATGGCAGTTCTGGGCTGCAGACATTCATGGTTTGAACCTTTAACAATCCATATTGTTTGATCAAACAGGGGAACACTTTGCCCCATGTTGCGGATATAAATAAGGGATGTCCACTCAGTACAAAAAGACAAGCCAAGGTTGTCAGCTGCTGGGAATGTTCTGGGAGTTGTAGTTAAACTACAGCAAAGCAGATTGCCTTGAGTCCTGTGCGGAACCAATTTCTAAGACCCGGACCCAAACCCGCTGCCCGCGTCCCGATCCGCAACATGCATATTTACCCACTTTGATCCGCTACCCGACCCAGACCCACAACTGCCTTATCCGCAACCCGCCCAACACGAGCAAACTGGAAGTGAAGTTGCTGCAAACTGGAAGTGACATCATCAAAAGTGGGCGGGACAGAAACATGTTTTGTAAAATATTAAAAGGAGTAATATATAGACAATATTACATAAGATAAGAAATGTAGATGAGACCCGCAACTAGGGTTACCACCCGGCCAGTATGTTACCGGCCTAGCCGGTAAAACACCTGCCAGGGCCGGTATACAAATTTACTGGCAATGTAGCTGCCGGTAAATTTGTAATACACCTAACAAAAGCCCGTGACCTGCCCCCCAGTCTGGTCAAAACTCACCTGTTTGCTGCTGGCTTCTGGCCAATAGCATGCCGTGGCTCCGCCCCCTTTGGCGTCAGGACCCACCCCATCCAATCACGCACCATGGCTCCGCCCCTTTGACGTCACAACTTGCCACCCTTTGATGTCACGGCCCGCCCCTCCACCGGCCGGTGGAAATTTTCTTAAAAGGTGGCAACCCTACCCACAACACGACCCGCATCTATACCTGCACCTAGGGTTGCCTACCTTTTCCATAAACAAAATACCGGCATTCCTCTCTATTTATCTTTTTTCCATATTAATACAATTGGGATCAACCATCATTTTTACCAGCCAGGTCGGTAAAATACCAGCCAGGAGGCAACCCTACCTGCACCTGAAAATCCTCCCCTCATTCCGCAGGGTGCCCCTCTTTTTTTGCGGGTACCCGACCCGCTGCAGGACTCTAGATTGCACATCCCTGTTTGCGACTGGAGGGTTAACAAATCATATGCCGCTGAAAGCTCTTTAGAAATTCAGAAATCTGTATTTGTATCATGTGCATCTGTTTGCCACTAATCAACTTTCCCTTTTATGAGCTGCAGCTGCCTCAGCATTTTCCTTACATTTCCCTATTCAATGTGTAATAAGGCAACTACTGCCCCCCCCATATTCTCTTTTGCAGCCTCTACCCCTTTATTCAGGATTTGCAGCTGGAATACATGCTTTCAATCCCGTGTGCATCCAGGCACAAGTCATTGTCTGACAAATGCTCCATTCTGGGCCCCCGCACCTACAGAAGCTCATGTGTTTCCCTCGGCGGCAAAGTGAGCACAAGACACTGGTACAGCGGCACCCAAGGATTGCCAAGAAATTCCACATTGGTCATTATGTCATAGATACACAGTTCAGTCTGAGAGATTATTTATGTGACCAGTGATGGACCCCCAGCAAATGATAAAGTCTAGTAAAGTCTAAAAGAGAATAAGGCTATAAATGCTGTATTTTGTATACTAAATATAAACATTAACTTACTGCACCACCAGCCTAATCAAACAAATAATTTATGCTTTCAAAGTTGGCTACAGGGGGTCACCATCTTGTAACTTTGTTAAACATCTTTGCAAACCAAGACTGTGCACATGCTCAGTGTGGTCTGGGCTGCTTAGGGATCGTCATAAATTATCAAAACAGGGAAACAAACAAAGCTGCTTGAGTTCTGCATGGCTGGGAAGTAAGGCGGGGGCTCCCCCTGCTGTTCATAAGTATGATTGTTTCCCTGCTCAGCAGTTAGGGACCGTCTGACAATTCCTATCCACAGCAGTAAATGAAGGGAGAATTTCACTGCATACAGTCAGGTTTCTTATAAAAAAACGATACACAGTTTTTAATTGAAGTATATTGGAGATAGGTTTTTTTTCATTAAAGAAAGTAAAAATGGGATTTTATTTTTTTTGCCTTTACATGCCCTTTAATTACTTGATTTTGCCAATAAAATATTTGGGTACAATAATTTCATTGTGGTGTCTAAATAATTTGTAATCCTTTGCATTTTGGACATCTTAATCTTCTAAAGATCCTTGGTGTTCATATTTAGGATATTTTAACTTTGTACATAAGGGCATGTGGGAGATAAGACACAGTAAACTGCAAGCTTTGAGGAATTTATAGAAATATCAAAGTTTGCTTCTTGGTAGTTCACAGAAGAAAGACCTATTTAACCATTTTGATCGATTTGATCAGGGAGTGTACTTTCCAAAAAGATATGGTTTTCTGAGGTCAAGCAGTTAGGGACCATCTGACAATTCCTATCCACAGCAGTAAATGAAGGGAGAATTTCACTGCATACAGTCAGGTTTTTTATAAAAAACGGTACACATTTTTTAATCAAAGTATATTGGAGATAGGTTTCTTTTTCATTAAAGAAAGTAAAAATGGGATTTTATTTTTTTGCCTTTACATGCCCTTTAAGTCTACTAGACTATCATATAAACATTAAATAAACCCAATAGACTGGTTTTGTTTCCAATAAGGATTAATTATATCTTAGTTGGGATCAAGTACAAGGTACTGTTTTATTATTACAGAGAAAAAGGGAATCATTTTTAAAAATTTGGATTATTATTTGGATAAAATGGAGTCTATGGGAGACACCTTCCCATAATTTGGAGCTGGATTCTGGATGACGGGTATCCAGATAACAGATCCCATACCATAATTCTAAATATTTATTTTTATGGCCACAGCACTGATAGAAGCCTATGACTATATACCCTACACCCCCCCCCCCAACAGCTGCCCAGCTTCCATACATCCACTGCACATACTACATACTGAAGCTTAGAATATACCTCCTGGCTAATGTTCAGGGGTGTTCCAACAGATATGAATAAAAAATCAGAAGAAATAAACCTAACATCATCTCTCATGGAGCAGCCTTAAAATAGAAGGCAGCAGAGGGTACACTAAAAATAGAAGAAATAAAATCAAATCAATTTGCAGCTTATAAAGTATGAAATGTGGCGTACCCTCCCCTACTGACTGACATGTGGCCTTGTTATCACCTTCTCCTGCCATGTGACTTACAATTGATAAGAGAAGAGAATCATTAGGCTTTTCCTTCTTTTCATAATTCCCTTGGAGCTAACCAGGTAACATTAAAGGGTAACAATGGGGCCTAGCTACTAAAAATAATGATTCTTCCTCCTCCTCATCTTCCCAACCTCAAAAATATTTTTCCAAATGAAAAACATTCCATGAATGCATACCTACAGTTTCATGGGGGGCTTTCTCTATAGCAGAGGTCTCCAACCTATTTTACCGTGAGCCACACTGAATTGGCTGGGGAGCAACATAAGCATGAAAACGTTCCTGGAGGACTGTGATTGGCTATTTGGTAGCCCCTATGTGGATTGATGACCTACAGGAGACTGTTTAAGCAGTAAACCTGGTTTTTATAAAACTAAAACTAGTGTTTAGGTTTGAATTGAACTCTGAACAGCAGTGCTCAATTCTAACAACTCAACAACCCTGTTAGTTAGAATTTATGTGTTTATTTTGCTTATGCCTAAATGCTGTATGTTGTATTAGGGGAACTAAATGTAGTTTCCTTTAAACAAGAACTAAAGCTTAACTAAATGCTTAACTAAACTAGAACTAAAGAACTAAAGCTTAACTAAACTAGAAATGTTGTACATTATGTTTTGGGTTTCCATACCAGCCAAGGCAACCACAGCCCCTTAGCAGTAAAGATCTGTGTCTCCAAAGATGCCCCAGTAGCTCCCCATCTTCTTTTCTGCTGATTCACTGCACATGCTCTGTGCTGCTGTCACTTACTGAGCTTAGGGACCCACTCACAATATACAGTACACATAGAATAGAAATGTCACAATATAAGGCTGATTAGTAATTAATACAGATAATTACTACATGGCAGCACAGAAACCAGTGCAATTAGCATCAGAATTTAATAATCAGCCCTGTAGCATCAGCTTATATTACAGACCAACCTCAGAGCCCACTGAGCTTGTGAGTGTCACAGACACTTTCCAAGATGGTGACCCCCTGTGACAAGTTTGAAGTCCTGGATCATTGCTGCTATTGACAAGCTGAAACTTTAGACTGGTGCAATAAATTCACTATATAAAATATGGCATTTTTCAGCCACTCATATTTAGGGTTTAGTTCTCCCTTAAGGCGAGAGCTGGTTAGAATGCTAACTACCTGCCCTATTCTGATTGGCCTAGACCCACCAGAGCTGCCTTTTCACGGCAATGTATTCTTGCTTTCATCTCCACATACCCGTGCAGCCGTGTTATAAAAACCCTGTCATGTTTCCATTCCCTATTAAACTGGGGCAGTAGATGCAGCTCCATGAGCACAATACATATCATTTCACAAGGCCTTATCCTATTCAGCAGCAGAGAAAGGCGGCTCGTACCTGCCGAGAGAGAGAGAAAGGAAAGGACCTGCCTTTATACTCTCCCTGGCAAGAGCCGTGTCCTATTTTAATGCATCGCCGCTCATTCCCCGCAGACCTTATTTTAACACAAGATCAAAGTAACGCCAAACATTCTTCAGCCATTTACTGTGGGGGAACGAGGATGCAAACTGCACTGGGAACTGCACTGAATTGATTGTTATATTGAATATATATAAAATAATATATATAAAATATATATTAAATGTTATATTATGTCTCTAGCTATGCAGCAAGTGTGGGGTGGTAGGGGAACAGGTAGGAAAAACAGGATCTTGATGATCTTAACATTTATACCTCTTAAAATTTCACAGCTGCCCAAAAAGAAAATTCAATAGATGCAACAACGGCTATTGTCATTCCTTGCACTTAACAGAGCAAAATCTTAAATAGAAAGTAAAGTCCCATTCTACTTCCTGTTCATAACAGCACTCTCAAAATTAGCAGTCCCCTGAGAAACACTCTGTATAATGAGCTGCTCCTTATCTAGATAGCTGCAACTGGGGAACTGAGGGAAGGGAGGGGTTAGTTTATACAGAGGGCTTCTTAGAGGACCTCTGATTTGTTTTCACTGTGCTCCTATGGCTATAACATGTAGAATGTGATTTTACTGTCAATTTCGGATTTTGCCCTGTTTAGTGCAATAAATAACATAAAAGCATATATATGTTTCCAATTCCCCGATTTAAAACGAAAACAAATAGTATGTTCAGCCCAATCCCTAATCTTTGTACTCATGTTTAAAAAGGGGATATAATGTAGGAAATCCATTGTTCTTCCTGTTTGGACCTGGGACAGCAGGTGAAAGGGCTTGAAGGTACTGAAGAAGAGTTCAGAGCTCCACTAAGGTCAACTGGAACATTGAGGGGGGTCATGCGGATAGTAAAACTAAAGCTTTACTCAAATGAGTAGTTGTGTAACATGTTTTTGGGCTATACAGGCCAATTCGGTTAATCACCAGCTAGTAAACTAGAGCATGGGTTACACTGGAGTCTATCACTTAAAGCAGGGCATTCGCAAAAGGGAAAACTCCCACAGGCTACTGTGCTTTAACCGATAAAGTAAAGGGCAACAGGAGGTTCTTGCAGTAAAACAGAACAAACCTTTATTTGTCAGACAAATGATCCACATCAATTACAAAGCCACAGAGGCCCCAGTAGACTATCATGACATGGTGACAACATGTCCCTCTGAGACAGCACAGTGCAACTCCCTGAGGCGATAGCTTCACACCTGGATAGATACAACCTCAGGCTCTCAGCACTGTGACCTGGATCCTCACATGTTGAATCAGGGAACTCACTAGCCCTAATTCCCTATAAGGCTGTGTCCCTACAGGCCAGTCTTGTCTGAGGGGAGAGCTACCTCCTTGTTATCCCTTGGAGCCAAGCTGCTCTTGCTACTTAACCTGCCTATCTTACTCTCCTAAAGAGTCCTACTACAGGTAGTAACCTATCTCTAGCTGGCCTCATTCATGGGGTCACGCTCCCCGACTCATCTCTCTAGAGGTACAGCTCCCTCTAGGGCACATGTCTTTACTGGGGCTTGTTGCACCCAGGCTCCCTGGAACATCCAGCTGGGTCAACAACCAGAAGCCAAAGAGGAAGATCCACCCTTTCTCTCTCACTATACCAGAGTGTGACAGGAAGAAGTTACAGCATCTCTTGGCCAATAACTGTGATACGTAAATTACAACTAGATACATGGGCATCTGCCCTGCAATTAGGGAGATCAGGAAGAGTAGGGATTTAAAGCCACAGGGGCACATTAACCATATTTTTTTTATACAACACTTTTGCACCCATTACACTTACTACACCTTATCTAGTTCATCTTTTTACTTATTTTTGCTCACACCTATACTCTTACCAATACTCACACCTATATACACACACATACATACAACTTTACTTTGCCTTCACTATTTTTTCTTCATTGGTTGCGTTGGTTTGGGCAATCTCTCTCTCTTTAAAGCCGCAAGCTAGTTGCAGGGGAAGGATCTAGCCCTCAGACTGAAACCAAGGTTCAGCAGACATTTACTCCAAGTCATGCTACTATGCAGATACTATGACCAGAGGTATACAAGTTAGGGACCAGCGAGTGGGGTTTATGTTGATGTGGTATGGTGGCTTATCAACTTTATGATCATAACTTTGTAACTCCTACAAACCCCTGTCTTTGTGAACAAATGCATTTGCATATATACAGAATTACTTTGACAGGGGACCAGGGAATGTGCATTGATTAATTGGCCAAATCAGTAGCACTTCCATTGTACTTTAATACATTTTACTTGGCCTTAGGAGTGCCCTCACAACCCCCTTTTTGTAATTGATTGTATTTACTTACCTTAATTTTCTTATAAAGGAAGCACCTCTTGCTCTTTATTTGGATGTTCCATAAATCTACTGTCCTGATTCCTGGTGGCCAATCGCCTCTATCTTGCACAGTTCAGCTACAATAGCCTTCATCCGCCACTTCATCTAAGTCCTACATAACGCTCTACTGGGAGCTGCTGCTGCCACCAAAATCTTTATTTTTTGAAGAAAAAAAACCCATGATTTTTAAAATGCTATTTCTTTGCAAAACCTTTGCATTAGTATTCGGCGTCAGTTTAGGTACTCGCCTTGAATGAATTGATTTAGCTGGCACATCCCTGTTTTACCTAACTGCACTACAGCCAGATGCTTAAAGCCAAGCTCAGTGTGGGTGCTACATGCACCCTTGGGTGTTCTAACAGCACGGATGGAGCTAAATAATTAACTACCTCCTGCCAAAGCATGCACTCACAGCTTAAATTCTTCTCACTCACAGCTTAACCCAGATAGGACCTTGGTTGGAAGGAGCCCCTTCTACCCCTGCCTCATGGAATCAGCTGTTGTACACATATGTACCTATGTACACAGTATGATTCTCAGTGGGTCGCTTTCTTTTGAGGATGCTACCACCTGAAATATTCAGTAAAACCAAAATAACATTTTCCTTTTTCTGCCAAAGATGGAAAATCAATAAAGCATTTCTCTTTCTGTGGAACGCCGAGAGCCATCTTTTGTTTGTGAGAGTCTGTTATGTTCCATTTATCTGCCACGCTTTGACTCGCCCCTTGTAGGGGGATTAGAAATGCTCCACTTCTCTTTAAAGGGAAAGACAATAAGATATTTTACTGAAGAAAGTCACTTCTGCTCTTAAAGGGAACAAAAACCCAAAGTTATTTGTGAAGAGGTCAATTTCACAGCACAACTGGGTGGTTCTATAGATGGCATGTAGTGGCAAAGGGACCCACAATAGGCTTAGGACCCAATAAGTGAAGCACCCAATCCCCTCCTTTGTATGATATACCTCCAATATTTGACAGTAATAATGTGTAGGTTATCAGTTGAATAATCCTCAAAGATCTGCCGAATGTTGTCCTGTTTCAGCTTCCCCTTTAAACATATATATTGATGTATTTTCAGTGTCGGACTGGCCCACCGGGATACCAGAAAAACTCTCGGTGGGCCCAGGTGTCAGGGGGCCCTTAAAACATTTGGCCTATTTTCAGGACCATTTCCTATTTCTTTGAGAACAAAGAGGCTAAATAGATGGAATAATAGATTATAGTATGTCAAGAAAAGAGACCAAGAGAATAGAGGTTGAGTGAGGAGAAGAACAATAATAGTACTGAGAGTGGGCCCCTGGTCTATGGTTCTTTGGTGGGCCCCTGGTGTCCCAGTCCGACACTGTGTATTTTAAAGACTTTGAAACCATTAATGGCCCCAAATCTGTGTTTATCTCCACTGGCTCCACCCCAGCTTCCAGCAATAGCACCAGAGCTGTGTAGTTATTTGCAGTATAGAGGCAGGGGTTGTGGTTGGCTCTCAAGTGACCATATCTTTTGATACATTAATTGACATACAGGGCGTCATAATCCGGTTATGAAACATCAATATGACTTTTGTCATTATTATTTACAGTATTGGATTGTTGGTTTCTTATAAAATCAGTTAAAAGTTAACTTTTAGTATGTTAAAAAATGGCTAATTCTAAGCAACATTTCAAATGGCCTTCATTTTTTTATTTAATAGTTTTTTAAATTATTTGCCTTCTTCTTCTTCTGACTCTTTCCAGCTTTCAAATGGGGGTCACTGACCCCCATCTAAAAACAAATGCTCTGTAAGGCTACAACTTTATTGTTATTGCTACTTTTTATTACTCATCTTTCTATTCAGGCCTCTCCTATTCTTATTCCAGTCTCTCATTCTTATCAATGCATGTTTGATAGATCAATTTGGATCCTAGCGACTGGACTGCTGAAATTGCAAACTGGAGAGCTGCTGAATAAAAAGCTAAAATAACTCAAAAACCACAAAAAACAAAACATTAAAACCTATTGCAAATTGTCTCAGAATTTCCCAGATTTCCCAAGTCCAGTTGCTTTACACTTATCACTTCTATTTCACAAAACACCAAGTTAACCTAAAAAATTCTTACAATATCCCATAGGACAGTGGTCCCCAATGGGGGACGTCCTGGTATCATTTTGCAGCTTTCCTGAAAATCAAGATTTCTTTTGGAGAAAAAACTCGAATGTAATTCTTTTTTACATTTTTTTCGATTGGTCACTTTTTTTCTCCGAATTTCGAGTTAATGGGAGTTTATACAAACTCCCATGAACTTGAAATTCGGCCCTTGATAAATCTGCAAAGAAGCAAAAAATAGGGAGAGACTTAGGGGCATATTTATAAAGGGTCGAATTTCGAAATTCAAAAAGACCAACTGAAATTAATTTTGTTTTTTTTAGTCGAATAGATCCTTTTTCGATCGAATAGGTCCGTATTCGAATCGTACGAATCGAAGGAATAGCGCATTCGATCAAATTCGATTCAAAGTTTTTACCAAAAAAAATTGATATTCTAACTTTTTTCAAATTCGAATCGAATTTGGACTATTCCCTAGTCGACGTACTAGCTTAAAATTTCAATTTCTTTTCATTCGAAAATTCACCTCAACCTTTGATAAATCTACCCCTTACTGTTAATGAAGATGGAGCCCAAATATTATAAAAATGAAAAATCTTTATTAGGACATGTGTTTAGCCTGACGCATTTCGTGCCAAAGGTGGGAACTTACTTATAGGCTGTCGGTCTGCCCTCCACTCTGGGACAGCTTTCCTTTATCATTTTTAGCATGGGATGTGCTATTGTATTTCAGTAACGACTGAAGAGACTCACAAAGAGGGGGTGCTATATGTATACTAAAAGATGATTGTCAGTCAGTGGCACTTTAATATCTGAAAACATGAAATTCACACATTTGACCCACTAAGGCCAGTGGCTGCAGCTCACAGCAGAGGAGCCGGCAGATACCAGTCCTTTCCAAAATGAGCATAAATTCACAACCGAATCAACAATGTTCTCCAGCCTTTTCCAATAAACACGGATATAATCGGGAGCCCCAACTGCAGCCTATTGGCAGCTCAGCGCATGGTCTGTATTAGGGATCATTAAAAGCTGAATTTTGTATCTATAAAACGATAAAGAAATGGAGATTTCATTTCTAACTGGAGATGTCTGCCAGGGAAGCTTGCTTCTGTTCTGCACAGATGAACTGCAGGGAACCTCACCAAGCCTTTTATAAATAGGCATCGTCTCTGCGCTCGCTAATTAGCCGGCAGACCAGTTATGGGGGTGGGGTGATGAAAGATTTGTACACAGATATATATATATATTCCTGCTGCAAAACATGATTATTCTGTAGCTGTTTTTCATTAAACGGGAACAAATGGGTTTTTAAAGGTAGGATTCCTTGTGTTCACTAATAAATGATGCGTATACAAAAGTTTGTGTAATAGATTTGGTTCCGTTTACGTATATTAAACGGAGATGAACACCGCTAATAATATGCACCAAAAGACCTTTGTATTTAAGCCTATGCTAAATGATTCAGGTTTCTTTAGCGGGCTCTTTCTAAAATGCACTTTTAAACCGCTCACCCAAAATAGATGGTGACCCAGGTGTATAAACCCCGGGTCCCGCTTCTGGGTTCACTTGTGCCTTAAACAGTGTGAAGGGTAATAAACGAGAAGGAACTCACCAGATCAGACACGTGGCCCGGGTGCATCGCCCCAAGCCCGTAGCTATAGGTGAGTCACAGTCAGTAGAAAAGATTTGACGAGCACTCCATTCACCCGTTCGATTAAAAGTAGTAAATATTTATTTCAGCATATTAAAAAAATCCATTCCCTTTAATATGCTGAAATAATATTTACTTCTTTTAATCGAATGGGTGAATGGAGTGCTCGTCAAATCTTTTCTACTCCCTTGCGTTCACTGCCATACTGAATAATACGGACTCCTCTATACTTGTTCTCCAAATGCAGAGCAGTCACTCCCTGTCTGAGCTTCCATTGTACCAATTGCTAAACAGGAGCATCTGCATCAAAAGCTGGTCTGGACTTGCTTGGGGATAAATGGGCTCATGTTTTGGGATAATACAATTGGGCAGGGAGTAGAGGGCCTGAGGTGAAACCCCTTTATATCCGCACCAGTCACCAATGGCAGCGGAGAATAGGTCCTGCCCAAGTCCCACCGCCCAACTGAACCAAGGGAGGAAAACATCCCAGAAACAAATGAGTTGCAAGCTGTAAATTCAGCATTTTAAAAGCTACTGTTTTACTTGCCTTGAACCTGTAGCTGAAGTATCACGGGGAGCAGCAGAGACTGTAGATATGTAGACTTAGTGCCTAGTACCCAGTATAAGTCAGCAGGCAGAATCAACTGATAACTCTCAGGGCCAGCTGTCATTTCAGATGAATGGAAACCTGCTGTCACCAGACACTGGCAGGAGAGGGTATTGAGCGTTTCTCCACTGGCTGAAATATGATGGCGGAGAAATGTTACATGTGCCATAGGCCTAGAATAGTATGGTCCATTTAATGAATACAGGTGACCTTCTAGAACCTGGCAGTTTTAACTTCAATCCCACTGGCTCTTTGTTATGTATATAAACAGCCAGCACTAGGTCAGGAAAGACTGTAAGGGGTCACCATATAGCAGTGGTCTCTGCAGGACAGATGTAGTAAGGACAGTACAGTAGAACCTTACTATAGATCAGCTATTGGCAATGCTTGGAACTCATGGGACATGTAAGGACAGAAGGTGGGATAAATAAATTAGTGGGACAGGGTACATATGCCTATGGAGGCACCTAAGATGGAGAGCACTTAAACCAACCAGCCGTACAACCAGCACCTAAAGAAAAAGCATTAGAAGTGCATTCATTTATTAAAAGCACATAGAGGAAATAAGAAAATAAGACAAATCAGTAAATACCAGGGTATATTTATATACATACATTGGATACCCAACTTACCCATCTCACAAGCATGCCTTAGGATGCCAGCACGCTGGGAAAGGTTGCACTTTACACTAATTGAAATAGAATATAGAATAAAGACAAGATATTGCCTACAAGTTTGTGGGATCTTTCTGGGCTGAGGGAACTCATGTTTAAACTCTCAGACCAGTTTGGAGCAGTTCTCACTAGAGACACAAAGGACACTGGGTATTTCCTGCAAAGTGTTAGGACCCTCACTTTATAACTGCCTGGAGGGCTGAAAATTCATTGTCCTTGCTTAAAGGAGAACTGTCACGAAAATTTAGCATAAGCATCACACTGAAATGAATTTTCTAAATACAACAAATTAAAAATTCTACATTGTTTCTGAAATAATCAAGTTTATGTTCACTATCCCTCTCTCAGCATCTGTTTCTCTTCATTCTGCCTTCATGCAGGAGTTGGGTGTCATTGACAGTAAGATCCAATATATCTTATAGAGGGGCTTCCTTTCCTGGCAGATGTATTACAGCTCATTCAAATAACTGATTTTAGTACCAACAAAATCTAACAAAATAACTGCCTTTTGCACAAATTCTGCATGTAGAGAGACATGATGTCTGCTGATTTTAATAGAGTGAGCTCTAATACATCTTCTAGGCAAAAGGAGCCCCCCTATAAGATATATTGGATCTAACTGTCAATGACATACCTGACACCCAACTGCTGCATGAAGACAGAATGAAGAGAAACAGATGCTGAGAGAGGGATAGTGAAAATAAACTGGATTATTGATTGTATATAGAAAGTTTCTTATTTCAGTACGATGAAGCTTATATTAAATTTTCATTTTCGCAATAGTTTCCCTTAAAGAAGAATCCTCTTTATATTACAACCCTCCATTTTATGAGGTTGGCCTTTTCTGGGTGCCAGCTGCCTAATTTATATCTCTTCACACGGAGATCGATGAGAAGGTCCTTGGGTCTCCCTAGAACCACTACACCTCAAAACATGAACTGTGGGGCGGGTAGTGAATCATTGCCACAAGAAAAAATGCGAGACATGAAGGTATGGTTTATGTGCAAAAGGAGACGCCAATTTGTTCGCTTGGCAAATCAATTGTTCTCCAAAAACTGCAAAAAAAAAAAAAAAAAAAAAAAAAAGGATCTATACTTTGTTCTATAAACTATGGGGACCAGCAGAGCCAAAGCAAATGATATGGCAGAGGAAATACACTGTACATGACAAATGCTGTGAAACTATCCTGTATATTTAAGAGAGAAGGGGACATAAATTAAATGTATAAACTCTGTGCATTTCCTTATAAGGATACAAAAAGATGAAGTCCCCGGCGCTAAGAAAGTTTCACAGATCTTTCAGCCCTTTCCACCCAGCGTGAGCCAATCATCAAACTGTGTGTACAGGAAACTAACAGGTTAATGCTCCACTAGCTCCTCCTATAGCAGAACCATAGCGGTTATGACCCTTTTGACCTATGGGGAGAATACTATATTTTAAAGATGTTTGTTATCCTTACAATGAATGGGTTCAATTTACCATTAAAGAGGAAGCAACGTCAACATCATTCCCAACTGGTGTCAACATGGAAGCCTAAAAGAAACACAGAACTGTCTATGCCGAATTCTAGAGGGGCTATTTCACAGAATTTATTTACCAGCAAGCTAACATTTTATAACATGATAGGACAGTGAGGGCATATGGTGGTCACCACTTCAATTGATTGGTCAATAAAAAAAATTATATACACACACACACACGCACACTTGGATTTTAATTTGCTGTTTTAGGGGTGATATACACAAGATGGAGTTTCAGACAAATGTATACACCCTGTACCATAGCCAGGGTGCTATGGAGAACCCATTCATTGCTGCCTGAAGGGGTTGCAGAGAGTATAAACAACACATTCTGTCACTAGAGGTGCTGTTTTCTAAGAACATTAACTGCAGAAAACAATTGGGATATAAATAGATCCTGTGTATTATAACAGGCAGGGTCAACTTGAGCAAGGGCCCAAAACAAGTTATATATAGCTCATTAAAGGGGACCCGTCACCCAAAAAAATTATTCAAAATCCTATTTTATCACATTAGTCAAGCAAATTGAACTTTAATTACACTATATAAATTATTTGAATCTTGTTTCCTTCAGTCTGGGAATTCATAATTACAGCAAGCAGGCAGCAGCCATTTTTGTGGATACTGTTATTAAGACAAGCCTTGCATCATCTCAGAATCTTGTTTGTGCACCAGAATAGGGGACCCAATGATTAAGAGAACGGGGCAATGTGAGGAGAGCAGTGACATGTAGGAAGTGCTGAATGGAAAGTGAAAGTAATTGTCTGCCCCGCCTCTATGCCACTGGCATAGAGGAGGGGCAGACAATATTTGATTGACAGCTGAGATGTTTAAATGAGCTTACAACAGCTATGAATGCTTTAATAAAAAATAGAAATTGGATTTCATGTTTAGTTTGAAAAGGACTTTTATTATACAGATTTTTGTGTCTGGGTGACAGGTCCACTTTAAAGCACTAACTGCTATGGTCTGGGCCCGTCTTGTTATATTGCTGCAGATATCCATTGGGCAAGTTGATGCATAATGTCTTAGCACCCCTGGGTGTCAAAACAACCATCAAGATTGGGAAATATTAGAATTCGTGCTTGCGAGTGTTACGAATATTAGATCAACTTGAACTGTAAATATAGCGGCCTGTGCAAACAAATATATATTCAGTGCATCCAAGCTGCATTAATATTGCGTGTTCTATTGAGCGACTATGCACAGTGTATGGTGGGGTATTTTGCACTTGCTCTGTGATAGATAGAATATATATTCTAGGTATAATTTGCCGCACCAAATGCCAGAGGTTAAGTAAGACACATGAACTGCATCAAATAACTTCACCAGCACCTAGTAAACATATTTACCCCATGCAAAGCGTTAGTACAGTACTATAATGCTCAGCAGAATAAAATATCTGATATTAGACAACAGAGCCAGCTATGGACATCCTTCCATGGTTACTGAACTACAACTCCCCTTTCAGGTAACGGTGCTGGAAGCTGTAGTTCGGAAACAGCTGGAGAGGAAACGTGTGGCTACAAACTGTCTGACTGCTTTGGATGGAGATCTAGATGGAATCATTTGGATCTAGAACATTACATTTGTTGTTGGAGGTAACCTTTAAAGATACGTTATATTCTGTTCTTCTTGGGCTTAACATTCCAGTTCTAACTTGGCCAACAAATTCTCTAAAGCCTCAAGCCGCTGATTGGCCTCCTCAATGGCGCTGTAGGTCTGCACATTGCTTGTGATATGGAAACGGATGTCGTCGATGAGCGGGATGGAGTCTGTCTCCTGGCGTTCCTCCACTGCCTCGGCGTCCTCTCGAATGGCTGCAGAAAACTCCTCAGAATCCACCAGCTGTGGGGAATGTTGGGAAAAGAACATAAGAACCATTCTAGCTCAGACTGGGCCATGAGAGATGAGGCTTCTGTCATTTGTCTCTCAGTTATCACAACAAGTAACACTGACCCTGCTATATAACAGTTTGTTTCTACTTTTAGACAGCTCATAGGAGCCCTCCGTGGGATGCTGGGGGTTGTAGGTAAACAAAATATGGAGGAATGCATTCTGGGCATGTAGTGCCATTACGTAAAGATTCATGGTGGTGACAGAGCACAGTTTTGTAAGTGGATAACTAAAGGGTGGGACTAGAAAGTAGGCTAATGAGGGTAGAGACACTTTTAGTCATGTCCCAGTGGATCACCCATGTGGTTAATATGTGCCCCTCTACCAAGCTCTACTTTTTGAATCAGTCCATGAAATTAAGTTTTCTGCACCCTTTCTGTTTTGCTGGAATTTGCAAAATGGGCAAGGAGGTCCAAATTCTGGTACATTTACAGAAAACCCATGAGGCAGAAACAAGGACACACAATATTAACATTAACCAACTGGCCATAGAAGCACCGATAATATAGCACAAAACTAATTTTCATATAGGATATTCGGTGGGTGTATGGTGGAAGACGCGCCGACCGATATGGGCATATTTGTTGACGTGCCGATCGGGCGCCTTTGAAGGCACCTGAACTTTGGCCAGTTAGTGCTGAATTGTCAGATACATAGAATTCTATTGTTTCTATCTGTATATCTGACGATTCACCTCTACACTTGTGTATTTAAAACAAAATTACTGGGAGCACTCACTGATCCTGCTGTGCTACCACGTTGAGACACCCCCGAAGTGTGAGAAATCCAATTGCATGGCTTAAACATGGAGCACTTGCAGGGCTAAAATCAGCACTTTATTTAATATTATTTAAAATCATGGAGCGCACAAACAGGTACACACGTAATTGTAACATCTATTGCCACCGTAAGAGTGGAATATGTTTGTCTTTGCCATTTGCTCACCTTCTCAATGATCCGGGCCATATATTCCGTGCACTGATCTTCTAGCCGCGTCAGCTGGAAAAGCTTAGCAACCTTCCAAATGCCGATGACACAGTCCTCATCCAACATCCGGGCCAAGGTCTTTCCACACAAGCGTTTCAGTCCAGGCAACAGATACATGTCTGCCACACACAGCACCTCGTAGGCATTATCTGGGGAAAGCTGAGAAACAGGCATTATAGAAGTTAGTGCCGCTAAATAAAGATGACGCCACAATGGTTTGGAGATGTCTGATGCAGGTAGATCCAGTGAAAAGCCGATGATATTGGGCAGAGTAACAAAAGTATTCATCTACTGAGTAATAATGGGGGGTTGAAAGATGGCAGAGGAAGACCTGGCCGTGACTCAAGTTGTCAAATGCTTTGAGTGTTCCGGCAGGAAAAGGAGTGTGTCAGGCTTTGCAGCGTGGGGTTATGCTCATGCTGACTTGTTTGTGTGTTATTTCCCCAACCCCACAGCTCTTATGAATATAAATTAGACGTGTAGGAGACAAGTCTGGCTTCTCTGTTGGGAGGTTTTTCCTTTCCCCATTTCCTGTTTATATGCAGGTTTATAGGGTAACCATTTAGTACGTGCAATACATGCCGAATTTTAAAATAGTAATTGGAAGGATAATGCACATTGAGGGTTTTGTCATCCAGGGATTAGGGTTAGCTCTGGTGAGCGCGGGCTATGGTTGCCACCTGGCCGGTAAAAATGATGGCTGATCCCAATGTTGTTAATAGGGAATAAAGATAAATATATAGGAAGGCCAGTATTTTTTACCAAAAAAGGTGGCAACCCTAGTGGGGGCTGAAATGGTCAAAACTTTCATTCGAATGGCAACGTTCCGGACAATCACACAGACGGATTTTAGCAAGACATGGAAGTGGGCCTGCGTTTTCAGGTGATCGTCATTCAATGTTAAAGGAGAGCTAAACCCCAAATTAGAATACGGCTATTAATGCCATATTTATCCACTGAACTTATTACACAAGCCTAAAGGTTCAGCATCTCTATAGTAGTAATAATCCAGGCCTTCAAAGTTGTCACAGGAGTTTCCCATCTTGGATCATGTCTGGAGTGTCAGTGACACTGCACATGCTCATTGGGCTATGAGTAGCTGTTGAGAAGCTAAGCAAATTATCAAGCAGAAAATGAGGTTTGCCTGTCATATAAGAGAATGCTACAGGGCTGATCATTACATTCTGATGCTAATTGTGCTGGTTTCTGTTCTGCAATTCACAAGTAATCTGAATTATTTACTAATCAGCCTTATATTGTGACATTTATATTCTATATATTCAGTATGTGGTGCGTAGGTCCAGGTAGATGAAAGCAGCACAGAGCATGTGCAGTGAATCAGCAGAAAAGAAGATGTGAAGCTACAGGGGCATCTTTGAAGACACAGATCTTTACCTTGGTTGCCTTGGGCTGGTACAGAAGCCCAAAACATAATGTACAACATTTCTAGCTACTTATTTTGTTAGGCTTTAGTTCTCCTTTAATATGGGTCAGATTTCTCCCAAACTGCTTACAAGATGCAGCGGCAGTCACCACACATAATTCAGTAAATCAAAGTTAATCCCACTCACTGAGGCAAGACGATGTGAGCAGCAGGAGGCTTGGGACTGTACACTGGAGGGTTTTTCGGCTCCTTTTAGCCCACCAAACCCGTACCTCTCTGATTCTTCTGTTATTGCATAGGGAAACACATGTTGTTGTTGCTAAACAATGAACAATGTTTTGATTTGCAGAACTGGTTCTGCTGCACTGAATACACCTGCAGTACGTGTGCAATTAGTGGCTACAGAGGAGAAATTCCATGGGGTGGAGAAGGCGATGCTGCTGCATTTAAAGGGAAGCATTTGAGTAACAGTCGGCTCTGCAATTAATCCTGCGGCACCACCTGCTGGTGCACTTTAAAAATATCCCTCAAAATCCACAGCACATAAGCAGTTTCTCACTCACCCAAAATCCATTATATGAAAAGTGAGTTCTGAGCATGCAGAAAGCTTTTCAAATGCTTAAAAGTGCAGAAATTATCATTTGCTTTTTAGGGTACAGATTCAGGGAGATTAGTTGCCCAGCGACAAATCTCTTCTTCGGGGGGACTAATCTCCCCGAACTGCCTCCCCTGCCGGCTAAAATTGAAATCATCGGCAGGATGGCACTCGGAGCGATTTGTTTTCCGAAGTTGCCTGACGAGGAAACTTTGTGCGACTTCGGAAAACGAATAAAGAAATCCCCCCGAGTGCCATCACGCCGGACGGGGGGGGGGGAAGACAGTTCGGGGAAGATTAGTGGCTCCGAAGAAGACGAGATTTGTTGCCGGGCGACTTATCTCCCCGAATCTGCCTGTGTGCCCTGACCCTTAAAGTCACCCAACGTTTTATGTTACTGCAAACCTCACTTCTGTGCTATGACCAATGCACTGCTGTCTAGACTATTCATGTAGCAGGCAGATTTGCCATCAGGTTTGTGAGCTGGGCTGCTAGAAAATAAGTGTACCAAGCCACTGGGAAGGATGGAGAGCCATGATATCAGTAAGGGGTGCACTGCAGCCGTATCATTCCAGCTGGACAGCCCCGGCCAAAGCCACCACAATAAACAGCGAGGCCATGCCACAGAGAAAGGTTATCCTTCATTCTGATAATTTGTACATATGCCAAGCAATTCCACTGAGCACTGGTCTAACATGCACTAAAGATCATGTCTCAGGTCAGACAGTGAAGTAACTGGTATATGTGGAACCAGGCCCGGACTGGCAATCTGTGGGTTCTGGCAAATGCCAGAGGGGCTGCTATAATGTTCCATAGAAAGTCAGTATTTAGTGGGCTGGTGGGGGCTGTTTGGGCCTCTATGTGGGCTGATTGGGCCTCTGTGTACCTGAAATGCCAGGGCCTATTTAAAGTCTCAGTCCAGACCTGTGTGGAACCCTCATCAGCCCAAGCACGGGACATGGGAAGTACAATTTTTTAAAGGAATTTTTCCCCCTCTGAGGCAAACTGGAGAGGCTTAAAATAGTTTTTTTGCCTTTTCTTTGGATCAACTGGCAGTTAGGCAGGTTAAAATAGAGTTAAAAGGTTAAACTTGATGGAGGTGCTTCTTTTTTCAACCTAACTTACTATGTTACTATGCAAGTTGTTGCATGGCTGGTAATACAGAGGTGAACAAGCATACAAAGAGGGGAAAGGTTGGGAATTTTAATGGCAGCAATAACCTGTTCTCCTTTACCAGCCTTGTAAGCACAATAAACGAAGGCAACAGGGAAAAAATCTTCTGCATTGTAAAGAGATAAGAGTGCTACCAAATAGTCAGCGCAACATCATTCAATGTCAAGCAGCCACCACAAAATCATATAAACTCTTCTCTGGGCAATGAAAGGACTGCAGCATCAAGGGATGGGAATAACATCTTGCCGCTTGTAAATCTCCATTTAGACCCCAAATACATTATATTGCTCTGTACTGAGCCCTAACATTATTATGGTATACTGTGATAATGTTGTGATGATCACCCTATTCTACAGCTTTATACAATTAAGAGCTCAGGGTATACTAATAACAGGGAACGATGAAACTGTACATAGGATCCTTTCATCTTAGAAAGAGGGTAACAATCCCAATGTAAGAATGGGGGTGCCATGATCAGTTTTGTTGCTAAATGTTTACCTGTATCTTTATTTTTATAGCAATATGTGTATATGAAGCAGGGTATATTTTTATAGGACATTAATAGTACAGACAGGGCTAACAAGCAGTTACACAGTTACAAAGGTTAACTGCCACTCGCAAAGGCATACAGGATACAAGATGGGCTGCAGAGCTTACAATCTAAATAGCTGGGTATCTGGGTAGAACCACAAAAGTGTTGTGGTTTTACAATGGTTAGGTGATTCGTAGGTAAGTGCCAAGGCTGGATCAGATATTGGGCTAAGGCTCTAGATGTAGCATTGGATTTGAGCTTGGAACAGACAAGAGTTCTTTATGGAGTACTTCAAGGATGGAATTCCACATGTAAGGGACAGCCAGGCCCAGAGAGAAAGGTTTTAAGGGGTTGTTCCCCTTCCAAATACTTTTTTCAGTTCACTTGTTTCCAGATTGTTCACCAGAAATAAAGACTTTTTTCAATTACCTTCCATTTTCTACTGTTTTTCTGAAATCTAAGTCCCTGTGTCTCTAGTATTTAAGTCTGGCAGCTCAGTAATTCAGGTGCAGACTCTAAACTGTTTAGAGTTGATCCATTTCTCAGCAGCATCTCTGGAGTATTAGCAACTATTGTATCAATTCTAACAGCTGCCTTTAATGAAACCCAGAGATTCTGCTCAGCAGGGACAAAGATAAGAAATGTATCAACTAAATGTATCAATTTAGAATAGTTTAGAGGGTCAGCGACCCCCCTCCTAGAACTGCTTTAGAATGGTGAAAAATTAGACTTATTAGAAAAACGGTCACACACAGCAAATAGAATGTAATTGGAAAAAGTATTTTTTTCTGGTGAACAATCTGAAACCAACTGAATTGAAAAAAGTGTTGGAAGGTGAACAACCCCTTTTAAAGCAAGAAGAGCAAGTGGTGTGAAAAGGCAGAGTACATGAGAAAAACATAAGGACAACCAGGAAGTTATGGAAACACGACTGCAGAGATGAAATGAAGTGGGGGGGAGGAAAGTGCTATAAAAACGAGAATTTTATAAATGATTATTTACTTAGAGAGCAGTAAAAAAAAAGTAGGGATGCACCGAATCCAGGATCGGTTCGGGATACGGGCAGGATTCGGCCTTTTTCAGCAGGATTCGGATACAGCCGAATCCTTCTGCCCTGCCGAACCAGAATCCAAATTTGCATATGCAAATTAGGGCCGGGGAGGGAAACCACGTGACTTTTTTTTGCATATGCAAATTAGGATTCGGTTCGGTATTCGGCCAAATCTTTCGTGAAGGATTCGGGGGTTCGGCCGAATCCAAAATAGTGGATTGGGTGCATCACTAAAAAAAATACAACGGGGGTTCACTATTAGGAGACTACAGGAGCATGTTAGCAGCATGGTTTAAGTAGAAGTAATCTGTAGCAGTCTGATCAGATAGTATAAAAGCATCACTGTTTAAGTAGTTGCTTGAGAGAGAAATGCATAGGGACAACAGGGAGAACAATAGAGGCTTGAGACTCATGAAGATCAACTGTTGAAGTTGAAGATTTGTTACTATAATAGACAAAAAAAACTGATCCATCAGAAAAGTAAAAATGGAATGCAAAATAAAATGAAGAGGATAAATGCAGAAGGATGAGAATAGAGAAGTGCCCATCTTTGAAGGGGTCAAATAAAGCCTGACCTGATTGGCTTGTGCCCAATGATGAACACGTCAATACAGGTTCCGTATAGGACATGTGACAATGTTTAATGAATTAACTGTATAAACAATGGTCTCACCTCGGTGTCATCGCTATAAATATAATACAGGACACGCATGAAGGTCTCCTCCGTGATGTTGTGCAGCGTGATTGCTGGGATACTGGGCAGCGCCTGCAGCTCTTGGCTCTCGCAAAAGTGATCCTCTAACAGGGCTTTGAAATAGTCACTCCGGCCACAAAAAAAAGACTGGGGAGAGAAGAAACAAAAGAGATGTGCATGCTCTCCAGTTACAATATATTGGGGGGGGGAGCAAGATGCTTGACCAATAGGATTTCGAATAATTTTTTTGGGTGACGGGTCCCCTTTCAAGTTAACTTTTAGAATGTTATAAAATGGCAAATTCTAAGCAACTTTTCAATTGGTCTTCATTATGGATTTTTTTTTATAGTTTTTGAATTATTTGCCTTCTTCTTCTTCTGATTCTTTCCAGCTTTCAAATTGGGGTCACTGACCCCATCTAAAAACCAATGCTCTTTAAGGCAAAATGCATTGTTATTGCTACTTTTTATTACTCATCTTTCTATTCAGATCAGTCTCTTATTCAGACCAATGGATGGTTGCTAGGTTAATTTGTGTCCTAGCAATCACATTTATGAAATTGCAAACTGGAGAGCTGCTGAATAAAAAGCTGAATAACTCAAAAACCACAAATGATAAAAAATGAACATTGTCAAATGAACATTGTCTCGGAATATCACTCTCTACGTCATGCTAAAAGTTAACTCAAAGGTGAATAACCCCTTTAACCAGTGACCATTCCAAAATTTTATATATATATATATATATTATATATATATATATATATATATATATATATATATATATATATATAAATAAAATCAACTACAAGAGGTCCTCTGCACTCAACCCATTATCAATATATGTCTTAAATATATTGATAATGGGTTGACTGCAGAGGACCTCTTGTAGTTGACTATATGTATTTTGTGGTCACACCCTCATTGCTCCCCCGCCTAATGGTTTTAAAAAATAGTGGTGAGCACAACTTTCCCTTGTTTATATTGTATTATATTTATATTGCCTCATTCAAATGCATGCCCATAGACTGTGTGAGAATACCACGTAGGGGAGGAGATGTGGATCAGTTACTGCTACAAAGGGAGGCATTTTGGACTTTTGAATTGGGATGTGTTTCCCCCAAAGGACTGAACTCCACGCTACAGTTGAATGGCTTTTTGAATAAAAGATAATGTCTCTTTCTGAAAGGTTGATGAAACAGTGTTACAACCTTATCTCTAAAAAAAATCTGATTTGAGTTATTTACGTTGAATAGATTGTATCTAAAGTTAATAATGTTACCTTTACATAGTTACATAACAGTTTAGAGATAATACTGGTCTGAATGATCCATCAGTGATTATTTTAAATGTGTTAACACAGGGTTTTAAATTGAGTTTTAACCTAAATTTGAAGCTGTACATTATATGTAATTTTTTGACTGCTTATTTATAGAGGAATTTTAGCAGTTGTATATTGCACTATTGCTGTTATTCAGCCTTACAAGGGGTTAACAATGCACATGATGTCACAGACATGATCACATGAGGGGGGGGGGGTGTTTTCTATTTAATGGACACTTTTATATGTATTTGTACCTTGAAAAAGGTCCCAACAGGGACCGAAACGTCGGTGATACATATGTTTTAAATATAACTTTTTTTCATACTCAAAGTCCCTTGGTGCTGGTTTTTCTTGATTGGAGTATACATTAATTTTTTCCGTGCACGGGGCAGCCACAAAATGGCTTACCTGACATGAGGTGCTGTCTGCTATGAAAATTTATATATATATATATATATATATATATATATTTATTTATTTATAAAAAATTACTTACCTTGTGACAAAGAAAATTGTAACCAGCAATCTGGAAGCAGACATCAGGGTAACTGCTGAAATTATCTGTACTGTCAAATGGCAGCTCTCCAAAGCCCACCTTACAAAGAAAGAAGGAGAAAATAGTCAAACGGGAAAATTCTGCAGCTTAGCCAAACAAAAACGTGCAGAGAAATGACAGAGAAAGGGAAGCAGATAATGGAGTGACAAAATTGTTATGCTTTGCAGAAAGCTTTATTTTTCTAATGTAGATGAAGCATGGCAGAGAGAAATTGTCCAGTCTCGGCACAGCTTGCAGTACAATTGAATGTGAGGAGGAAAGATGCTTCTTTCAGGCGGAATCTGGTACGGGCGAATGAAATAAAAGCATCAGTTCCAAGCATCTTTTTAGAAAAACAAGAGCGATGGATAAAATTGGTTTACACAAAGCTGCTGTTAAATGTTGGTTATGTTACCTTGTAAACTGTGCGACTGTCTGAATTCTATGATTGGCTGGTGTAAAGGTTCTAATATTTTGACTGGCTAAAGGTTAAATCCTAGGTCTTAATCCACTACAGGTATGGGATCCTTTATCCGAAAACCCATTATCCAGAAAGCTCTGAATTACAGAAAGGCCATCTCCCATAAACTCCATTTTATCCAAATAATCAAAAAATTATTAAAATTTTCTCTGTAATAACACAGAACCTTGTACTTGAGCCAAACTAAGATATAATTAATCCTTATTGGAAGCAAAACCAGCCTATTGGGTTTATTTGATGTTAGGGGGCTGATTTATCAAAGGATCGAGTGTTGGAGTTTTTTAGGGATGCACTGAATCCAGGATTTGGCCTTTTTCAGCAGGATTCGGATTCGGCTGAACCGAATCTGAATCTTAATTTGCATATGTAAATTAGGGACGGGTATGGAAATCACGCGATTTTTCATCACAAAATAAGTTTTTTCCACTTTTTGCTTTCCTGCCCCTAATTTGCATATGCAAATTAGGATTCAGATTCGGCCGAATCCCAAATAATGGATTCGGTGCATCCCTGTTTTTTTCCCCTCAAATGAACTCGAAACTGGAAAAAAAATTCAAATGGCAAAAGACAGATTCTGCGAGTTCAAGTCCCGCAACCCGAAAACTCGTATTGACCGACTATTCAAGTTTTTGAGGTTTTTTTTAACCCGAAAATGTCCGTTTTGACCAAAAAATACAACTCTTATACTAGGGGTTCAAATCACCCTAGCAACCATGCATTGATCTGAATAAGAGACTGGAATATGAATAGGAGAGGCCTGAATAGAAAGATGAGTAACCCCTATCTGAAAGCTGGAAAAAGACGACAAATAATTTAAAAACTATGAAAACCAATTAAAAATTGCTTAGAATTGGCCATTGTATAACATACTAAAAGGTGTAACTTAAAAGGAGAAACACCCATTTAGTAAATGATCCTTGATCAAGGTCAGACTTCTGCTGGATAGCAGGGAATCTCCCAGTGTGTCCATTGTAGGACTATTCTCATCACCACTATTATTTTGACTATACGTCCATGTCACACTTACCTATCAGTAAATGTTATTGCTCTTAGAGTTGCCCTGGAGGACAAGTGGGCCCTAGAAGACCCAGTTTAACACTGCTTTCAGTCTTGATATTGGATACCTAGACCCTGGTATTATTTCCCCTTTAAAGGAGAACTAAAGCTTAACTAAAGAAGTAGCTAGAAATGTTGTACATTATGTTCTGGGCTTCTGTACCAGCCCAAGGCAATCACAGTCCTTTAGCAGTAAAGACCTGTGTCTCCAAAGATGCCCCAGTAGCTCCCCATCTTCTTTTCTGCTGATTCACTGCACATGCTCTGTGCTGCTGTCACTTACTGAGCTTAGGGACCCACTCACAATATACAGTACACATAGAATAGAAATGTCACAATATAAGGCTGATCAGTAATTAATACAGATAATTACTACAAGGCAGCACAGAAACCAGTGCAATTAACTTTAGAATTTAATAATCAGCCCTGTAGCATCAGCTTTTATTACAGGAAAAAACTCATTTTCTGCTGGATAATTAGTGACGAGCCCTAAGCTTAGCTTCTCAACAGTTGCTCAGAGCCCACTGAGCATGTGAGTGTCACAGACACTTGTCCTGGATCATTGCTGCTATTGACAAGCTGAAACTTTAGGCTGGTGCAATAAGTTTAGTCTATAAAATATGCCATTTTTCAGCCATATTCATATTTAGGGTTTAGTTCTCCTTTAAGAATCCTTGCCCAGGGAGTGAATGAAGAGTCCAGACAATGAATAAGGCAAATTGTCATTGCTGAGGGCTGTTCATTGGGCATCTGCTCGCTGTGAAGCAAAGCAGCGTTTACTTGTCCCTTCTGTTATGGATCAGAGGAAGCGGATGTACCAGATCCCTGACCTACACATTTTTCTAATACAGATTTGTGAAAAAGCAGCCACGAGGGGAAAAACATTCTGTTCTCAATTCATGAGCCAACAGGTTATATTTAGCAGCCAGGAGACAGAGGGAGGCCGGGGCATGTTAAAACATTAATAGCTCCTGCAGACTTGACTCCCACAGAGGTAAAAGGCTTGCACTCTGTAATTGACGGAATCCCTCAGGAAGGGATAAATGGAATGTTTTTGTTTCTCATTTATTCTACAAATACAATTTAAGGCCATTCTTCCAATACTCTGGACATAATCAGTTGGCAGCATGAAACCTCGGTCTAAAATTGGCACTGACTGCGCCAAACTCCCACGCACGCACTCGGCAATCCTCCATTTGCCTCAGCGCCATCCTGAGAAACTTGGCACACATTTACCCTCTACACTGGCTTCTACAGTACATGAAACTGCTAGTTTTGACAAAGATTAACATTTAAAATGTAATTTAATTTGAAATATTTGACTACCTCAGCTGGTAATAAGCGCAAGATAATGCAAAAAATCGACCAGATATTCCATTCTTGGTGAAACTTGTGGGGGCGTTGGCGAGATTGTGAATCATTGCACAATCACTCTACCAAATAACCTGAACAGGTAAGAACGGATATTGACACTTTCCTTTAAGAAATTATTAGTAATAATAAAAAGTCAATTACCATGAAGCACTGTGAGGCTGAAATGGTGGCCGGCAAATGGAGTTTGCTTGGTTTACTCTGCATCAGTCTGCAGAAGGCTTTGGCAAAATGATGCCTCTAAACAATGATTACCACTTGACCCTGGGTCAGGCCAGGTTTGGGGGGACACTCGACCTGGGTAAAATTACTCCTGTTTTCAGCCCCTTTTTACAAAAGGTATAGTGAAGAGACAGGGCAACTACTGGAAAGGGAGAGGAGCAACAAAGGGGCCAGGCAAAAAGTAGGCTAATTGCATAGGGTCCAACACCACTAATGTCTGAATCCACCATAACAAAAACAAGCATTGCACACAAGTCAGTCAGATCAGTGCAGAGCTCACACTTGATGGATCAGCCAAATGAATGTAACATGACACACAGTGCCATAATGAGGGCAGCATATGCAATCACATTATCTGTGTGCCACTTAGAGGTGAAACTTAGAGACAGTTCCCTGCTTTAATGCTAAATACTGTGTAAACATTTACTGCGAAGTACCAGACAGCCATAGATTGACTGTCTGACTGAGAATCTGCTCCTCCGCTGCTTGACGTGCCAGCACCCTGATACATAACCTCGGCCAGGGTGCAGGCAGACACAGCGAATTTCAGTGCAGAAATGCAAACTCTCATGGAAAACCGCCACATCTACCTGTACCTGAGCGACGCAATGTATCTGGATGCAGGCACGTCAAGTAGCAGAGGAGAGGATTTTTGGCTTTGTTTTTCCGCAGGCCAAGGTCCTCTATGTCTGGCACTGAGCTAACAAGAATAAGGAGGGGAGCTGTAAAATGGAAATAGAGGAAAGGGGAATAGAGAGCAGATACACAATTGAGAGTGGGGAGAGTAACAGAGTGCATAAAAGAAGAAAGGACAGGGTAAGGGGAATAGATAAGAGAAAGTGGGTAGAAGTGGAGAACATTGGGAAGCACAGAGATGTTGAAAGTGGAGAATGAGGAAGAAAAGTGAAGAGCAGAAAAGAACATAGACAGAGAGAGAAGAGGCATGGTCTTGGAAGAGAGAAAAATAGGAAACTACATAAAAAATGTTTAGCCCACAAGAGAATGGGGACATGAAACAAGATGTTGGAAAGCATAGAATAAAAGGCAGTGATTCAGACAGCACTTTTGGGAGCACCGGTAGGTGCAGGCCACAGCAGGACCCGGGTAAGAACAGGGCTGCCTTATTCTATCCAATGCTGTGCTCTGTCCTACTGCCTGATGTTAAATACAGCATGAGGTGCTGAGTGCAGCCAGACCCCAGACAGAAGTGCTCATTAAATGGGAAGGAAATTCTTCTTGCACTTGGGGTGCCAAATGTTAGGCACCCCAAGTGATTGTATTTACTTACCTGAACCCGGGGTTATTCCAGCGAGCACCACAGAGAGATCCTCTTCCGTCTTCCTCTTTCTTTGCGCGGCTGCGCACGCGCATTAGAGCGAAAAACCGAACTTTAACTAAAAAAAGTCGGCTATTTCATTCTACTGCACATGCGTCTGCCCTGGGAAATTTGAAGAAAGAAGAAGACGGAAGAGGATCGCTCCATGGTTCTCACTGGTATAACACCAGGCCGGTGCAGTTTTCTGCTGATAGGAGCACCGACCTGAGGTTTCAGGTAAGTAAATACAATCACTTGGGGGTGCCTAACATTTGGCATCCCCAAGTGCAAGACGACTTTCCTTTAAAGAGCATATTTTGGCCCCACATGGGCAAGGAGGTTCACATGGCAAGGAGGTCATAAAAGCCTCTGCGAGTGCTCAAGTTTAAATCTCAAAGAGTCCACCTATAACGTCTGCACCACTCAAGTAAAAAAAAAACCTAAAAAAAAAGATTAAAAAAATATTCAGGGCATGGAAAGAATTTTCTATTCTTGCTATCTTGTAATAAGTAACCATTCAGATGATACTTTATGTATGAACATGATTATTAAGACACTGCAATTGATTCCATCAATCCCACCATTGAGCACAATTATGAACAAAATATCCAATATATCATTATCTGAGAACTAAAGAGATGTTTCATATATGCAGAAGTGTGAAACCCTATCAGAATATCAGAAAAGGAGAAAAAGTGTGTGCATCTTAACTCCCAAATGAAGAAAGACCAATGTCATCATCATAGAGGAATCTTACCCGCAGTTCTGCTGGCAGGGCACAGTCTGCTAAAATAGCTAGATCCTCTTGAAGGCGGCCATTCCCAGAGGGTTCCACACTTAATACCTTTACACAAGTTCCAGGCTTGGAGGAGACTACCAAGGCAAATTAAATGTAAATATAAGAAGTTGGAATGTATAGAACCCAGTTATACAGTAAATCATAGTGGAGCTGTGAACATCATTCAGAGCAAACTTAAGCTCACATGCTTAACACGTGCTTATATTTTCAAACCAAAGAGCAGCTCTTATGAAGAGACCTGAAAATGTCCGCTGCTCAAATTATGTGTCGCTTTTAAGGGATACTGTCATGGGAAAACATGTTTTTTTTTCAAAACACATCAGTTAATAGGGCTGCTTCTGAAATGAAATCCATTTTTCAAAAGAGCAAACAGATTTTTTTAAATTTAATTTATGCTTAGGCTATCATACACTTCAGTCTCTCTACTGCAGCCTAAAAACAGAACAATGGGAATGTAACCAGATAACAGCTGCCTGGTAGATCTAAGGACAACACTCAATAGTAAAATCCAGGTCCCACTTCGACTGCTTCAGTTACATTGAGTAGGAGAAAGAACAGCCTGCCAGAAAGCAGTTTCATCCTGAAGTGCTGGCTCCTTCTGAAAGCACATGACCAGGCAAAATAACCCGAGATGGAGCCTACACAACAATATTACAACTAAAAAAATACCCTTGTTGGGTCAGGAATTAGATTTTATATGGTAAAGTAAATAACTTGCTGTGTAAACAGTGTCATTTAGAAATAAAAACGACACCATAAAAATCATGACAGAATACCTTTAACCAGACATCATTTGACCAATATTGGTTAAAAGTTTGTCTGCTTTTGGGGACATGCACAAAATATGCCCCAAAACAGCAACACGTCTCGTGTGGCTCAAAATGACCAGCGGAAATCTCAGTAAATATAAGGAAAATCATACCAAATTCGTAGACCTTTTTACACTTCTCCTCTAGATCGTCAATGAGATCTTGCAGCCGACACTGCTTGGCCAGTCTCTTACAGTCTTCAACATGTTCCACATCGATATCCATGTGGCCTGCAAAAACAAAAATTAAATTATGACTAATAAGATTAACCCTCAGGGCTTGTTTACACTGGCTAAGTAGCAGCCTCAGCTCTGTATCATGACGTGCTTATGTCATGTGATCGCGAGTGTTTTGCCCAGGACTCAGGAACTATTGCAATCTCGTGACGTAAGAAATTAAATATTGCGGGAGTGACCATGCTATGTCCGCCATAAAGTTAAAAATAAGGGAAATAAGGGAAAGTTAAAAATATTTGCATGGAACCGGAGGGGAAAACTGCTTCAGCTGCTCTGAGTCCTCTGTCAAAAGAAACACAGCATTTCTTTCCTTCTATTGTGTACACATGGGCTTCTGTATCAGACTTCCTGTTTTCAGCGTAAACCTCCAGGGCTAGGGCTAGGGCTTGAGCATGCTCAGTTTGCTCCTTTTTCCCCCTCCCTCCTCCCCTTACTGCTGTAAAATGAGCCCAGAGCCATGAGTGAGCAGGGAGAGACAAAAGCAGGAAGTATTCATGGTTTTTATAATACATATAGCAAGATAATCATATGTATCTATGGTATCAAAGCATTTATCATTTATATTCAAATATGTCTTTATATTTAAATAAGTCTTTCTGCCAGAAAATGTAATCCTGCACAGATGCCCGGACTAGATACAGACCTGGATTTTTATGGCTCTGCGGGGTATGGATTACTCCGCACTTCACTTATTATTAACACATTTTTAGAAGTGCCAACATATTCCGCAGAGCGGAACAATATACAGATATGACAAGAGCATGCCTGTAGTGGTAATAGACAAGTTATTGGCAGTTATCAAACTCTTAAGAAGATTCACAGCAACCACATGCAAGTGACTGTGCATTTCAGCACTTACCTGTATATAAATACTGCAGTATGGAACCAAAGGCAGCTGGATTGATCTGCAGCAGAGACAGAGATGGTGACTTAATCATCTGTTCTTATGTCAATAGGCACAGTCTCTGCAGTACTGCTTATCAGAGTGATTCAGATTTATACAGCTTTGACATAGTCTCACGCTGCCATTTATAATGATAAGTTTTAATTATGCTACACACGTTTTTTTTCTTACTTTGTCACTAAAGAGTCTCATTGTCTGTTGGCATAAAGGAACGACAGCCTAACTGCTTGCTGAATATGGATCTCGTCACCACTAGCAATGCTCAGCATGGAAATGATATGTACTACCCGTATCCCTTTCCCATCTTACCAGTGGGTGCTTCAGACCAATGACATTCTTCCCCTTCCACTTGTTGTCGAACATCTCTGCAAAGTATGGACTGCGAGCGCTGAGGACGCATTGGTGAGCGCGGAAGGATTCCCCATGTACAATAAACGTTGTGTCGCTGTAAGAGCCTTGCTCCAGGAGTCTGCAAGGGGAAGGGTGAGAGACCAACTGACTTGCAATTCTACTCCATCAAATGCAGCTAAGGAGATATAAGCTGTTACAAATTATTAATGAAAAGGCTAACACCGTGCCAACAATACTATGCAATCATCAATTCAATACAGTTCAACTATTTATATGCCTTACAGCAGTGATCCCCAACCAGTAGCTTATGAGCAGCATGTTGCTCTCCAACCCCTTGCTCCCAGTGGCCTCAAAGCAGGTGCTTATTTTTGAATTTCTGGCTTGGAAGCAAGTTTTAATTGCTTAAGAATGAAGTATAGTGCCAAGTAGAGCCTCTTCTAGGCTGCCAGTCCACATAGGGGCTACCAAATAGCCAATCACGGCACTTATTTGGCACCCCATGGGACTTTGTCATGCTTGTGTTGCTCCCCAACTCTTTTTACATTTGAATGTGACTCAGGGGTAAAAAAAAAGGTTGGGGACCCCTGACTTACAGAATGCAAGTAACTGCACACAGGCAGTTTCAGATGCGACAAGTAATTTTAAAGTAAAGTAAATTGTCTGTAATTTTCAGGTAATAATTTAAACTAACTGCAATGCCTTCACATCTGTTTGACTTGAAAACCAGATGAGGCCTCCTGTTAGCGTGTGCATTCAAATCATACACTGTGCATTTGTGTTGTCAATTTAAAGGACTGGTAACATCAATAATTAAATGTTCTTGAAAGAATGTAATTATAATTTACTGTTACTGGCAAAATATGTGTTTGCTTCAGAAAGATTTCTACAGATTATATCAATAAGATGCTGTATAGCCTGAAGGCAGACATTCAAGGCAAAAGAGACACACACAAGCTCCATAAGGGTCAGGGCACACAGGCAGATTCGGGGAGATAAACCGTCCAGTGACAAATCTCCTCTTCTTCAGGTCTACTAATCCCTCCGAACTGCCTTCACTGCCTAAAATGTAAATCGCCGGCGGGATGGCACTCGGAGCGATTCATTTTCCTAAGTCGCCCAAAATTTCCTCATGAGGCAACTTTGGATTTACATTTTAGCTGGCAGGAAGGCAGTTTTGGGAGATTAGTCGCCCCGAAGAAGAGGAGATTTGTCGCCAGGTGACTAATCACCCCAAAACTGCCTGTGTGCCCTGACCCTAAAATAGAAGTTACTTACACAGGAAGGTAAACATGGGATCAAATGCCTCTCTACAGAGCTATAGACTGAAATCATCTCTTTTATCAAACAGGTTATTTTATGGTGTTAATGCAATAAGTAAACTGGCACTATTGGAGGTTATATAACAACAAATCTAGCATCCCTTTCCTCACTGGCCTTAGCAATCCATGTCATGAGCCATTTGACTGGACATTTAACTCCACAGTCAAACACCATCAGGCCTCATGGCTGGTTACTCTGTAAATACCTCTGTAGGAAGTCATCATAGTAATCCCTCTGCATGCACTTGGCTGTAATCTGTTTGTATTCCTTCAGCAGCCTTCGGATGGTGTCACTTAGAGCTCCATACAGACAGCGCTCCCCATCAAACGTGTTCACCTCACACTTGGCACCTGTAAGAGATGGATGAGAAATAAAGATGGCTGCCAGAGACATGCTAGATTCAGTTCAATTCATGCCATCCCAGGGATATCAAGATAATGCTCAATATGAAAATAGCCAGTGGCATTTCCTAAACTTTGAAAAGTCATTCTATCATTTCAATGACAAGCTGGCCACTACAGGACATGATTTCCTCTATGGATTTATATACGGATCAGTGTAACCAGTACACTCCTATGTAAACAAACATGGCCAAGCATGCAGATGACTAACAGCCCAAAGCATTTCTGTAGAAGTTCATCATCTTCTGTCTTCTCTCCTTTCCAGCCAGACAGGCGCATGTATGGTAGAGTGAAAGGCCAAACTTAGACACAAAAACATTTAGCTCGTTCCTGCCTGGGCCCAAAGAAAATGAGCTCCTACAGAAATACCCTGGGTCAGTGCAGTTGTAAGCAAACACGGGCAATGGACCAAGGCATCAGGTAAGCAATTATAATCATCCTCTTCTCTTTAGAACACACTGGACATGCTTTAAATCTGTTTCTTTAGAGATTACAGGCAGATACAACTATAATGATTATACAGCTTCTAAAAATATTCAGGAAAACACAGGAGAATGTGTATAAATGCCTCAGGCCATCCCACTGAAAATCTCATGAGGGCAAGCTGGCGTCTGTTACACAAATATCAAAGGTTTATCATGTGTTATTCAATCCTGTTAGTATGGAGGGTCTATGATGAGAAGATTTTGCTCTTCTAGTCTAAAACATAAGAAGTGTATTTCTGCCCTCCTTCCATCTGCAAGCTGTGCTCCTCTATTCTGTATATGGGGACCTGTGACTGGGAGACTGTGTTATCCAATTGTGTTGGTGCAGTGATCATTGATTAAAACATCCTGTTATTCTATCCTGTGACTGCAGGGATGTTTAGAATGCAGGTTATGATATTTAATCAAACGTGTGTAGGGATTTCTAACTGGTAGCTCTCAATAACAACGATGATCTGTTGTTGTTATTTATATAGTACCGCCACAAATACCAGACGGAACAGTTTACAAACAATGACATTTTACAAGATACACATTGTTTGGTTTGCATAGTGTTATAAGACTCTAGGCAGAGGGTTCTGCACAAAAGAGCTTACACTCTAAATGGGAAGAGGAGTGAGATATTAGGTGGTTTTCTACAGCTGCAATCTCTGGCTGTCTGCTTTAGTACCCCTGCATTAGTGAAAACAATAGATTTAGGTTTATTAACCCTTTAAGTGCCAGCAGAATTTCACATTTTGGTTACGCGAAATGCCAGCCGTTTTTGAAACATTTTGTGCTCTCTCACTTTAGGGGCATTTTCTGAGGGGAAACCTATAGTTTACCTAGGAAAACTATACATTGTTTTTTTCGGTAGAAACTGAGCTTTCTAAATCTGCCTGAGTTTTCATGTATTTCCACCTGTGCAAAAAAATTTATAGTGCTAAATACCAAAAAAAAATGAAAAATTACCATTTTTCATCGTATATCAATTTATACCAGAAAAATATTTCATTTTACGGATGAAAATCCAACTGATTTGGAAAGCCTTATGTCTCTCGAACGTGCCAATACCAGATATGTATAGTTTTAGGGAGATTTAGGACTTCTGTACCTCAAAAACTCCCGGCAGTATATTGCCGAATTTTGAAAGCACTAAGGCAGAAAACGGCATGCTTTAGATTCCAAGGCAAAAACTCCTGAAACCGTAGGTTTACCCCAGAAAACCATACATTTTTGAAAAGTACACATTCTGCCGATTACAAAATGGGTAACTATGTCTCTCTACTCCCAACTACCAAACATAAAAGCTTGTCTGAACATAGCGGTTTTTCAAAAAAAAATTCAAAATTCTGAAAAATCATTTCAAAGGTTTTATTTTGCTGCTCCGCATATCCCAAACTATATTAGGTACCAAGAAAAAGCACCTGAAATATGATTGCCAGGGGTCCACTGAACAGTTTGATACCCATTATGCATAGGTTTACCAAAGTATCTGGCATTTAGAGACACCAATATGAAGTTAGCACATCCAAATTGATCAGGACTTTACTTCAGCTACTGAGAAATCAACACATTGACTGCATTTTTTGTGGGGTAAAAACACAGAAATATATGTTTACCCCCCAAACCCATATATTTTTGGAAAGTACACATTCTACCGAATCTAAAATGGGTACCCATGCCTTTCTGCTCCAAACTACTGAGTTGCAAGGCTTTCCCACAATTGTCGGTTTTGGTGAAATATCTGAAAATTACCTCAAAGCTTCAACTTCTCAGCACCATATCACCCATGTATCGTTACGCACCAAGAAAAAGCACCCTAAATATTATTGCCAGGGTTCCTCCAAACAGTTTGGTGGCCATTGTTCATAGGTTTACCAAAGTATCTGGCATTTAGAGGCCTCAAAATGAAGTTAGCGCAGACAAATAGTCCTGTAGGTAACTTCATCTAATGAGAAATCAACACATTGACTGCATTTTTGTGGGGTAAAAACACAGAAATATATGTTTACCCCCCAAACCCATATATTTTTGGAAAGTACACATTCTACTGAATCTAAAATGGGTACCCATGCCTTTCTGCTCCAAACTACTGAGTCGCAAGGCTTTCCCAAAGTTGTCGGTTTTGGTGAAATATCTGAAAATTGCCTCAAAGCTTCAACTTCCCAGCACTATATCACCCATGTATCATTACGTACTAAGAAAAAGCACCCTAAATATGATTGCCAGGGTTCCTCTGAACATTTTGGTGGCCATTGTTCATAAGTTTACCAAAGTATCTGGCATTTAGAGGCCCCCAAAATGAAGTTAGCACATACAAACAGTTCCGTGGGTAACTTCAGCTAATGAAAAATCAACACATTGACTGCATTTTTGTGGGGTAAAAACACAGAAATATATGTTTGCCCCCCAAAACCCATATAGTTTTGGAAAGTACACATTCTACCGAATCTAAAATGGGTACCCATGCCTTTCTGCTCCAAACTACTGAGTCGCAAGGCTTTCCCACAATTGTCGGTTTTGGTGAAATATCTGAAAATTGCCTCAAAGCTTCAACTTCTCAGCACCATATCACCCATGTATCGTTATGCACCAAGAAAAAGCACCCTAAATATGATTGCCAGGGTTCCTCCGAACAGTTTGGTGGCCATTGTTCATAGGTTTACCAAAGTATCTGGCATTTAGAGGCCCCAAAATGAAGTTAGTGCATACAAATAGTCCTGTGGGTAACTTCAGCTAATGAAAGATCAACACATTAACTGCATTTTTGTGGGGTAAAAACACAGAAATATATGTTTACCCCCCAAACCCATACATTTTTGGAAAGTACACATTCTACAGAATCTAAAATGGGTACCCATGCCTTATTGCTCCAAACTACTGAGTCGCAAGGCTTTCCCAAAGTTGTCGGTTTTGGTGAAATATCTGAAAATTGCCTCAATGCTTCAACTTTCCAGCATCATATCTCCCATGTATCATTACGTATCACAAAAAAGCACCCAAATTGTGATTGCCAGGGGTCCTCCAAACAGTTTGGTGCCCACTGTGCATAGGTTTACCAAAGTATATGGCATTTAGAGGCCCCAAAATGAAGTTAGCACATACAAATTGTCCTGTGGGTAACTTCAGCTAATGAAAAATCAGCACATTGTCTGCATTTTTGTGGGGTAAAAACACAGAAATATATGTTTACCCCCCAAACCCATACATTTTTGGAAAGTACACATTCTACAGAATCTAAAATGGGTACCCATGCTTTTCTGCTCCAAACTACTGAGTCGCAAGGCTTTGCCAAATTTGGCGGTTTTGGTGAAATATCTGAAAATTGCCTCAAAGCTTCAACTTTCCAGCATCGTATTGTCCATGTATCATTACCAGCATAAAGCATCCTAAATATAAACATACGGGTCTACTAAATAGTTTGATGCCCAATGTGCATAGATATACCAAACTATGTGGCGCACAGAGACCCCCAAATGACAATATGTATAGACATTTTCACGGCTGACGCGCTGGCTGCTGCAACATAACCACCCGGTGTGTGTATTATGCGACATTAGACCACCTAACAGTACAGAGACCCCAGAAAACCATATATTTTCAGAAAGTACACATTCTGACGAATCCAATATGGGTAAATAAGTGTTTCTACTACAAACTGCCAAACTGCAAAGCAATGCTGAACGTAACGGTTTTTATCAAATTTCTGAAAATCGTCACAAAGCTTGAATTTTACCCCATTATATGCCCCACATTTCGTAACTTATCAGCATAAAACATCCTAAATATGAACGCCAGGGGTCTACTGAACACTTTGATGCCCAATATGCATAGATATACCAAACTATGTGGCGCACAGAGACCCCCAAATGACAATACTGTATATACATTTTCACGGCTGACGCGCTGGCTGCTGCAATATAAGCACCTGGTGTGTGTATTATGCGACATTAGACCCCCCTAACAGTACAGAGACCACAGAAAACCATATATTTTCAGAAAGTACACATTCTGACGAATCCAATGTGGGTAAATAAGTGTTTCTACTACAAACTGCCAAACTGCAAAGCAATGCTGAACATAACGGTTTTTATCAAATTTCTGAAAATCGTCACAAAGCTTGAATTTTACTCCATTATATGCTCCACGTTTCGTAACGTATCAGCATAAAACATCCTAAATATGAACGCCACGGGTCTACTGAACACTTTGATGCCCAATATGCATAGATATACCAAACTATGTGGCGCACAGAGACCCCCAAATGACAATAGTGTATATACATTTTCACGGCTGACGCGCTGGCTGCTGCAATATAAGCACCTGGTGTGTGTATTATGCGACATTAGACCCCCCTAACAGTACAGAGACCCAGAAAACCAGATATTTTCAGAAAGTACACATTCTGACGAATCCAATATGGGTAAATAAGTGTTTCTACTACAAACTGCCAAACTGCAAAGCAATGCTGAACATAACGGTTTTTATCAAATTTCTGAAAATCGTCACAAAGCTTGAATTTTACCCCATTATATGCTCTACGTTTCGTAACCTATCAGCATAAAACATCCTAAATATGAACGCCAGGGGTCTACTGAACACTTTGATGCCCAATATGCATAGATATACCAAACTATGTGGCGCATAGAGACCCCCAAATGACAATAGTGTATATACATTTTCACGGCTGACGCGCTGGCTGCTGCAATATAAGCACCTGGTGTGTGTATTATGCGACATTAGACCCCCCTAACAGTACAGAGACCCCAGAAAACCATATATTTTCAGAAAGTACACATTCTGACGAATCCAATATGGGTAAATAAGTGTTTCTACTACAAACTGCCAAACTGCAAAGCAATGCTGAACATAACGGTTTTTATCAAATTTCTGAAAATTGTCACAAAGCTTGAATTTTACCCCATTATATGCCCCACATTTCGTAACGTATCAGCATAAAACATCCTAAATATGAACGCCAGGGGTCTACTGAACACTTTGATGCCCAATATGCATAGATATACCAAACTATGTGGCGCACAGAGACCCCCAAATGGATATATAGTAGATAAAATTTACAAGGCAAAACAAAATAAGGCAGTAAAGAGTGAAATGAAAAAAAATCCAATAAAACCACAAAAATCAATGTTTTTTTTCCAGAATAGTGTTATCGGGCATCAGAATCACAGTTTGAATATTTTAGCTGGGCCAAACAGGTTATACGGCTAGAAACAAGTGAACACAACATATGCAGAGCTGAAAATGCAATAAAATGGCTAAAAATTCAATAAAATGGCTAAAAATGCACCAAAATACCCAAAATTGCAATATAATCACCGAAATAACATACAAAAGATATTGCACAGTACGGTTAGCGAATACGCTATTCGTAATGGTAATAAAACATTTTTTTCAGCAAAAAAAAGAGACGATGCGATAAGAAAAAAAAAAAAAGCCACAATGCCATGTATGTGCGTGTGCGTGTGTACAAATGGTAAATTACATGTTATGTGCGCGTGTGTGCGTGTGCACGTGTGTGTAAGTGCAGTGAGTGTAAGTGACCCCCCCAATCCCCAAAAATGTATGTGTAAGTGTGTGTAAGTGTGAATCTAAGTGTGTATTACTGTAATAAGTGTGTGTTGGTGTGTTTGTGTGTGTAATTGTTGCACTAACCTGAAAAAGTCGCTGAAGACTGTTGCACACGATGTGGAGGGGTCCCAGGAAGACATCTGCGACGATCTGCGTGTCTCTGTGCTGTGGGGGCGGAGCTGGATGGCGCAGTGCAGGCTGCAGCAGCAGGACACGTAAGGAACACGTGCCTGCTGCTGTTTTTGGGCCCCTGGGCGATCGCGCCCCAGGGGCCACTCGATCCCCTGCTCTGCTCGTTGCCTAGGGGCAGGGGATCGAAGCGGAACGGAGCGAGCGGCTCTAACAGCCGCTCCTCCGCTCCAGAACCCGGAAGTGCTGCAGAACGTAGAATCTACGTTCTGTGGCATTTCAAGTTACTTTTCCACAGAACGTAGATTCTACGTTCTGTGGCACTTAAAGGGTTAAATTTAGGGATGCACAGAATCCACTTTGCACAATATGTTGCTCGCTTACAGTGCATATCGCTCCGTAAAGAAAACGCTGGTAGTAATATCAATCCAACTTTATTGTATCAGACAGTGTGGAAACATAGTACGGTGGGTGTGCAATGCCAAAACCTACGCCTTTCGTGAACCCCGATGAAGTGCAGACGAAACTTGTAGGTTTTGGCATTGCACACCCACTGTTACTATGTTTCCACACTGTCTGATACAATAAAGCTGGATTGATATTACTACCAGCGTTTTCTTTACGGAGTGGTCTGCGCTGTAAGCGAGCACCATATTGTGCAAGTTGGAGTATTTGGGAGGAGAAACCGAAGTCTCGCGATAGCTGCGACCGACAAGGGAACGCTGCACGCTAGGGTGAGCTCCGCCATGGCTGCTTCCTAATTGTTGCTGCACCGAATCCACTATTTGGGATTCGGCCGAATCCCCGGTGAAAGATTCGGCCGAATAATGAACCTAATTCTAATTTGCATAAGCAAATTCGGAGCAGGAAAGTAAAAGGAACAAATTATTCTTTTGTGACGAAGTCACGTGATTTCCTTACCCACCCCTAATTTACATACGCAAATTAGGATTCGGTTCGGCCAGGCAAAAGGATTCGGCCTAATCCTGCTGAAAAAGGCAAAATCCTGGCCAAATCCCGAACCGAATCCTGGATTCGGTGCATCCCTAGTTAAATTACTGCCACGGACGGAGCTTAGTCGCCACACAGTAAATTCTCTCCAGCAGTATCTCTGTATATATAAATATTCTTATAGTTGTATGGTATTTTATTCAGACACTTTCTGATTTTTTCTTACCTTGCAAGGAAACCTGAGAGCAATGTATTTTCCCCTCTGTTATTTACATTATTGCCAGTGGGAAAGCATTTGCAGGAGATTATTGTCCGCGGTAGAGGAGATATATCATTGGGTAACTAATCTCTACATGTGCCAGTGCCCTTTGCAAAAACATGTTGGTACCTCTTTATTGGAGTCTAAATGTCTAAGAATTCTTCTCCTGTGTGTTTCTGCATGTCTTGGTTAAACAAATATTATAATTACTGCACTAGCAAAAGACATGGAATAATCCAAAAGCACAAAAATATCCCTCTGGATAAAGTTCAACAAACATCTAAAAACAACAACAGGCAATGCCTGGATAAAAGATCATACTGTATAAATAGATTTTTATATTCACATATACAGAGATACTGGGTTGGAAGGAGCTCGTGGCTCTCCAGTATAGTATCACACGCCAATCTAACAATGTCTGACGTTCAACAGAAAAAAAATACAGTCTGGTTTGGTTTAGGGTGCGATTACTTACCATTAGCTAAAAGGTAACGGACAAGTTCTTCATGTCCACAAAGACAGGCATAGTACCTTAGGGGAAAAGGCATAAAATGAGAAAAAATAGGTAAATAACGTCAAAAACATTACTGAACACATTTTATAGAGAAGACTTTGCTTTACACAAAATTGTATCAAATTTCATAATTTTTTTTATGAAATAACTTTTTATCTAAAAATTAATTGTCAAGCGCTTCAAGGTGGAGACAATAAAGAGAGAAAGGCCAATTTGTTAGACACCCCCTTAGTGATCATAATCACATATATGCTCATCAACACCTCTACGGCAGGGTATTGCTACATGCATTGGTGCCTCTACTAAAAAAAGTAGGTGCTGAAAGTGCCCAAAATTCTCCTATGTGCCTTTTGTTTTAAAGCTGCACATTTTAAGACTATAGTATTTTTGGCACAGGTCAGTACTCCCAGCACACCGATTACCTGCAGTGCAAAAGGCCATGTTGCTTGCCACAGCTAAAGCTTTCTCACCCACAAGGAAGCTGTACTGCTGCCTAAAGATAAAGCTTCTACAGATGCCAGCAATACAGCCCCTTCCACTGATGTGTTTGCATTTAAGTAATGTTCTTTTATTTCAAAATTAACTTTCTAAATTTATATTTCTGTGTTTGTATAGCTACCATGTTATCGCTAGTCTTGAGATCATGGGGTAGATCATGGACACTAAAGGAGAAGGAAAGGTTAAAACTAAGTAAGCTTTATCAGAAAGGTCTATGTAAATACAACTGTAAACCCTCCAAGTAATGATGATCTGAGCCCTCTGTCAAAAGAAACATCACATTTCTTTCCTTCTATTGTGTACACATGGGCTTCTGTATCAGACTTCCTGTTTTCAGCTTAAACCTTCAGGGCTAGGGCTTGAGCATGCTCAGTTTGCTCCTCTCCCTCCCTCCCAGCCCAGAGTGATGAGTGAGCAGGGAGAGACTTAAGCAGGAAGTGATGTCACACCAAACTAATATGGCAGCTGCTATCCTGAACAAACAGATAGAGCTTATAGAGCCGTTTACTCAGGTATGGTAAAGCATTCTACAGAATAAAAATAGTGTTACAGCTTGCACTATTGTGGCTCGTCTATTGCCAATAATCTGCCTCAGTAGCTTTCCTTCTTCTTCTGTAAACTACAAATGTCTAAAGTACAAACAAGGGTCACGAAATAAGAGCTTCTGGCATAACTGTGTTTATTGGGAGAGGGTTTATTTGTTATGCACAAAGCCACTGAGCAAAGCAGCATCTTACAAGGGTGTGCTGTCCCATTTATCACGCACATTCAGTTCCATGTCTCTCTGCTCCACAAGGTATCTGCAGATAGAATTAAAACAAAAAAAAAAAAAAAAACAGTTAATGCTGTCCTCTGCAGTATTTGTCTCAGCAATAGTCTAGAGCCAGAAAGGATTCAAGAGCAGGGACAGTGAAGAAATGTTCTGTATGCAGCTCCCAGGGTGCTAGGTATCTTATGTCACCAGCTGCCTGATAGCAGCATGCCTGGCCCGTCTCCAAACTGGGCAGGGTCACAGGATAGGGGGAGGGTTGAGAAAGTTTGTAAACATAAGAGGAAAAATTAAATAGTCAGAAGCCACAGTCATTTTCACTTGAAAACACAGACAATTATTTACAAAGAACATGAGTTTTTCCCCCATTTAAAAGAGAGGATGACCCTCATTTAATATTAGCGAGCACAGCACTTTTTTGTTTGCCAATGTGTGTTTAAACAGCATATATTTGTGCTGCGTGTCTTCTTGCACCAGTTAATGACGTGTGCCAAGGCTCAAGGGAATCCGGTCATTGACAGTGGTTATATCCGAGATTCCCATTATGAACTGCAACGGTCGAAATACAAAATTGCTTGTAGCTTGCGGTTGTGCTAGAGTACTCTCATGCCCTCGATATCGGACGCCTAGAATGATGTAGATCAGCAGTCCCCAACCGTTTTTGGACAAGGGACCGGTGCAAAAAAATGTTTTGTTTTGCAAGGACCTGGGGTGGGGTCGGCAGCAAGTTTGGACTCACCGCATCCAATTTGGGCATGCTGGCGTCCAATTTGGCGCGCCTCATTTTTGTGCGCTGGGCAGCCGAGTGCAAGAGTGTCTGCGACCCGGCGGTTGGGGACCCGTGATATAGATTGCAACTTGTGTGACAATTTAAAAAAGTGACTTTCATTGGGTACAAAAGTGCTCAGATTCTGGGGGGAAATGCTGCACTGTAGAGAGCAGGTGAGTAAAGGAGTTGAATTACACTTGAATTACACCCTGTTGGTAAATTAGTTCAAAAAGTAAAAAAAAGTCAAAAGGTTAATTCCCTAGAGCCTCATGTAGGCTAGCAGTCCACATGGGGCTACCAATTAGCCAATCACAGCCCTTATTTGACAACCCCAAGGAATTTTTTTCTCTCGCTTGTATGGCTCCCCAACAGTTTTTATAAATGAATGTGGCCCACAAGGAAAAAAAAGGTTGGAACTGGATAATGGCTATCAGGTGTAATGGCTACAATGTGGAGCATTGCTCCACATACATTTATTTATTTAGAGGCATATTTTCCCCTGGAGTGGGAGGGTGCTACTGGAAGCATCATGGACTGTGGTAATTAAACAGAATGAATTTTATAATTTCCCATTGTAACCGGGATTAGTGAGTGTAAGACGGCATTTATCATCTAAGGAAAGAAGACTCTGTAGTCATGCACCTAGTCAAAGCACATCTACACAGACTCGGAAAGGCTAAAACTAAGTAATCTTTATCAGAAAGGTCTATATAAATACACCGGTAAACCCTCAAAGTAATGCTGCTCGGAGTCCTCTGTCAAAAGAAACACCGCATTTCTTTCCTTCTATTGTGTTCACATGGGCTTCTGTATTAGACTTTCTGTTTTCAGCTTAAATCTCCAGGGCTAGGGCTTGAGCATGCTCAGTTTGCTCCTCTCTCCCTCCCTCTCTGCTGTAATCTGAGCCCAGAGCTATGAGTGAGCAGGGTGAGACTCAGGCAGGAAGTGAGGTCACACTAAGCTAATATGGCAGCCACTATCCTACACAAATAGAGAGCTTCTATACAGTAGCTGTTTACTCTGGTATGGTAAAGCATTCTACAGAATAAATATAGTGTTATAACTTAAACTATTGTGGCTGATCTATTGGCAATAAACTGCTTCAGTAGCTTTCCTTCTCCTATAAAGAACAGTACTCACATCCATTTTATCAGTATGGAGTAAAGTAGAGATGTGAATGAGGGTAAAGGCTCCAAGCCACAGCCTCACTCACATTTGTAATGGGACAAGCGACTCTTCTACTAGTCATGGCAACACTCCTCTCCTAACTCACAGTTTATGGAGGGCTCCCCTGGATGGATTTTTTTTTTAATACTGATCAAGGTATTACCAATGACACGTCATCCTCTTGTTTCAATGCATTTTCAGATGGTGCTACATGGCAGATAATAAGCTGTGACTTTTTCCCTCCTTACTAGTCCCTGGCATATAATTAGTTGTTCTAAAGATCTGACTTGCTTAAAAGAACCACAATAAATGTGCAAGTGGGTCTCTCAGGCCAATGTATTTCTACAGTACCCAGCAATAAAAACCTGTTTTTTACCGAAGTGCCGTCCTCCTGTTCATGTATTTACTGTTGGCATTGGGGACACTGCGGACTGAGCATCCGGCACCACAATGGAGCAGCTAAGTGGTGGTGAGTTGAATCGGTCCTAATTGGTTTCGTGGTCTCTCAGTTTAGTTGGTTTAGTCATGTATTTAACATTTGCATACTCCTCACAGCCATTCATTAGTATGGTTGGCTCTTAATATTGAACATTTTAATAAGATTGGGCTTTCAATAATCCAGTTACACGCAGCAACCAATTAGATAACAGTTTTCCTCTCGCTGCATTAGACTAAAAGCTTGATTAGTTTCTGTGGCTTAAAGAAAAATGAAATATAAAATCGTTGGGGGTGCCCAAGCCTCACCAGCACCCCTCTATCTTTCCACTGGCAATACACCCTCAGTAAAATCCTTTTTCCTTAAAGAGATCCCACTACCCCTCCTTTGGGACAGGGAGATCTCGCTATAGCTTCACTGGTCACAAGGCCTTTAGTTAGCACAATCTGGTCACAGGCATCAGTGGAGTCTCTCTATGCATCGCTCAGTCACTGGGCCTAAACATCAGCTCTCCTTTCATATGTTCCCTCTAGCAGGCTGCTCTCATTGAGTATTTGCTGCATGTATCTAAGATAGGCTTCTCTCAATTATTTTTCTCGCATGCCATAGGTCAAACAGGTCTCATTGAACTCTCTACTAGTAGCTCTCTGAGCTCTTTCTTGTGTCTGAGCATGACTGCTCCATGTGATTGTTTTCTCATATGCTCTCCCACTAGGCTGGACTCCATGGGTTACCTCTCTCTAATACCAGGTTAAGTTGCTTTACGTTATGTTACCATGCGCTCTTGACTTGTATGTTGCAGTGAGCTCTTTAAGATATCTCTAGAACAAGCTTTTCTTTTTCATCTTCCTCTTTCAAGCCTTTTATCATGCCTATGTCAGTGTGTGCTCCCTTTCTTCGGCCTGGCTTCTCTTAATAATCTCTCGTTTGGTTTGGCTAGCCTGCTCTCGGTGAAGGCCTCTCCCTTAAGGTGCTCTTGATGTGTATCATTAGGCTAGCCTGCTCTCAACTAATGTTCTTTCCATCTCTAGCATTCACTAAGTGAGCTCCCTCTCACCCCGACATTAAGCCAAGCTCTCAGGAAGCTTTCTAAGGTCACAAAGCTCTTAATGGGACTCCCTCTCACCCAACATATCAGGACAGGTGGGACAAGCTCTCTTTTTGGCACTAGTCTATATTAAATTAAAAGAAATTTCTCTTCATCTCTCGAGCTGTTACTGTCCATAAGCTCTGCACCCTAAGCTTTCAGATGACAGTCCAAGTTGGCGATCTCATCATGTCCATATCCTGGGGAAAGGGTTGTCAGCTCACTTGTCCCTCGAACAAGAACTAATAATTTGATCTTTCATAATGAATGGCAGAAATGAGATAGTAAATTTGCATCTGCCTGATAAGCTCCCAGCCAGCAAGGTAGTGTAAAGCAGTTATATACAACTTTCAGTGTTGGACTGGTGATATTCATGGGGGCCCTTAAGGTTAGACTCTCTTATAAGCGCTAAGTGGATGGGGTTGAAAATTGGTGCACAAGAGGTTAATGGGTCACCCAAATTTCTTACTGGAACGAAACCAGGGCCGCCATTAGAAATCACAGAGCCCTGTACAACAAAATTTTCGGGGCCAGGGAGATCCCGCCAATCCAACACCACAGTTAAAAGACCACACAGATGGTCAGTTTCCCCCTATAAGTTACAAAAAAAACATTGGTGCCATGGACACCCATAAAAGTTTTTAAAAAATCATTGTTGGTCAGGGCCCCCCATAAGATAAAAAAAACACATTGTGGCAGGGGCCTATAGAGTATTAAAATAATACATTGGTAGCTAGGTTTTTAAACAAAAAGTAGAACTGAACTGGTGGCTTCAGGACTTGAACTTTGGCTCCTTTTGTGACTTCAGGTCATTCCGTGGCTTCGGGATTTCAACTTTGGCTCTTTTCGCGGCTTCTAGACCTCAACTTCGGCTCTTTGCATGACTTCGGGACTTCAAGTTCGGCTCCTTTCGTGACTTTTCGGCGGTTCTGGACTTCCGAAGAGGCGGCACGGCTTCAGCGCTGCCAAGGGGAGCCTGGCTATTTAGAAAAGTGCACCACAGCCTGGCCCCCCTTTAGGCCTGGGCCACTTGTACCCCCGATGCCAGCCCTGAATTCCAGAAGCCATTGTCCACTGTCTGAGACAGCAGCCTGGCATGTGAGTGGGACTGAGAGATGCCCTCCATGGCCCACACCCAGGAAACCTATCCACTGGCAAAACTAAAATGTACTGGACCCCTCAGCAATTGCAGGATAGGGATCCCAAAAAACTTTTGCTATAAGACAATATATATTAACCCCCCCCCGGAAGTGACAGGGTCTGATTCCCCTACAGTTCCACCCACTTACCTCACAGAGACCCCTTGTCTGTGTCCCACTGGTAACTACTCCTGCTCTGCACTGATATTATTATATACACAGTAGAGACTAACCAAAGGCCTTGCGGTTGTTTATCCCCAGCTCTGACGCCAGATGCACGCTGGGAGTTGTAGTTTGAGAAGCAGCAAGTTCCATATCCCTGCGCCAGACCTATTTACCTATGTCCTCCTCCCCCCCAGACGTAGCTGCTCACCGCACTCTGAAGACGTCTCCCTTTCTGCAGCTGCTGAACAGGTCGCTGGTGTCCATTGGCCCGGGCCCGGCGCTGGGCGGAAGGAGCGGCTCATTGACCCGGCGGGTTCGGTGCGCAGCGAGCGGAACGCCTGTGACAGGCTGCGGAGGGACAAGAGTTTGGGCCCAAAGGAGAGAGCTCTCAGCGCCGACTGCAAACAGCTGAGCCCGCTACTGACAGCCTCGAAAACCCGCCCAATATTCAAGCTCCCACCCTAACAGCCTGTGAAAACTCCGCCCACGATCAGTCTCCTACTTCTAACAATATGTGAAAACCCCGCCCTTGACCAAGTTCCAGCCTACCAGCAAAGCTTGCCCCGCCCACCGCAGCATAGTTAATTTACATCTAATCTCCGCCCAATAATTATTCCCTTCCCAGAACACGCTTAGCACTGCCCAGGACGCCCCGCCCCCAATCAGGAACATTTCGTGCTCTTCTAATAACCTGCAACCAATCCATATCAACCATGGACTCAAATTCCTATCAAAACACGCCCACTCCATAGATAATGCATAGCCCCGCCCCAAAATTGAAACGAGGCTAGTGTCTTCCTTTTAGGAGAGTTCCACCCGGAAGCCTCCTGCTATAGGCACAGGCGAGTTGTTGGTGGGAGTGGCTTCCTGTACTAACATTCATTAAAGGGCCAGAAGCACCAACAAAAAAAATACTAGGCAAACTGACCACTGAAACTTTTTTAACCGTTTTGTAATTATTTTATACTTATTTTAAATAATGTGCGTGGGGCAGTGGCATGTTACTTTTCCACCTTAGATTGCCTTTTCTGCTTTAGGTCCCTTAAAGAGGTTGTTCACCTTTAAATTAACTTTTAGTATGATGTAGAGAGTTATATTTTAAGACAGTTTGCAATTGGTTTTCATTTTTTATTATTTTTAATTTTTGAGTTATTTAGCCTTTTATTCAGCAGCTCTCTAGTTTGCAATTTCAACAATAAGGTTGCTAGGGTCTAAATTCCCCTAGCAACCATACATTGATTTGAATAAGAGACTGGAATATGAATAGGAGAGGGTCTGAATAGAAAGATGAGTAATAAAAAGTAGCAGAAATTATACATTTGTAGCCTTACAAAGTCTTTGTTTTTTAGATGAGGTCAGTGACCCCCATTTGAAAGCTGGAAAGAGTCAGAAGAAAGATGCAAATCTCTCAAAAACTATAAATAATAAATAAAGTCCAGTTGAAAAGTTGCTTATAATTGGCCATTCTATAACATACTGAATGTTAACCACCCATTTAATATCTACACTGAGCCTGACTGCTAATGGTACTTTCCAACACAATCTTTGTCTCTGCTGAGCTGCTGAGCAGGATCCATGAGTTCCATTAAAGGGGAACTCCCCAAAAAAATTACTTAAAGGAGAAGGAAACCCCCTGGGCACAAAACCCCTCCCCCTCCCCTGTGTTGCCCCTCCTCCCCCCTGTCTTACCTGTCCCCCTGGGCAAATGCCCCTAACTTGTTACTCACTCCTCTGCGCAGGTCCTGTCCACGGAGTTCACAGTCGCCATCTTCTCCCACGCGCGTCTTCTTCCTGCTTGACCGGCGTCTTCTGGCTCATGCGCAGTAGGAACATTTACCGGTATGGATCCACTGCGCATGCGCCGAATGTCACAAAGGGAAATCGGAAAACTTTGTGACATTTGGCGCATGCGTAGTAGATCCGTACCGGTAAATGTTCCTGCTGCGCATGCGCCAGAAGACGCCGGTCAAAGCAGGAAGAAGACGGCAACTGTGAACTCCGTGGACAGGACCTGCGCAGAGGGGTGAGTAACAAGTTAGGGGCATTTACCCAGGGAGACAGGTAGGCCAGGGGGGAGGAGGGGGGGGCAACACAGGGGAGGGGGGAAGGGTTTTGCGCCCAGGGGGTTTCCTTCTCCTTTAAGCTTTTTGAAAATTAAACATAATTTCAAGCAACTTTGCAATAAACATCATTTAAAAAATATGCAGACTTTTCATGATTTTTAATGGTTTCTGACAGTTCCCAAAGCCTAGCCCCCTGCTCTCCTGCTGATCTGTCTGACTACTTTGCTGAGCTGACTGACTACTGTTACTTTGTATCAACAGCCATCTGTCTTCAGCCTGCATCCGCCAAACTCCACAATTCCCTGCTCACATGATTTCAATAAGTAAAGGAACATCACAGTGCAATGCATTGTGGGTTATGTAGTTCCTGCATGTTGTCTGTAAGCTGTGGAGAAGTTGTTACAATTTGTAACATTAGTATTTAGTCCCTCCTTCCCTGCCAGGATTTCAAATGATACAGAAAGAGAAGAACTGCATTTCAGCATAGAAAATGGCATTTATTCATACTTTTTGAAGAAACTAATAACTGTGATGAGTATATTAGGGGTTTCTGTGTTATGTATGCCTCTTTATCAAATTTTGGCTTGGAAGCCGGAGTTCCCCTTTAAAGGCAGCTGTTAGAATTGATACAATAGTTACTAATATTCCCACAGATGCTGCTGAGAAATGGATCAACTAATGAAGCAAATTGTAACAGTTCAGAATCTGCACCTTGATCACTGAGCTTCCAGACTGGAACATTAGAATTAAAACTTCAGTTTTGGAAAAACAGTAAAAAAAAAAATATAACATGGAAAAACTCTTTATTTTTGGTGAACAATCTGAAAATAACTGAAGTGAAAGATGAACAACTCCTATAGAGGGGTAAGCTGGCAACTGTACCTTCAAAGCTCTCAATAACAAAGTCCCACCTTCAATGTCAGACTGGGGTCTCTGGGGCCCAAATGCCTTTTACTTCCTCCTTGTGGAGACAATTGGGAGAAGGAGTAGGTCCCACAGTTCCCAGTGAAGAGCAGACTTGGGTTAGTGGGAGCCACAAGGTTTTATTTCACTTCATCTAAAGCCTCATCTCCAGGTTTACTTCAAATAGACCATTTGCTCCTCGTATGACCTTGAACTTGCTCCTGCCCTAGTAGCCTCATTGCATGCCTCCAGTGTCCCACAGTTACCCCATAGTGTCAGACATTCTCATATCCTTAATTGTTCCCTTCAATCTCATTGCAAAGCTTCCACACTCACCTGCCAACGAAACAGATATGGGATATCCCATAGCACATCACATTCTACTGAGCATTTCCTCCTCACTATCAGGCTTTTCCTAACATATACTCCCCCCACAGCCCCATATCTTTGTATGCCCTGTGTATCAACTCTCCCCACCCTATAGATTGCAATCCCTTGTGGACCTGGACCCTCACTGTCTAATGCAGTGATCCCCAACCAGTAGCTCGTGAGCAACATTTTGCTCTTCAAACCCTTGGAAGTTGCTCCCAGTGGCCTAAAAGCAGGTGCTTATTTTTGAATTCCAGGCTTGGAGGCAAGTTTTGGTTTCATAAAAACCAGATGTACTGCCAAACAGAATCTCAATATAGGTTGACAATCTACACAGGGGCTACCAAATGGCCAGTCACAGCACTTATTTGGCACCCCAAGGACATTTTTCATGCTAGTGTTGCTCCCCAACTCATTTTACTTCTGAATGTTGCTCACAGGTTCAAAAGGTTGGGGATCCCTGGTCTAATGTATCAGTTTTCTGTAGCTTATGCACCCTTATGTACAACACTGTGGAAAATGGAGGAGCTTTATATGTAAATGTAATAATAATACAGGAATATGACCTATTATGCAGAATGCTTGGGACTTGGCATTTTCTGGATAAAGGATCTTTCCTTAATTTGTATCTCCATACCTTTAAGGGATGGCTCATCTTTAAGTTAACTTTTAATATGTTATGGAATGGCCAATTCTGAGCAACTTTTCAATTGGTCTACATTATTTATTTTTAGGGATGCACCTAATCCAGGATTCGGTTTGGGATTTGGCCAGGATTCAGCCTTTTTCAGCAGGATTCGGATTTGTCTGAATCCTTCTGCCCGGCCGAACCGAATCCTAATTTGCATATGCATATGGAGGGAAATGGCATGACTTTTTGTTACAGAACAAGGAAGTAAAATTTTTCTCCCCGTCCCACCCTGATTTGCATATGCAAATTAGGGTTCGGATTCAGTTCGGTATTCGGCCGAATCTTTCACAAAGGATTCAGGGGGTTCGGCCTAATCCAAAATAGTGGATTTGGTGCATCCCTATTTATTTTACATAGTGGTTGAATGATTTGTCTTCTTCTTCTGACTCTTTCCAGCTTTCAAATGGGGGTCACTGACCCCGTATAAAAACAAATGCTCTTTAAGGCTACAAATTTATTGTTAATGCTACTTTTTATTAATCATCTTTCTATTCAGGCCTCTCCTATTCATATTCCAGTCTCTTATTCTACTCTATTTCTACTCTATTTAGGGTAGGCACTCGGAGAAATCCTCCAGACAGAAGTAATAAAAAATTGGTCTTTTTATTGAGGTACAAGCGTGGATCACAACCTTATGCGTTTTGTGTTCTCATGACACCTAATCATAGGCTCTTATTCAAACCAGTGCATGGTTGCTAGGGTAATTTGTCCCATAGCAACCAAATTTCTGACATGGCAAACTGGAGAGCTACTCAATAAAAGGCTTAATAACTCAAAAACTCCAAATAATAAAAAATGAAAACCAATTGTAAATTGTCTCAGAATATCACTCTCTACGTCATACTAAAAGTTAACTCAAAGATGAACAACCCCTTAAGTCTGATGAAAATCAGTTAAACAATGAACCCAGTAGGGTTGTTTTGCCACCAGTATGGTGGAAGATGGCCATCCTGTAATTAATAACTTTATGGATATAGGCAATTTCAGAATAATGTGAAAGAGAAAAAAAGATATCCCTTTTCAATCAAATGAACACCAAGAACAAGTGCTGAGTCCCTAATGGCCCACATTTTCTATTCAAGCGACTTAAAGAAGAACAATTGTCCCCTGCTAGTGTTTCTATATTGTGTTTAACACTTAGGGGCAGATTTACTAAGGGTCGAATTTCGAAATTAAAAAAACCTCGAAATTCAACGTTCGAATTGAAATCCCTCGACTTCGAATATCGAAGTCGAGGGATTTTTACCATATTCGATTGATCGAACGATCGAATAGAAATCGTTCAATCAAACGATTAAATCGTTCGGATCGAATGATTCGAACAATTTTTATCAATCGACCGAAAGATTTTTATTCAATCAAAAAATTTAGAAAAGTGCTCTAGAAGGTCCCCATAGGCTAACATTGCACTTCAGTAGCTTTAATTTGGCGAAGTATAAAGTCAAAGTTTTTTTTTAAAGAGACATTACTTAGATTATCGAATGGTCGAATAGTCGAACGATTTTTACTTCGAATCGAAGTCGAATGGTCGAATATAGCCTATTCGATAGTCGAAGTACCCAAAAATTTACTTTGAAATTCGAACCATCACTCGAGCTTAGTAAATCTGCCCCATAAACTAATTAGCTCCTTCTATGTTGCCTTTTTCCCACCAAGTTAAATATATAAATAATTTAAATTGATTAGTTACCCTCTGTTGAGGCTATTAAATGGTTAAGTGTAAAGTTTGATAAAGTGATTCAGTGCTGAATTAATGCTTGAATAAATATAATTAATTTTAAATGAATTTTAAATTGATTATATTTATTATTAGCTTAAGTTTGGACTGAGCTTGTGGGACATCAGGAAAAAAACCAGCGGGCCACACGAACCCAGACCTGCTCTCTCCCTAGGTGCTGCACCCTTACCTCCCCAATCACTGTCGCAATCAAATAAAATATGGTATGCAAGAGGAAGGGGGGCGGAGGGGGTCACGGCTGGGGGCTCAGAGGCAGAAGGGGGTTGTGACTGGGGGCCTGGGGGTGCAGGCCCTGGACACCTGTCTGAGCTATTCTATTACAGGTAATGCAGAGAATCTGTGCTGATTACAGAAAATAGATTCCAATAGGGGGATGCAGAGCTTTGGAAATGGGGCCCATTGAAGGCCAATTAAGGAGATATATGTGGCTGATGCTAATGTATGCAGTGTACTGAATATCCCGGGTCTCTGATTCCAAAAAATATCTTATCCATGAATTGATCCATGAAAGAACTGTTGGAAAGAATTTCCACTGATCTTTTAAAGGAGATGGAAAGAATCATTGCAGGTTATTTACAAGGCTCCAGTGGGGGCACCTTAACTTGATCCATTTTAGGGGCTGCAAGTTAAAAAACAGATGTGATGTACTACAGAGGAATGTTGGTGGGGAGAAGTGATTGCATGTGCTCTAGGAGAATGTTATGGATGTGCTGTTACTTTTTTCCCCAAAGCAATACAAATGAAAATAGAAATGTGAGCACTCTAATATCCAGCAGATGTCAGTGTTGGCTTTGATTTTCACTCAGTGTTCTTTTATTAATTCAGTTGTCCGTTACAGCATGTTCTTTAATAGCTCGTGGGAAAAAAAAATGCAATATATTTGTGAAGGTAAAATCATTGTACACTGGGGATAAGAACAAGCTGATTTTTATGAGATAAGATGCCGCCACTACCACTGGAAGCAGCAATTGACGTTGCCAGCCCTGGATAATCATTCTGTTGCAGCACAACAATCACATTTCATTTAGTTAATCACAGGCCTATTACAGATTCAGGTGGGACCTGGCATCTTCATGTAGGGATAATAAATTATTACTTGTACTATTTGGAGAGAAAGTAATGAATCTGAAAGCCTGTGCTAGTTCCAGCATCATATGAAAATAAGGCAATGGAAACCAAAGAGGGGCAAAGAGATGAGCAGAATGGTGCCTTCTATATTAATGTGCCCTATAGGAGAGGTTTGCACTCCTTCTTTTGATTTTGTCTCCCTTCTTTTGGACAGTAATTATACAGGCCCAACAAACATGGTTATCTATGTCAGCCGCATTTAGGTCCGCATTTTAAAAATTGAACCCTGGGATTAATGGAGGAGAGTCAAGAGGCTAGAGGGCCCCTGATTGACATTTCAAGATGTTTGTGAAACAGGTCGTCTTCTTTAAGTTTTGGGGGAGTTGGAGCCAGAGGAACTCATACCAGTGGTGTAACTATAGTTTTACGGACTCAGGTGCAAATTTTGCCCCAGCCCACTCTCCCATCACCCCCCCCACCCACACACACACCCATGAGTCATACCCACCATACTTGTTAGAATTACTGCTGTAGTTCAAGGAGTTTCCACAACGCTAACCATTACCTTGAATTTTTGCCAAATTCTCTTTGTGCTGGGGACTCCATCCAATGCTCTGGGCCCTCCTAAACGTTCAATCAAGTCCTACATTTTGGGCCAAGAAACACAAATCTGGATCAAGGATCTAGTTTGTCCCCCAAATTCCTGCCCTTTGGGCCTGGTTCAAAACCAGCAGACGATGTAGTGTATTGAAGTGATGCAAAGAGTGCAGTTCTGCAGGCTCCCATCAGTCTCAGCATAAGGTCTGACTGTATCAAAGTGGCGCCCAATCCAACAGGGCTATACACGGCTCTTTCCATAGCTGACTTTCCTCAAAGTAGCATATATGGGTCCCCTAGTTGCAAGACTACTGAGCATGATGGAATTTTAGTGTAGCTTATATGGCATCCCTACTTTAACCACCATGCACTATTATATTTACAGCAGGGAAAGGCTGCCTAATCAAAAACTATCTAGGATGAAGAAATCTATCCAATCCTGCGACTGCTGAGGGGCCCCCGGAAATAAAGGGGCCACTAGAACACTGATGATTAATAAACAGATTAAATTTTATTAATAAAAAATGCCGTATTACTAGGGGGAGTTTAGGGGGATCTAAAATGATTTTGCTGTGGAGCCCAGTAACATCTATTACTCTACATCTATTACTTACATAAAATGAATAAAATCATAGAGAGAGAAACATTAAATCTTCCTGGGTTTGTCCACATTTCAGAGCATAAAATTAACATATACATAGTTAAAGGGGTTGTTCACCTATAAATGAACTTTTAGTTAATGATGGGTGTCCCGTCGAAAATTTTGCAAAACTGCGAAAAAATTTGCGAAACTGCGAAAAATTCTCGAACTCATTGAAGTCAATGGGCATCAACATTTTTTTACGCACACTACAATTTTTCTCGCTCCAGATGCATTGAAGTCAATGGCCTTTTTTTGTCATGGCGTTTTTTTTGTCCTAATGCAAAATCAATGGGCATTTTTTTCTTATGGCGACTTTTTTGTCATAATGCATTAAAGTCTTTTGGGCCTTTTATGTCTGCGACAAAATTTTGCCACATTTTTGGGATAAAATTCCCACATGGAAAAATGCGAATCCATGGCTGGCAAAAAAGATTCACTCATCACTGCCTTTTGTATGATGTAGAGCAGTGATCCCCAACCAGTAGCTCGTGAGCAACATGTTGCTCCCCAACTCCTTGGATGTTGCTCTCAGTGGCCTCAAAGCAGGTGCTTATTTTTGAATTCCAGGCTTAGGAGGCAAGTTTTGGTTGCATAAAAACCAGATGTACTGCCAAACAGAGCCTCCTGTAGGCTGCTAGTCCTCATAGGGACCATCAATAGCCAATCACAGCCCTTATTTGGCACCACCCAGGAACATTATCATGCTTGTGTTGCTCCCCAACTCTTTTTACATCTGGATGTTGCTCACATATGAAAAAGGTCAGGGACCCCTGATGTAGAGAGTGATATTCTGAGACAATTTGCAACTGGTTTTCATTTTTTATTCAGCAAATTAGTCCAAATCCCTAACAACCATGCATTGATTTGCGTAAGACACTAGAATATGAATAGAAGAGGCCTAAATAGAAAGATGAGAAATAACAATACATTTATAGCCTTACCAGGAATGCACCAAATCCACTATTTTGGGATTCGGCTGAACTCCCGAATCCTTTGTGTAAAATGCTACCAAATACTGAACTAAATCCTAATTTGCATATGCAAATCAGGTTTGGAAAGGGATAAAGAGAATTGCGCACTAAAATGTTTTTTACTTCCTTGTTTTGTGATGAGAATTCAAATCCTGCTGAAAAAGGCTGAATACTGAACTGAATTCTGGATTTGGTGCATCCCTAAGCCTTACAGAGCATTTGTTTTTAGATGGGTTCAGTGACCCCCTTTTGAAAAACTATAAACGAAAAAATGAAGGCCAATTGAAGTTGCTTAGCATTGGCTATTCTATAACATACTAAAAGCTAACTTAAAGGTGAACCGCCCCTTTAATGCACCCATACAGGGCCGGATTTACATAGCGGACGCCCCTAGGCCCACTGCCATTTGTCGCCCCTGTCCCCTACCCTTTATTCGTGCAAATTTTCATGGAGATTGTATCTCCAGCGCATCCCCAGTGTTTTCGAACCAATGTGGGTGTGGTTGGGCAGCATGCCACCCCCCTAAAATCCTGCCACCCTAGGCCCGGGCCTAGGTGGCCTTCCCACAAATCCGGGCCTGCACCCATATGGTACCTACAGTTTATTTGCTGTCCTTAAATGTAGATTAATAATCAAAAATTATCTTATTTTCCCAGTTAAATGAATTTAGAAGTTTGGTGGGTGCAATAGGAGGACAGGTTAGCCACAGTATGCCAATTCTGATGTAGGTTGCTCATTCTGAAAACTACTAATGGAAGAGATAGTTATGAATAGTGATGGGACGAATTTGGGGCGTTTCGCCAAAAAATTTGCGAATTTCCAGCAAAATTCGAGAAACGGCAGAAAATTCACGAAACGGCGCCGGTGTCTCGTTTTTGAAGCCGGCGTCTGTTTTTTTTTATGCGGGTGAATTTTCGCAGCGGTTTCAGGAATTTATTCGCCAGCAACGAATCACGGGAATTGGCCGCAAATTCGCGCCTGGCGAATAAATTCGCCCATCATTAGTTAAGAATCCACTTAGACACAATCCACTTTTACTCATACCACTAATGTTGCGTAATACGATGGCACACAACAAAAGCCCAATGTGTAGTGAACCCCATTGAACCCCTCTTGAGCGCTACATAAGTTATGACACCAGAGCACACAGGACTTTGGAGAGCACACTTTGTATTTACACACATAATCCAAAACTTCCTCAAACCTGACAAAATGTTTGCACGGGACTACAAGAACCGAGAAGGAATGCTGTGTATAATCGTAGCATTTAGTTCTCCTTTAATGTGACTGGTATGAAACACAAGTCCATGGATTGTTTTGTTGCTTAAAAAGAATAAAAAAAAACACAACCCTACATAAGCAGAAGAAATTATCACAAACCAGAAAACACAATTAGTTTCTGCCTTTGTAAATATCAGCTAGACATTATACAGTCCTAATAGCATTACACTTGTTTCCTAAATTAAAGCATTATCATAAAGCGTTAAAGTGTTACGGTGGGAAACCTATACAATTAAGGCCTGGATTTCTCCCCCAAGGTGGTTTGATCCTGTAGATACTCAACAAATCTTTGGGAAGACAATGTTCAAGAATTTATACAAGTTAAAGCTACATTTAGTGCATTGTAGGCCATTTCAAACAAGAAATGTTTGGGTGCAGGTAAGGGATTGGTATGCTTCTACTACAATCTCTAAAAAACTATTGTGCTACCATGACAGTATTAAACTATTACTTTTAGGCTTGTGGGTTTGCTTGGATTTGTAGCTGAAGAACAACTGGAGGGCTGCAGCATGAGCAGTGTTCTGCCACGGAACCAAAACAGTTTTGCAGATGAAAAGCACTAGGGTGCAACGTCTTGAGCATGAATCCAGTGGACCTTAAAGGTCATCATGCAGCACCCTCTACAGCAGTTTTCCTTGGTCTCTAGAGATGGGTCCCCCTCTACGGGATCAGCTTCCTCCCTGGATGTATTGTTGATCAGTGTCTCCCAACCATCTACCTGATGAGAGGTGCCACCATTGAGGCTTGTCTTTTTCTCTTGCATTTCAGATTGACCATCCCTTGCTACATACAACGTGGGGTTATCATGGCAGCCATTTTTGACAAAATGTTCCTGCACGTGCCATTTCAAAAGAAAATGTATCAATCAGGCTTAATGGGAAACCCCCGTGAACATTGCAGCTCTCTATAAGTTCAAGCACTGCTTCTAGAGTCATCTACTCACTATGTTTTTCAGTTTGGGCAAGCGTCTCTGCCAACAGATTTATATAACTCCTGCAACAATGATCATTACACAAATGGATCCAATAATGACCAAGACAATAAAGAGTATGCCATAATCACGGCGGAGCTGGCTGGGATGTGACAGGCAACTAAAGGTGGTGGAGTAGCCTTTGATGCCGATCTATGGGAAAAACAGAAGATTCCGCAAATGATCAGTTCTCTGGTATTCTTCAGCAACAGTGTGATGAGCAACTCTCTCTGTACTTTTCCAAGAGACATCTGATGCCTCCCTGACACCTGGGAGATATAGTTCCAGTCCTGTTTTTTTTAAGGTTATTGGCACACTGATGTTTTCTCTGCTGATATATTTCACCTGATTGACAAGCACCAAAACTGCCCATTTCTTACCATCGACTTGAATAGAAACTGATGACCGTATTAGAGCTTTTCAGTTTGACGATCCTCTAGGGAACCAAAATATGCCCATTGGAGGAAATGTCCCATGTGCCATTGTCCTAAGAATGTATTAGCGTTTCCTATATATTATAACCTGGAATAAGTTGCTTAACAAGCCAGGATTGGATAATCACCTCCCTGATGACATGGAACAAAGGTGTCTATGTATGCACAGATTTGATTGGAGAGTTTGGCCAAATTTGACCTTACTTCCCTGTCATCTGGGCATCTATGGGCACCTCAGGTGGAACCCATTAAAGACCATCCTGTGATCCTATTAGACTGCAGTCACTCTGTCAGAACTTAAAATGGGTCCCCAACCTTTTTAACCAGTGAGCAACATTCAAATGTGATGGAGTTCGGGAGCAACGCAAGCATGAAAAATGATGGACTATCTGTTTATACTGTATTAGACCATTGGAGTAGTACTCACCTCAGCAAGTTTTCTTTTGATGTCTCCTAAGGCACTGAACACATACTTAAAGGGCTACTGTCATGGGATAAAACATTTTTTTCAAAATGAATAGTAATAATAATAGTGCTGCTCCAGCAGAATTCTGCACTCAAATCCATTTCTCAAAAGAGCAAACAGATTTTTTTATATTCAATTTTGAAATCTGACATGGGGCTAGACATTTTGTCAATTTCCCAGCTGCCCCCAGTCATGTGACTTGTGCCTGCACTTTAGGAGAGAAATGCTTTCTGGCAGGCTGCTGTTTTTCCTTCTCAATGTAACTGAATGTGTCTCAGTGGGACATGGGTTTTTACTATTGAGTGTTGTTCTTAGATCTACCAGGCAGCTGTTATCTTGTGTTAGGGAGCTGGTTAACTTCCCATTGTTCTTTTGTTTGTCTGCTGGGGCGGTAAATGGAGGGGGTGATATCACTCCAACTTGCAGTACAGCAGTAAAGAGTGATTGAAGTTTATCAGAGCGCAAGTTACATGACTTGGGGCAGCTGGGAAATTGACAATATGTCTAGCCCCATGTCAGATTTCAAAATTGAATATAAAAAAATCTGTTTGCTCTTTTGAGAAATGGATTTCAGTGCAGAATTCTGCTGGAGCAGCACTATTAACTGATTCATTTTGAAAAAAAAATTTTTTCCCATGACAGTATCCCTTTAACAGGAACCAAACCTAAAAAAGTTCAACAAAAAAGAACATTGGTGAGGAAATGAGAGGATCATTGGATAATAAATATTTAGTTATATGCGATACACCATATAACATGCCTTTGCTAAAATCATCATCATTTATGTATGCAACACCAGCAAGTTATATGGCAATTTACATGAATTTATAGTAAACAGGGGTCTTACAATAATATAGCAAACAAGTACAAGTATGGGATCCGTTTTACTGGAAACCTGTTAAACAGAAAGCTCTATATTACAGGAAGTTCATTTGACAGATTCCATTTGAATCAAATAATTAAATTTTTTTACATTATTTACTTTTTCAAAAAGTAGCTTATACTTGATGGCAACTAAGATATAATTCCGGTCCTCACGTGTCACCTTCAAATGCCGACTTCCGGGTTCCGGTTTTATAGACTTGCATCTGCTCGCCCCTCCCCTTTTGCAATGTCATTGTGACGTCATTGGCGGGCGGCGCAGGTCTATAAAAGGACCCCGGAAGCGCGGGTGCGGGCTGGAGCAGGGCGGGTTAGGGTCGGGTGCGGGTCAGGAAAACCCTGACCCGCACATCACTACTACTCAGGGGCATAATTACAGAGGAAGCAGACCCTGCGGTCTAGGAGGTCCAGGGTGCCCCATGAGGCCCAAGTCATGAGAAATTTCAATATCTATTGATAGAATAAGACAACCTTTATTATGTTTTGGGCCCTAAAATTAATATACTGTGGGGCCCAGTAACATCTAGTTATGCCGCTGCTTTAGCTGTTGGATGTATTGGTGTAAAAGAGAAAATATTTAATAATTAAGGTTAAAATGCTCCCTAAACCTCCTGCCAACTATATTGCTGAAACTATAAACAATATTACAATAAAAAGATTTTCTATATTTATAAAATCCATACAATTAATTGGCAGAGACTTGTGATATGCCCCATAGTCCTACCTAGTACTGAAAATGTCATATTCAAATAGCAGCAAACAAATATCAAACCCCCCCCCCCAACACACACAAACACATAAAATCACACAACCTCTTCTGGACATTTAATCCAGACTGCAGTTTCCATAGCAACACAGGGACCCTCAAATATGTTTAATAAAGACAGCAGCCCATTGCCATGGCGACTCCTGGCCCCCAAGGGGGGCTCCAGCTTATGCATTCAGTGATTTAATTTGGGGAGAGACCTGCAGAGTTGTGAACCGCAACAGAAATGTACGGCAGTCGCAGACAAATAGAAGGTGTAGTGAGAAGGGACCAGACAGTGGCAGTCAGTTTAATGGGCACAGCTGGAATGGGGTGATTTAGGCTCAAAAACAGGTATTTTCAGGTCACTGATCTCATTGACAGTTGGTACCTGCTGTGGGTTTGGGTGTTTCAATTCCTGCACAAATTTAAAGAGTCTGCCAAGGGTGTCAGTATCTTTAGTACAGAATTGTTTCAATAAAATGTTATTGCCAATATTACAATTATGTGTTTATTTTACAATGCACGTAAGTACAAAATTACAAAGTTAGGATCATCGAATTGCCAAGCCAACGTGTCACATCTAGATATGCTTTTCATGGATAAAACAAAATTGCATTGCTGTGTCTTATCCCTCTCCGTTACATATATTATTATAGGATCACCCCGATAACGTCCACCTCATATCGGGGAGAGATCCATTCATTTGGCGCCATCGCCAAACTAGCGGATCTCTCCGTGTATGGCCCCCTTTACTCCTCTTTACTCCCTGGAGTTCCAAATATTAGAGCTGTTGGGTTCAATGAACAAAAAGGTGCATACCGTGCATTGCCCATAATACTATGTGCGATGCTGGGCGCCTTCCAGTGACGTCACCTGGAAGGCGCCCAGCATCGCGCACGCGGAACAAACACAAAGAACAGCTTCCACATCTTCCCAAGTTACTTCTGACCCCCTTGGGACTTTCTTTGTGCGGACGGGTGCATACAGGGAGAGCCTCCAGGAGGACGGTGCATAGATATGCTTTTTATAAACTTTTGCCATGTGAGTGCATTTTAAGTTTTGTTTTTAAGAATATTAAAAAGGTATTTTTACACTATTTGCTGCTGCATGTTGATTCACAGTTTATACAAGGAGAAGCGCTTTATGATTTTACGTGAGTACCCACCTAAACAAGTTTTTAAGGAAAGTTTTTTTAACTCTTTGGTGGAGGTCAATAACAAATGAGGGTAACACATATATGGTGAAACAATTGGTCTGTTTCTCACACAAGAGGTGGCAACATCGTAAAACAATATTACCCTATTGGCCTGTTTGTCTGTCTCCCGTGCCTTTGGCGCTGGCTTTTCTATTTCAGTGACAAATCCCACTGTTACAGAGACAACAATGCTACAAAAATCAACATGTACATCAAAATTTATTTCTATTACTACACAACGGCACAGAGATAGTCATTCAGTGCTACAAAGCAGCCAAATGTTAGGCACCTCCAAGTGAATGTATTTACTTACCTGAAACCCCGGGCGAGTGCTCCTATCAGCAGAAAACTGCACCGGTCCGGGGTTATACCAGTGAGCACCACGGAGCCATCCTCTTCCGGATCAACCCCAAGTGTGAAACAACTTTCCTTCTCCTTTAAGCAACACTCAGATCCCAATTGCTTTGATGCATCTCTAACACAAATATTTATATACACTATATACAGTAACGACCAACACAAATATTAAAGAAAATTTGAGTAAATGAGAGATCGACAGAATATAAAAAGCAGGTTTACCAAATAAAGTGCATGGAAGTGTTAATCATACTTACACAGTCAATACCATCCGACATGTTGGGGCAGATGTATCAAGGGATCCCTCGAAATTCGACTGGGGAATAGAATCGAATAGGGAATTCGGGCGAATTTACGCGATGGCGAAAAGTCGAATGGGCGAATATTCGCCCAGAGAATAGTTGAGCAATCGAATATTCGATCAGAGGATTTTCATTAGATCAAGTGATCGATCGAATGCCTTTTTATTCGATCAAAAACATAGACTTTCCCATAGGCTTTTAAAGCAATTCAGTAGGTTTAATCTGGCGAAGTAGGCAGTCGAATGATTTTTAAAAGAGGCAGTACTTCGACTATCGAATGGGTGAACAGTCGCAACGTTTTTTTCGTTCGATCTATTCGAATCATTCTACTCAGGCGAATTTACGCCAATTCGATAGTCGAGGAGCACAAAAAACTCCTCGAAATTCGAGTTTTTTTCCCTCTATTCATTCACCCGAGCTTAGTGAACGTGCCCCATTGAGTACGACATAATTTTTCCCAGCTAAATTAATCCTGGGAGCTGATAAAAAGCAAAGGGCTGCTGTAATATTATTTTCTTTATTATTTTCAGGTAAATGATTGTCTCCCATGCTAAGAAGACTATAATATCTTTGTTATACAGGTATGGGATCAGTTATCCGGAAACCAGTTATCCTGAAAGCTTCGAATTAAGGATGGCCATCTCCCATAGACTTCATTATAAGCAGATAATTCTAATTTTTCAAAACTTATTTCCTTTTTCCTCTGTAATAATACTAAGATTTAATTAACCCTTATTGGAGGCAAAACAATCCTATTGGGTTTATTTACTGTCCAAATGATTTATTAGTAGATTTAATGGAGAAATTAGGGAAAGATCCCATATCTGGAAAACCCCAGATCCCGAGCATTCTGGATAACAGTTCCTACACCTGTATCAGCAAAGATCTCTCATGCCATCCCATCAGTTTTGGACTGGTCCTCCTAGCAGGGCTGGATTTTCATAACTGGCGCCCCTAGGCCTGCTGTCGTTTGTCGCCCCCTGTCCCCTCCCTATTATTCGCTCAGATTTTTATCATTGGGACCGGACCAATGGGGATTGGTGCACGGGAAATTAAAAAAACTATCGTATCTCTTGCTCATCCCTAGTGTTTCAGAACCAATGTGGGTGTGGTTGGGCAACATGCCGCCTCCTAAAATCCTGCCACCCTAGGCCCGGGCCTTGGTGGCCTCTCCACAAATCCGGGCCTGCCTCCTAGGGTCTAGGAAAGACTGTAACATCCAGGGCCCATGCTCATAACAATCAGATGGAGATTATATAGGTTTATTGTGGAATTAAGAAAGGGCTAATGGGGATTTTCCCAGACTGAGGCCAACTGAAAGACTCTTTGGCAAACCAGTGCCACCCTAAATCCCATCATGTATCTGCTAAACAGCATATATGTTCAGAGCTTGCACATTCCTGTCTTTATCTGCAACAGTATTAGGTCTTTATCTTACCACTGTGATCTTCTTCACTCGTGCAAAATGTAACTAAAGCCTATCAGATGAATTGTTGACTGGCAAATATATGTTTAATTCAGACAATAAGGCAGGTAATCCCTAGCTAAATTTTCACCTGTAGCCCCGTTAAAGAAAATAAAAATTAATATTGTGGGAATTACCTGCTGAGATCTCAATGGTACCTCTGTAGGCCTTGCAGTCAAATTATATCCATCACCCTGTAGGGTGGAAATATGCTTTGGAGGACCCATCTTTTCCTCAATTAAGATATCAGGGTTCAAGTGTATCGATGGGTCTCTGTCTTCCTCTTGCATATGCTCTTAAAGGGGTTTGTTAGCAGGAAAGCCTTGACTCCCTGCTGGAGTTCCTGGTGGAGGTTCAGATCCTGCAACATTATTAATCTGATGGTTTTTAGACCCTTGATGTCTATGCAATTTGGTCATTTGATGAGTATGATCAGTTGATATAGTTTTAGACACTGTCCTTTCCTTGTAGCTAGCGAATGCAGCACCCCAATTATTATGGGTTGTTGGCTCAGCGGTAACCCCTCCAGTTACAGTCAAGTTGTCCGTAGATACTTTTTTGTGTGTTTCATCAGAAGAATGTGTAGACCACTGAGTTGTAGATGTTTCCAGGCTTTCTGATGTGGGATTACTGGTTTTGCTCTTGTCTTTACTTGTCTCTCCATGGCTGTTCCTGGAAACTGAAAAAAAGTTCAATTTGGGAGTGTTTAATAAAACCCTTTTGCTCAGATGTTGCCCTATATATTATACAGATACTTAATAACTGTCAGGAAAGATAAAGCAAAATGATGGACAAATAATATTCGATGCACCAAGCTACAATGAAAGCTGCAGAATGTATGTAAATAAGGCGATTACTCAAGGTAGTGTGAAAACTGGATGTGAACCAAATCTTGACATCCAGTTTAATATTTGCTTTTGGATAATGACAGAATGCCAAAGGGGCAAGTATTCTGCAGCCTGCACCATATTCTATACCTACAACCTACCAGGCCCGGACTGGCAATCTGTGGGTTCTGGCAAATGCCAGAGAGGCTGCTCTAAGATGCCATAGACACTCACTATTTAGTGGACTGGTGGGGGGCTGTTTGGGCCTCGGTGTGGCCTGTTGGGACCTTTTTACTTAGAAAATTCGATCCTTGATAAATATGCCCCTTAAAAGTCTAAACAGCAGTCAGTCTGCTCCTGTGTGTGATTCTCAAGCTTCATAACTTGTAAAAACATCATCCCATGCTAGTGTCCCACTGCAGGACCCATGAGCGGTGTCTCTGCCCGACTACACAACACTGAAAGATGGCAGGCCTCAGTTACAGGATTACATTTGAAACATGTCCCTTTTCTCTGCTCCCTGAATAATGCAGAGCTGTGTCTGCTGAGGAGGATGTGCTCAAATTTGGCAAGATTTATAGTGTAGTATGGAGGTGCCAAATGATTAAATCTTGCCAGGATTCTGACCCTGACAGTTGTACTGCAGATACAAATGCACCAAATCTGTATTTAGTGAGTTCAACCTTGCTTGCTTGTTGTTTAACTTTGGTCTGACTTCACAGCAGTGGTGGGGGGGGGATACTTCCAGGCTTTGAAATGGCATTATATAACTTCCTTGGCTTGATTTATTACTAAAGATAAAATATGACATTTCCTACTTAAAAAGCATCAGCCCATTTTACTTCTTTGGCTGACTTACTGCAAAACACCTTTACTATGCTCAGCACCAACATCAGAAATAACGGGGCCCTGTATGAAAAAAAATTCAGGGCCCACTGATCCTTGCCCAGCCCCACCCCAGATCCCACACCACAATAAAAAGCCCCCCCACAAGTTAGAAAACATACCTCCCAACTGTCCCGTTTTTAGAGGGACAGTCCCTCTTTTGACAGCTCAACCCGCAAGTCCCTCGTTTGTACTGGAAAGTCCATTTTTTCTCTGCACTGAACAGCCAGAAAAAGAAACAAAAATTCTAACTTAATTGGCGTTTGGCAGAGAGTTTAGAACAGCCACAGCTGCAGATAAGATACATTTGTTACAATTTCAAGATAAGCAAATCATTAGCAAAACTGTAATAACTGGGAAAAAAACACAGAAATATGTTCAAACTTTCATAACCTGACAAATTTTGTAAAATGAACATGGGAATTAGGGGGTGTGGCCACAAAATGGACGTGGTCAAAAAAATCGTCACGCGACGGCGCCAACTTTTTGTCCCTCTTTTTATTTCCGAAATGTTGGGAGGTATGATAATATGATATAATAATACGATTGAGGATCAGACCCCCCTACAAGTTAAAAAAAAATGGTGGCCTGGGCCCCATTCAAGTTAAAAAAAAATTGGTGCCCAGGTTATAAAAAGTAGTTATGTGCAGGCCAGCCTGTTTCCCGCAGGGTAAACCCGTGGGTTTGGGCGGATTTGGGCGGGTGCTGGTTGAGCTCCTCTCTTGCTCTCTCTGGCTTCTGACTTCCGGCTTTATAACCGCACGCCTGCTCGCCCCGGCCATTTTGTGACGTCATCGGTGGGGAGGGTCAGCACAGGTCTATAAAAGGAACCCGGAAGTTGGATGTGGGCGGGCACGGCTTGGGGTTTTACCCGACCCACACATCACTAATAAAAATCTAGTGGTGGTCAGGGCTTCCCTTCAAGTTAAAAAAAAACATTGGCTGCCAGGGCCTCCTTATGAGTTTTAAAAAAAATTTGTGGCCAGGGGTTAAAAAAAGACCACTGGTGTTCAGTGGAAGTTACCTTTAAAGATCTTTTTCGGTTCTATTTGATGTCTTCAGCTCCATTTGTCAGTTTTTGGCTCCATTTGGTGGCTTTCTGCTCCGTTCATGGCTTTCATCAGCTTTCAATGGCTTTAGTGCTGCTTTGGCGACTCAAGGGGGGCCCGGCTACTCCGGGAAGTGCAGCACAGCTGGGGCCCCCTTAGAGCTTACAAAAACCACAGGGCCCGGTACAGTTTTCCCCCCCTGTGTCCCACTGATGGTGGCCCTAACTATGCTGATGGCAAATTCTCCTAGAAAATAAAGGCAACTGCCTATTTTAGGATACTACACAGACCAAAATGAAACTATGCTGATCCAACGGCTCATATGAGTTTGAATGGGCATATAGAATACCTTGTACCATTTGGCTTGATACTAAATTCATCGGCACCAGGCAGGCACCAATGAAATCATTGTGCATAAGGAAGGTGAATAGGAGATTAGGGGTACAGAGTTGCTGTACAAGCAGACAAATAAATGGGCAAAAAAACAGTGTTCATACATCTAGCAACAATGTCAGCACAATTGGCCATTTTTATCGTCATTCAACCCGTATAAGGCACTGTAGCCGGCAACAAATCCACCCAAAAAATGTAGGAATGAAAATAAAAAGCTTATTTTGATAAGAAAAAAGCAAATTAAAGGTGGACTTTGGCCCCTTTGGGAGGGTGGATAGCGGTAGAAGTCCAAATACAGAAAAACAAAAAACAATGGAAGCAAGGCAGAAAGAGATTGATAACAAAGGTTATGGTGGACACATACTCTTCTTGCACTAGGTCCCAGGTCTAGCTACACCCCTAACGGTTAGATTTTACTTTTTAGTTGGTGTTTACTCATTTCAGACCCCAAATGATTTGGCCAAACCCGAGTTCAGCAAAAAGTGCTGTGATTCATCCAAATCCTGTACTCTCTGTATAACTTAGTAACGTTATGCTACTAGGAGTACTTTAGCTTTAAAGGGATACTGGCACTAAAAAGACTACTCTTCAGAATATTAAATGGGTGGTTCACCTTTAAGTTAACCTTTAGTAAGATATAGAATAGCCAGTTTGCAGCAAGTTTTCAATTGGCCTTCATTATTTATTTTTTATAGGTTTTTAATTATTTTCCTTTTTCTTCTGATTCTTTCCAGCTTTCAAAGAAGGGATACTGACCCCATACAAAAAAATGCTCTGTAAGGCTACACATTTATTGTAATTGCTACTTTTGTCAGATTTCAAAACTGAATATAAAAAAATCTGTTTGCTCTTTTGAGAAATGGATTTCAGAGCAGAATTCTGCTGGACCTGCACTATTAACTGATGCGTTTTGAAAAAAACATGTTTTCCGATGACAGGATCCCTTTAAAGGTGAACAATCCCTTTAATGCAAGTTACAAATACCTATAGGTCTTGCTTTTTGTGATAGGGCTGGTTTTGTATGAAGCTCCTAAACTTGACTGTTTTGCCTGATTGTCCATTCTCAGCCGGACACAATTTCTAATGCTAATGGCCTCTTGATACTTTTAATGATTTATCTTTTTATTCAGGCCTATTTATATTCCAGGCTCTCATTCACACCACTGCCTGGCTGCTAGGCTAATTTGGGCTCTATCCGGTAAATAGCTATTAAAATTCCAAATTGGAGAACTGCTGAAAAAAAGCTAAATAATTCAAAAATGTCAAATACTAAAAAAACGAGGACCAACTGCAAATTGTCCCAGAATATCACTGTCTACATTATACTAAAATATTATTTATTGGTAAACATCCCATTTAAGACGTAAATCAGCCCCTCAAGTACTTTATACCCACCTGTATGTAACAGACTAGGAACCTTGCTGCTCCCGTTGCCTTTGCTTCCCTCTTCGTCCCAGAAATACCGAGGGGACTGCAGAATTGAGGATTCTTCTGTCTCTAGGCTAGAGAAGCCTGAGCCTTGTGCTGTGCGGAGAAGATCTTGAAGGACATCCAACTCTTGGTCACCTGGTGTCACGGCCGGCACCCGATACCAGAACAAATGCCAAGCACCCTGGTCTCGGCTCGGCTTCACCAGTAGTGTGACCACCGTTGGGCTTCGGGAGGAGCCCTCAGCTTACTTGGGTGCCACCTGGACTTAACGAGGGGAGCAAGGCGAGATGTTCTGGCTGGCAAAGGGGCACGGCTGTTTAGCAGAGTCTTTAGGCCGAAGGTCACGGTACAAAAGGTCAAGGCAAGCGGATGGTCAGACAGGCTGGATCGAGGCAGGCGGATAACAGAATCGTCAGGAAGGCAAAGGGTCAAAACCAGGTGATCAATCAGATGGGTTGAGGCAGAATCGGAGTCAAATAACAGGCAGAGGTCAAACCGGAACGTCAAACAGGAGGATTTAGCAGAGTCAAGGTCGGTTTCAGGCAAGGGTCAGGTTCCAGAGATCAGAATAGTCAAACAGGCAGGCAAAGGGTCAAAACAGATAATCAGGAACAGATTCTCACAGAATAGCAACAGCTAAAGCACCAGGAACAAATCCTATCACGGGCACTGGACTACACACTGAAGCTCCCTTAAATACTATTTGAATCTCGCGCCACTGCGCGCTGACGTCATCACGTCAGCGCGCATGCGCACAAATTCCAGGAAGAGGTGCGCGCGCGCACCCTAGAACAGCAGAGACCAGCGGAACAGACGGATGCGGCGGGCGTCCCCGCCGAGGGGGCGGCAGGTGTCCCTGCCGTCCCCCCACTACACCACCAGGGTAAGATTCCCTTACACCTGGATTCCCAAGCTCAGCTTCATTTGGGCTCTCCTGTTGTGAGTAGGGCAGTCCCACTAAAACAGATAAGTCCAGTAATGAGGTGCAAGAGAGTCCTTCAGACTGAGGCTCCTCACAGGCAACAAAGAGGAACCACAAGGGCCCTAGAAAAAGGAACAGGCAAATTTACTGGTAATTGGCCTGTGTCATATCATATTTTTGTGTGCTAGAGTTTATATAATTCTGTGCTTTAATCAACAGTAACTGTAGTTCAAAAAGACGTGCTAGTTGCAATTTGGACACCAGTCTTATAGACAATCACAGGCGAGCTGTCACACCGAACATGATGTCCTAGAGACTGTAAATGGATTTTAGCCTGTTTTTCTGAGTTACAGATGGTAAAAGCATCACTTAATACAGTCAGTAAGTGTTACTTGCAAGCATCTATAAATCAATTAAACAACCCTCAGGGGCCTGATTAGCATGATTAATGTCTATCAGTAACTTCATATTAATCTTATTAATCTCATAACAGAAAACAAAGCTACTCAGACATCCCCAAGATACACAGAAAACTCTGTATAGATGATACTGTAAGCATAGCACAATTGCCACATAGTATGTAATAGCTAATACAGGTACCTAAGAGGTATTCTATGCAAGGGAACCAAATATGCATAGTAGGGAGAGATGGTGCCTATAGTAACAGTGGATAATAGTCTCTGGGAAGGGAGTGTGACTGTGGGATAGCAGGTATAGTAGGGAGAGATGGTGCCTATAGTAACAGTGGATAATAGTCTCTGGGAAGGGAGTGTGACTGTGGGATAGCAGGTATAGTAGGGAGAGATGGTGCCTATAGTAACAGTGGGATAATAGTCTCTGGGAAGGGAGTGTGACTATGATAGCAGGTATAGTAGGGAGAGATGGTGCCTATAGTAAGAGTGGGATAATAGTCTCTGGGAAGGGAGTGTGACTGTGGGATAGCAGGTATAGTAGGGAGAGATGGTGCCTTTAGTAACAGTGGGATAATAGTCATTGGGAAGGGACTGTGGTTGTGAGATAGCAGGTACAGTAGGGAGAGATGGTGTCTATAGTAACAGTGGGATAATAGTCTCTTTGAAGGGAGTGTGACTATGATAGCAGGTATAGTAGGGAGAGATGGTGCCTATAGTAACAGTGGATAATAGTCTCTGGGAAGGGAGTGTGACTGTGGGATATCAGGTATAGTAGGGAGAGATGGTGCCTATAGTAACAGTGGGATAATAGTCTCTGGGAAGGGAGTGTGACTGTGGGATAGCAGGTATAGTAGGGAGAGATGGTGCCTATAGTAACAGTGGATAATAGTCTCTGGGAAGGGAGTGTGACTGTGGGATAGCAGGTATAGTAGGGAGAGATGGTGCCTATAGTAACAGTGGATAATAGTCTCTGGGAAGGGAGTGTGACTGTGGGATAGCAGGTATAGTAGGGAGAGATGGTGTCTATAGTAACAGTGGGATAATAGTCTCTGGGAAGGGACTGTGGCTGTGGGATAGTAGCAGGAAATATAACAGCCACTGGTAAGGGATTGTTGTTGGGAGTATCAGGTATAGAGAAATGGAATCAGTGCTACTTTATATCATTGTTGCTCATAATTCCATCATTCGGTTCTTGCCAAAGTGTTACTCCCAGTACATTTAGTTATCAAGGGTTATTGTAGATTTACAACAGCTGCACACAAAGTCTATATTTGCCTCAGGCCTGGCAAACAGAAAACCTTTGTAGTAATTCTTTCTGCCCGCTGCCTGATATTTAATGTCATGTCATTATTTTAGGCTAGACTTTTCAAGAGTCTGGCCCTTCAGCTGCTATTGAACAACTCCCTACACCTCAAGGACGTCAATATATACAGTATAAAGTCTTACCATAATACATACATGGATTACACTATTACACTATCCCTGTAACGTTATATACTATCATGCTGTGTAATTTAAAGGGCATGTAAAGTCTAAACTAGAATAAGGCTAGAAATGCTGTATTTTGTATACTAAATATAAACATGAACTTACTGCACCACAAGCCTAATCAAACAAATGATTTATGCTTTCAAAGTTGGCTACAGGGGGTCACCATCTTGTAACTTTGTTATACATCTTTGCAAGACTAAGGGTAAGGACACACGAGGAGATTCAGGGAGATTTTGTCGCCTGGCTACTAATCGCCTCGTCTTTTGAGCAACTATCTCCCTGAACTGCCTCAGTGTTTTTCCCCATAGGCTACAATGAAAAGTTGCCTGCGTTAATGCACACACGGCGATGCGTTTTCAATAGTTGCCTGAAATTGCCTCACTGAGGCAACTTTGGGCAACTATTGAAAACGCATCGTCGTCCATAGCAGGACCGTTGGAGACCCCTGCTATAAAAAGAGAAAGCAATTTAGAGCAGTGGTCCCCAACCTTTTTTGGCACAGGGACCGTGGAAGCGCCCAATTCGAGCGTGCCGGCGGCCCAGTTCAAAGCTGTCCACGGCCTGGAGATTGGGGATCCCTGATTTAGAGATCCTTCCAGAAATTCCAGAGTTTTTCAACAAGCAAGTTGATTTACTAAGGGCTCTTACACAGATGTTTATTTAATGTGTTGGAGACGTAGGTTTCAGCACAACTAAATGCATTTGTTAATTGATTCCATTATATTCTGGCTAGTTGTACTCCGTAAGTATTTTTAGATGCAGAATCCAAAAGAATAGAGGGTTGTATTTGGTACTGACAAAAACACACTTCGCTATGTTTAAAACAAAAAAATAAGCGTATGAATAGAATATATGCATCTTTCTCACTCAGCATGGATTTGTAAACCCATATAAAAAAATGTCAGCGCGCAAAAGCCCTAAAACTCTTAAGTGCAGTAAATTGAGTTGTCGGTCCAACCAGCATTTATTAAGCAGTGCAGATAAAAAAAAAAAAAAAAAAACACAACATAAATTTGAGCTAGGGTTGCCACCACCTCTAAATCAGTGCTGTCAACTGGCAGCCTGCAGATCCCCCTCTCGTGTGACCCCCACATAAGTCTGCCTGCTGTGTCTGCCCACCTTGTATAAACTTTAAAAGGTATCAGTACTGAGATTAACTGGCCCCTGTACTGTTCACACCTCAGACCCAGACTGAAACTGCCCACCGCTCATACAAAATGCTGGAGAGGCACCAGCATTGTGTCTGTATATAGCACAGTATGGACTGTTCATCTTAAAGTGGTCCTGATAGGCTTCCCTGTCTCCTGCTCTATTCTGCCAGTGCTATGCTCCCTGTGTGTGTCACACCCTTTCTTCCCTATGCTCCCTGTGTGTGCAATACTCTGCCTGCCCAATGCTCCGTGTGCCGTACTCTGCCTGCCCAATGTTCCCTGTGTGTGCACCATACTCTGCTTGCCCTGCGCTCCCTATGTGAGCCCTGCTCTGCCTGCCCTATGCTCCCTGTGTGTGCCATACTCTACTTGCCCAATGTTTCCAGTGTGTTCTGTACTCTGCCTGCCCTATGCTCCCCTGTGTGTGCCATAACCTGCCTCCCCTAGGTTCCCTGTGTGTGCCATACTCTGCTTGCCCAATGTTCCCAGTGTGTGCCATATTCTGCCTGCCCTATGCTCCCTGTGTGTGCCATACTCTGCCTGCCCTATGCTCCCTGTGTGTGCCCCACTCTGCCTGCCCTATGATCCCTGTGTGTGCCGTACCCTGCCTGCCCAATGTTCCCTGTGTGTGCCGTACTGTGGTTGCCCAATTCAGAGTATGACATCTGTGTGTGCCGTACTTTGCTTGCCCAATGTTCTGAGTGTGTGCCCCACTCTGCCTGCCCTATGCTCCCTGTGTGCTATACTCTGCCTGCCCTATGCTCCCAGTGTGTGCCCTACTCTGCCTGCCCTATGCTTGCTGTTGGTTTAAAAAAGGGGAGTGGTCAACATTGGCTTCAGATGTCATACTCTGAATTTGAACTGCTGTCTGAAAGCTAAGTTCTTCATTAGCCTATAAATCAGGTAGTTTGGAAGTCAGAACAACAAATCAAGACTATATGTCCTAAAAAGAAAGGTAAGCAGAAAACCACAAAGCTTATTTTTGGTAGAATAAGGCTAATTAAAAAATAATGCCAACTGAAGATTTTCACACTCTCTCATACTAAAGTAAAAGGAGAAATGTATGGGATTTAGAAAACAGTTTAGTCTTTAAAACACACTTCATGTGATGTCAAGTCAAAGGATGCATGGGCAGTGTGGGTGTGTTATTAAAAAAAAAACATTAAAATTTCTTAAAATAGTTAAAAAAAACAAAAACAAAAAAAACCAAACACTGGCCACATCAGCAAGTAAATCACTTGTATTTCAGTAGAAAAAATTACATTGGAATCAAACATGCACTAATATACAAAAACACCAATGGACATTGTCACGTAGACCATAACACGCTTTCAGCTCCACAGGCAAAAGGTGTAAATATTTTCATACAATTACACTGGATTGCCTTGTTTCCAGATACGTTATGACAAAAAGAGTTAAATCTTTAGAAGTCTCATGGTGACGATCTGTGCACAAGTGATGCATCTTGTAAATTGTGCAATCGTAACAGTCTCAGTGAAACTCTGTCCAGCCACAAACTCATTAAGTGATCACTGCAGCAGATAATCACATGGCAGCCTGTGAGAGCAAAAAGGGCACAGGAACAAAATCAAACTCTGTCCTTTACATTATTTCAATTCCTCAAACTTTTTTTTCTGCCATAAATGGCAATTACTGGTATAAAGGTGAAAAAAAGCAAAAAAGGAATTTGGCTAAATCTGATGTACATCCCTTGGCTTGAATCATTTCATGAAGAAGGCTGGAACAGTCTAAAGGCAGTAGATTCCTTTCACGTATTCTTCTGGGTTCAGAATTGCTGAATAATCAGTTTCTTCTTCACATCATGTGTGAACTTGTTCATCTTGAATAAATCGCTGTCGTAAAAGGCCGAGAGGTTGTGGATGTTTATCTGGCGAGCCTAAATACATAAAAAATTGCAATATAACCATTACATATATAGTATAAAACAAACAGGAAATACAATTAAAGGGGTTGTTCACCTTAAAAACACTTTTTTCAGTCAATTGTTTTCAGATTGTTCCAGAGAAATAGGCTTTTTTCAATTACCTTCCATTATATATTTACAGTTTTTTCAAATTCTAAGTTTAAAGTTTAATGTTAGGGGCAAATTTACTTAAGGTCGAATATCGAGGGTTAATTAACCCTCGATATTCGACTGTCGAAGTTAAATCCTTCGACTTTGAATATCGAAGTCGAAGGATTTAGCGCTATTCGTTGGAACGAAAAATGGTTGGAACGAACGATTAAATCCTTCGGGCCGTTCGATTTGAAGGATTTTAATCGATCTAACGATTTTTCTTCGATAAAAAAAGCTAGCTAAGCCTAGGGGACCTTCCCCATAGGCTAACATTGACTTCGGTAGTTTTTAGGTGGCGAACTAGGGGGTCGAAGCTTTTTCATAAAGAGACAGTACTATGACTATCGAATGGTCGAATAATTTTTAGTTTGATTCGTTCGATTCGAAGTTGAAGTCGAAGAAGCCCATTCGATGGTCGAAGTAGCCAAAAAAAAAAAAAACATTCGAAATTCTAAGTTTTTTTTATTCATTCCTTCACTCGAGCTAAGTAAATGGGCCCCTTAGTGTCTCTGGTGTCTGGCAGCTCAGTAATTCAGGTGCAGATTCTGAACGTTACAATTTTACAACATTTAGTTGATCCATTTCTCAGCAGCATTTCTGGAGTATCAGCAACTATTGTATCAATTCTAACAGCTGCCTGTAATGAAACCCAGAGATTCTGCTCAGCAAGGACAGGATATAAAAAAAAATGTATCAATTTAGAACAGTTTACAGGGTCAGCGACCCCCCTCCTACAGCTGCTTTAGAAGGTATAAAATGACATTTTACACTTCAATATTAGAAAAACATTCACACATAGACAATAGAAAGTAATTGGAAAAAAGTATATTTCTGGCGAACTATCTGAAAACAACTAGGTGTTTGAAGGTGAACAATCCATTTAAGGTTTAGGATGCACCAAATCCTGGATTGGCGGAATAAAACCTTTTATTTGAAGGATTTGGCAATTATCCTGTGGCTTTAGACCAGAAGATTGACAGGTCAACCAATTACTAGTCTGACAATTTTATTCCTTGTTTTTTTAAATTGGCATGTGCAAAGTAGGGTTCAGATGAAAGTTTTGGTGGATTTGGATTTGGCCAAATCCTACAATTGTGTTTTTGATTCATCCCTTATATAAAAAAAAAAAAAAAATGAACCCCTCCCCCCATAAAACATTAAAAATTAAATGAAGTTAGCATTAACAGGAATTGACTGCACCCTTGCTTGCAGTGTAATATTCAGAAGTTGAATTCTCCTAGATCATCAACATATTACAAAGCACTTTACAGAGTTTACAACCCACACACTTTGGTCAATCTTATCAGGAGACCATTAACCTGCTTGTTATATTAAAGAGATACTGAGACTAAAAATTCTCTTTTCAAAATATTAATCTACATTAAAAGTTACCTATAGGTCATGTTGATCATATTTCACGGATAGTTCTGCTTTTGTAAGTAATTGTCACTTGAAGTTCCTAAACATGCCTGTTTTGCCAACCGGACTGTCTCATCTCAACCGATTTCTAATGCGAATGGACTCCTGCTGCACAATTATGGCAGCCCCCTCGTAGAGGGTAGTAAGAAAGGTAATGTAAAAGCATCAGGCAAATACTTTTCGGGCAAAATTATAAATAGCATTCAAAGACAATGCTATGATTGATAAAAAAAAGGTTATTTTCTATGTCAGTATCTCTAATGTAGAGTGGGAGGAGAATGAAGTACCATGGATAAACAGACAAAGCATGGGGAAGAGCACGGGTGCCATGCAGAACCCGTGATTTGAGATCTGCAGCCATGTAAAGAACTGCAGCAAAGTGATCTTAGGAGGGAAGATGGTATTTTGTAAGCCTTGCCAATAATCAGATGACATAGAATTGATGCCCCGGGGCATGCTAGTGTACTTTCATGCTAAAATGCATTTATGCAGACCCTTTCACTTATATCTTGCACCTATATTACAAGCATAAGATGGATGGATTGTCTTTAGTGCTTTATGTATCGTCAGTTGTTATTGACCAGTTATTTCATATCCAACCAACCAAACACCATACCTTATCGACTAGATCCTTTTCTGGCACTTCTATAGTATCCTGCTGTGCCCCATAGCGATTTCTCTGATAAGTCACTTGTTCAGCTATCAGTTGTTTTAGCACAAACAGCAGAAGTTCATTGTTGTCTCTTCTGAATGCCAGGTAACGAGCAAACGTCTAATAAAAAAGAAAATCAATAAACAATGGAAGTGTAATACCACTTTTAAAATAACATGCTTTCAAGCACAACACAAGTTTAGGGTAAGGGCAAAAGGGCAGATTCGGGGAGATTAGTCGCCCCGGTGACTAATCACCTCTTCTTCGGGCGACTAATCTCCCTGAACTGCCTTCCCGCCGGATAGAAATCGTCGGTGGGATTGCACTCAAAGCGCTTAGTTTTCCGAAGTTGCCTGAAGAGGAAACTTCAGGCTGGTGATTTTTCATTATAGCCGACGGGAAGGCAGTTTGGGGAGATTGTCGCCCTGAAGAGCCAATTTGTCGCCGGGGCAATTAATCTCCCTGAAACTGCCTGTGTGTCCTGACCCTAAAGGTGAAAGAGCTCCACTGGGGATTTCTCTCGTTTGGCCCAGGGGAGAACTATAAACCCATTGCATAGCAGAATGCCATGTTATCACAGACTGTTTCCAGCCTAATGTAAATATTAGAGCTCTTACTTTTCTCATGCTCCTCATAACACTGAATTTCTGTGTATCGATGAAACTCTCTAACATAACCCTGATGGCCATGTTTACATCATCCTCCACAACATAGTCTCGCAGGTGCATTCGGGCATGAGCCTCAGCCATGCGAATCATAGACTCAATATGTCGAACAGTAATTGGGATGCTGCCAGTAGCCTAAATGATACAAAATAAGGGAAAGCACACTGGTAAGTACTAGTGATGAATGCAATTTTTCTTTAAATATGAATTTGTGGCAAAATCCAGCATTTTGCAAACAGAATATTTTTCGCAAAACTAAAAAAAAATTAGCTTTGAAGTTTCACCGCAAAAAAAAAAAGGCCCAATGTATTTCGCCTGTGAAAAAAAAAAAAAGTAGCAAAAAATGTTGCAAGTCGCAATAAAAAAAATAATAAAAAAAAATAAACACCCAATGGTTTTAATGCATTTTTATGATTGCAAGTTAGAACTGAAGCATACTAAAAAGACCAAAGGCTGTAGACTTACTACTGCAGCCACTAACATTATACAGCAAAGATCACAACATATGTAGCAGATTTTTATTTATACCAATAGAAGTTATACCCCATGTAAACACTTCATCAATATCATGTGGGAGAACCTTATAAGCATATGTAAAAAGGAGATTTTTACTATAACTTGCCATTAAATCTCTCTCTCTCTGCACTGGGGGGACACAGGAACCACAGGGTTAAGCTCCTCCCTCCAGGAGCCAGGACACTGATCAAAAAATCAGAGATCTGTACCTTTAGAGATGACATTTTCAGACCTCCCTCGAGACCTCTCTGCAAGAATAAAAGGACTTGAGAGAGATCCAACTGATCAAAGGGTGCTCCCCTGGAGTCATACCAGGATGCATAGGCCTTCCATACTCTGTAGTATGCCTTGGCTGAGGATGGTTTTCTTGCCCTGATCATTGTGTCGATCACAGTATCTGCGAAACCTTTAGTTCTCAGGATGGCGGTCTCAACAGCCACGCCGTCAAGGATAGTAGACCTGGATTGTGATGCAGTATGGGACCCTGACTGAGTATGTCAGGGCGCTGAGGAAGATGGAAACAGTTTCCTGTCGACAGCGATATGAAGTCCGAGAACCAGGCTCTCCTGGGCCAGAACGGGGCCACTACCATCAGGCGTAGTAGATTCTCCTGACGAAACCTCCTTAGGACTCGAGGTAGCATTGGCATGGGAGGAAAGATGTAGGCAAGCCGGAATCGTCATGGCATCGATCAACTCTGCCTGTGAGTCTCTGCTTCTGGCGAAAAACATTGGTGTCTTCCTGTTGACCTCTGGCTGTCCCCTACCTGTGAACACTTCTGGGAGGAGTTCACACTCTGCTGGGTCTAGATGGTGCCGGCTGAGGTAGTCCGCTTCCCAATTGAGAATGCCTGGAATGTGCACTGCGGAAATCTCCGGGACCTGGTCTGCGGTCGCAGTCTGTCTGCACCTGTATCGCGAGACCCGTTAGAATGTCCTCCCAGTGTCACAATGCTTGATAGATTGGTCAGTTTGGACTCCACGGGAGACCATTGGCCCTGGGCAGACCTTTGCTCGAACCTTGCCCCCCATGCGGTGAAGCTGACGTCTGTGGTGATGACTGTCCACTATATTTCCCCCCACCATCGGCGCCTATCCAGATGTAGAGGGTTCATCCATCACTGCAGGGCCTGCAGAGTCTCTTGGTCCAATATGATGCTCTGATTCAGCTAAGTCTTCTGCCAATTTTGCATGCACAATTGAAGAGGGCGCAAGTGAAACTGCGCAAAATCAATGAAACCATGAAACCCAGGACTTGCATGGCACGGCAAACTGATGGAGCTCTGGTCTGTATGAGCTGTTGGGCGAGACATCTCATTTTTCTCTACTTCTCCTGAGGTAGCACTACCCTCTGGGGACATGTGTTCATTGGGGCGAGGACTTGTCAGGGGTGGGTTTTTGTTGGTTCTTGTGAGGCTGCCATCCTTGTCGGTTCTTGTGCTGGAACCTGCTCTTGGAACGAGATGATGATGGAGGCGATTATCCTTTCGACAAGCGAAACCCTTGGCCTCAAAAAAGAGAGATTTTTGTACTTACCGTTAAATCTTTTTCTCTTGTCCTATATTGGGGGACACAGGCACCATGGGGATGAAGATCCTGCAGCAGGAGATTGGACACTAAGTTGTTAAAAGTTGACTCCTCCTCCTGCTCTGGGTTTCATCCCGTCTCCTCCTAACAACCTCAGTTTCGACCGAAGAAGGAGCATAATGACCCAAAACAGAAGAGGAAGTTGGAAACCCCCTTAAAACCAAAAACTTTAGTAAAATATCGGAAACATCCACTAAAATATGAACTGTAATAACAAGTATATAACCTTAGTCAGTTAACAGTGTCAGAACAGGGAGGGAAGGCCTGTGTCCCCCAATATAGGACAAGAGAAAAAGATTTAACGGTAAGTACAAAAATCTCTCTCTTGCCTAATTGGGGGGACACAGGCACCATTGGGATGTCCCAAAGCAACCCAGAGGGCGGGACACTGCGTACCCCAAAAGGCGTTTAACCAATTACAGTCTGTAACACCTTCCTCCCGAAGCTGGCTTCGGCTGAAGCTAGTGTGTGTAGCCTGTAGAAGCGCGTGAAGGTATGAAGGGACGTCCAGGTGGCCGCTCTGCAAACTTGTTCCGCCGAAGCTTGGTGTCGGACTGCCCAAGACGTGCTGAGAGCGCGGGTGGAGTGAGCTCTCACCTTGAGTGGAGGTGGCTTCCCCTTCAGGGCATAAGCCCGAGTGATCGTAGTACGGATCCACTTAGCGATCGTTGTCTTGGCGGCCTTGGAACCGCATTTAGGCCACGTAGGAATGATAAAGAGAGCATCAGTCTTCCTAACACTCTTGGTGGCCTGCAAGTATGAAGTGATAGCGCGAACAACGTCCAAATTGTGCAGTTTACACTCAATAGGATGCTTGGGATCCGGACATAAGGAGGGTACAATGATATCTTGGTTCAGGTGGAATTCCGAAACTACTTTAGGTAGAAAGTCCGGAGTAGGCCTGAGCACTACCTTGTCCTTGTGTATGATGGTGAATGGCTGCTTGCAGGAAAGCGCCGCCAGTTCCGACACCCTTCTAGCCGATGTGACGGCCAAGAGAAAAACCACCTTTTCAGTCAGAGTAGAGAGAGGTAAAGAGTCAATGGGTTCGTAAGGATCCTCCTGAAGAACAGAGAGAACTAGGTTAAGATCCCAGGGAGGTACAGGACAACAATACGGAGGCACCAACCTCGTAGCACCTTGAAGGAAAGTTTTGATATGACTCCGGAGTGCTAGTCGCTTCTGGAGCAGGATAGACAGTGCTGAAACTTGAACCTTCAGTGAACTAACCGCCAGACCTTTCGTTAAGCCTTCCTGCAGGAAAGAGAGGACGTCAGCTTCTTTAGCCTTCTGAGAATCCAACCCTCTGTCCTCACACCACATGATGAATGTCTTCCATACTCTGTGGTAGGCTTTTGCTGAAACAGGCTTTCGTGCCCGAAGCATGGTGGGTAGGGCCTCGGCAGGAGCTCCAGCTCTTTTGAGAACTAGGGCCTCAAGAGCCACGCCGTTAAAGCCCACTGATGAGAACTCGGGTGAACGATGGGACCCTGAGTCAGGAGATCTTCCCTCTGAGGCAGATGAAATGGTTCGCCCGACGCCAGCTGTACCAAGTCTGCGAACCACGCTCTCCTTGGCCAGAACGGTGCCACCAGAATCGTTTGAGTTCCTTCTCTTTTTATCTTCTTGATGACCTTTGGTAGCAGCGCCAGGGGTGGGAATATGTACGACAGGGAGAATTGCCAAGGGATTACTAGAGCGTCTACTGCGTAAGCCAGAGGATCTAGGCTTCTTGCCACGAAGTGTTGAACCTTTCGATTGCTTCGGGACGCCATCAGGTCGATGTCTGGAAGTCCCCATCTCTCCACCAAGAGTTGGAAAACTTCCTGATGAAGGCACCACTCTCCGTGATCTATCGTTTCTCTGCTCAGATAGTCCGCTATCCAATTGTCGACCCCCGGTATGTGGACCGCCGATAGGGCAGGAACGTTGTGTTCCGCCCATTCCAGGATGCTGCTTGCTTCCCGAAGGGCTGCTTGGCTTCTTGTGCCGCCCTGATGGTTTATATATGCAACTGCTGTTACATTGTCGGATTGTATGCGCACTGCTCGACCTCGGAGTAGGTGGGTCAGGTGCTCGAGGGAGTATCGAATCGCCCTCAATTCCAGGAGATTGATGGAAAGTTCTCTCTTCTCGATCCCAAAGGCCCTGGACCGTCGTTTGCTCTAGTACGCCTCCCCAACCCCGTAGGCTGGCGTCCGTCGTGAGAATTGTCCAGTGGTGTGGGGGAAATGGTTTTCCGCCTGCTGTGCGATGTGGTTGTAGCCACCAGTCGAGGGAGAGTTTTACATTGTGCGGAAGGACTATTCGGCGATCGAGATCCTTCCGATCCCTCCTTTGTTGAAGTAGAATGGTATGTTGAAGGGGTCTGGTATGGAATTGAGCGTATGGAATCGTTGGGAAGGACGCTACCATCGTCCCGAGAGCCATCATGGCCACCCGCAGGGAGACCGTGGGAGCTGTCCGAATGGTCTGAATTCTGTCCTGCAGGGTGTTGGTTTTTCCCCGTGGGAGGAAGGCTCTCCCCTGCTTGGAGTCCAAGATCAGACCCAAGTATTCTATCGTCTGTGTCGGAGTTAGAATGGATTTGTTGAAGTTGATCATCCACCCTAAGTTGGTCAGGGTGTGTAGGACCTGGGTAGTGTGGCGATGAGCTGCGGATGCTGATGGACCCTTTACGAGAAGATCGTCCAAATAGGGAACGACCGGTATTCCTTTGAGTCTCAACTCCTCTAGTGCTGCCGCCATGACCTTGGTGAAGGTGCGAGGAGCGAATGAGAGACCGAAGGGAAGGGCTACAAATTGCCAGTGTTGACCGTCGACGAAGAATCTGAGAAACTGGTGGTGAGCCGGGTGGATGGGTATGTGGAGGTAGGCTTCCTTGATGTCTATTACTGACATGAATTCGCCGTCTTCCATAGCTGCCAAAACTGACTGGATTGACTCCATCTTGAAGTGACATTTTCGAACAAAGGGGTTGAGGTCTTTGAGGTTTAACACTGGTCGTAGAGACCCATCTTTTTTGGGTAGCATGAATAGGTTGGAGTAGTACCCTCTGCCCTTGTCTGAAGTTGGAACTGGCTGTATGGTCCCGGCCTTGGCAAGATCGTGTATGACCGAGAGAAACCTGGCTTTGTTGAGTCTTAGACTGGGCAACCTTGAAATGAAGAATCTGCGGGGTGGTCTTTGCGTAAAGTCTATCAATAGTCCTTGTGAAACCACCCGAAGGACCCAGAGGTCCCGTACATGTTTTTGCCACACCTCCCGAAAGAATTTGAGTCTGCCTCCTAGTGGGATCCTTTCGGGGGTGGGCACCCCTTCATGCTGAGCTGGACTTGTCCTGGGAGGGCTTAGTTGTAGTCTTGTTGGAAGACCAGCTGGGTCTTTGTTTGCCCTGATAGCGTGATCGGAAATTCGAGCTGGATTTATCCGTCTGTGTCTTTGAACGTTGGCCTTGCCTGAAGGGACGAAAAAAGGGCCTTCGTTTGAAAGGAGGTCTCTTGGTTCTAGTCTGAGGGAGTAGGGTGCTCTTGCCACCCGTTGCCTGGGATATGATTTTGTCAAGCTCGGCTCCAAAGAGTAATTTTCCTTGAAAAGGAAGGCTGACTAGTGAGCGTTTGGATGTTAAATCGGCAGACCACGATTTTAGCCACAAAAACCTCCGAGCCGCCACAGATTGGGCTGAGGCCTGTGCCACCATCTTCGCTGCGTCAATTGCTGCATTGCCGATATAGGAGGTAGCATCCGCAATTTGAGACAACAGGTTGTCAGTAGTAGGATCCTCTGAACCAATAAGTTGTGCTGCTTGCTCCACCCAGACCTCCATGGCCTTTGCGACCCAGGCAATAGCGAAAATTGGACGAAAGGCGGAGCCTGACGCTGTGAATGCCGACTTGCAGAACCCTTCGAGGCGTTTGTCGATAGGGTCCTTGAATGCAGCCGCGTCTGCTACAGGTATGGTGGTGTTCCTTGACAGTCTGGAAACCGGAGGATCTACTGCTGAGGGTGTCGCCCAGAGATCGGTGCACTCCTGAGGAAAGGGGTATGTTTGAGAGAATCTCCTAGAAATCTGAACCCTGTGGTCAGGGTGCTTCCACTGGGACTTTATTAAGTCGTCGAGTTGTTCGTATGCTGGAAATACATGTGAACTTTTCTTATGTCTTTTGAAGATGTTCTTGGCAGGTTCAATAGTCGTGACTGAGTCTTCAATATTAAGTGTATTAAGTACTGCTTGTATGAGGCCTTCGACCTCCTTTTGTGTTTTCGGAGAGTCTAAGTCTGGATCCAGATGCTCCTGGTCAGAGTCATCCTCTGATAAAACTTGGCCTTCCTCATCGGAGGGAGTGAAATTTTCACCTGGGGAGTCTGGAGGGGAAAGAGCATGCCTTTTAGCACCTGTAGGACGTTCATCGAACCTGGGAGGGTGAGAAAGGCGCTCAAGGACCTTGTCTAGGGTCTCTGGAATGCGGGCCAGGTTTTGGATGCCTGCAAGTGAGAGTGATAAAGCCCTGACTAACTCAGAATCAGAAGTGCTGGCCATTGGAGGTGGCACTGAGTCTGGTGGTCTGCATGCTAAACACACTGAATCAGCCGAAGCGGTGGAAAAGAGAGATTTTTGTACTTACCGTTAAATCTTTTTCTCTTGTCCTATATTGGGGGACACAGGCACCATGGGGATGAAGATCCTGCAGCTTGGAAAAGGACACTAACTTGTTAACTTTTGACTCCTCCTCCTGCTCTGGGCTTCATCCCCTGCCTCCTCCTCCTATATTCAGTTTCAACCGAAGAGGAGGAGTATAAGATAAGCAACCCAAAACAGAGAAGGAGTCCTCAACCCCCTCAGAACCCTCAAAACAAGGACTCCCAAAACGGAGTAACTATACACAAACGCAATACATTGCACAGTAGTAAACAACAGGGCGGGAAGGCCTGTGTCCCCCAATATAGGACAAGAGAAAAAGATTTAACGGTAAGTACAAAAATCTCTCTTTCTCTTGCCTAATTGGGGGACACAGGCACAATGGGGATGTCCCAAAGCAACCCCTGAGGGCGGGACACTGTAACCCCAAAGATGATCAGGTAATGACAGCCTGTAACACCTTCCTCCCGAAGCTGGCTTCGGCTGAGGCCTGTGTGTGCAGCCTATAGAAGCGCGTGAAGGTATGCGGAGATGCCCATGTAGCTGCTCTGCAGACTTGCTCAACAGACGCTTGATGACGAATTGCCCAAGACGTGCTCAAGGCTCGTGTTGAGTGAGCTCTAACTTGAAGTGGAGGCTCCTTGCCCTTCACGGAGTATGCTCTGATGATGGTGGATCTGATCCACTTAGCTATCGTTGCCTTGGAAGCTTTCGTGCCCTTCTTGGGGCCACTCGGGAGAACAAAAAGAGAGTCTGACCTCCTCATCCCTTGTGTTGCATCTAAGTATGCCTTGATTGCTCGAACCACATCCAACTTGTTTAGCTTGGTCTCCAAGGGGTTCCGGGGCTCCGGACACAGCGAGGGAACTATCAAGTCCTGGTTGAGGTGAAACTCTGAGACAACCTTGGGAAGGAAGTCAGGCGTGGGTCGAAGAACGACCTTGTCCTTGTGGATGATGGTGAACGGGGACCTGCAAGAGAGTGCAGCCAGTTCCGAAACTCTACGTGCAGACGTGATCGCCAGTAGGAAAACAACCTTTTCGGTAAGTGTGGCTAGCGGAATGACTGCAATAGGTTCGTAAGGGTCCCCCTGAAGGACGGAGAGAACCAAATTGAGATCCCATGGGGGAACTGGACATCGATATGGAGGCACGATTCTAGTCGCTCCTTGTAAAAAAGTCTTGATATGGCTCCGTAAGGCAAATCTTTTCTGGAAGAGAACGGAAAGGGCCGACACCTGCACCTTCAGAGAGCTCAGCGCCAAGCCCTTGTTGAGCCCATCTTGGAGGAAGGAAAGAATGTCACTCTCAGAGGCCCTCTGTGGATCTACGTCTCGTTGTTCGCACCAGCCGATGAAGGTTCTCCATACTCTATGATAGACCTTCGCGGATACTGGCTTACGTGCCCGAAGCAAGGTCGGAATGGCTGCCGTGGGGACCCCCGATCTTCGAAGGACTAAGGTTTCAAGAGCCACGCCGTTAAAAGCCCAGCGATGAGAATTCGGGTGTTTTGACGGGCCCTTGTGTTAGCAGGTCCTCTCTTGCCGGGAGATGAAATGGGACGTCGATGGACAGGTCCACCACGTCGGCGAACCAAGCCCGTCTTGGCCAGTAGGGTGCCACAAGGATGGTCCGAGTTCCCTCTCTCTTTATCATCTTGATGAGTCTCGGAAGAAGAGCTAGTGGAGGGAATGCGTAGGCCATGGCGAAGTTCCATGGAATCACCAGAGCGTCTACCGCGAGAGCTAACGGGTCTATGCTTCTGGCAACGAAGCTCTGAACCTTCCGGTTGTATCTGGATGCCATGAGATCCACCTCTGGAAGACCCCACCTGTCCACGATCAGTTGGAAAACCTCCCGGTTGAGACTCCACTCGCCCTGGTCCAGAGTTTCCCTGCTCAGTAGTCTGCGAGCCAGTTGTCGACCCCTGGTATGTGTACCGCGGAGAGCTCTGGAATGTTGTCTTCTGCCCAAGTCAGAATCTTGGCTGCCTCCAGTAAGGACGCGGGACTGCGAGTGCCCCCTTGGTGGTTCACGTAGGCCACAGCGGTCACGTTGTCCGACTGAATCCTTACTGCCTTGCCCCGAAGGAATGGCGAGAATTGTTGCAGTGAGTACAGGATGGCTCTTAGTTCCAATAAGTTGATCTGGAGAAGTCTCTCCTCTTGGCTCCAACAGCCCTGGGCTGTTCTTTGGCCTAGAACTCCGGCCCCACCCTGTTAGGCTTGCGTCTGTCGTGGACCACCGTCCAAGTGTGGTTGGGGAAGGGCCTTCCCTGCGTGAAACGGAGAGGGTGGGTCCACCAGAGAAGGGACTTCTGCACCTGCACCGGGATCACGATCAGGCGGTCCAAGTGCCGTCGATCCCTCCGTTGATGCCTGAGAATCAGGTGTTGGAGAGGCCTGGTGTGGGAATTGGGCATATGGGATGGCCGGGAATGAGGCGACCATTGTACCCAGCGTTCGCATGGCCGTGCGAAGAGGGACCGGGGTGAGAGATCTGAGAGTCTGTATGCGCGTCCGTAAGACTTTGGCCTTCTCCTGTGGAAGGAAGACCCTCGCTCGTTGGGAGTCTAGAATCAGCCCCAGGTATTCTATGGTCTGAGTCGGGCAGAGATGTGACTTCTTGTAGTTGATGACCCAACCCAGAGTCTCCAGAACCTTGAGTGTCTGAGAAGTGTGTGACTGGGCAATCGCCGCAGACGGACCCTTGACCAGGAGGTCGTCCAGGTAGGGAATAACTGTGATGCCCCTGATCCTGAGCTGTTCTAGTGCTGCCGCCATCACCTTGGTGAAGGTCCTGGGAGCGGACGATAGACCAAATGGCAGCGCCACGAACTGCCAATGAGAGCCGTTGACATAAAACCTGAGGAATCTGTGATGATTCGGGTGAATCGGGATATGGAGGTAGGCGTCCTTGACGTCTATGACTGACATGAATTCGTTTTCCTCCATGGAAGCTAGGACCGATTGTATGGATTCCATTTGAAATGGAGCTTTCTCACAAAGGGTTGAGGTCCTTTAAGTCCAAAACCGGTCTCAGGGAACCGTCCTTTTTGGGACCATAAAAGGTTGGAATAGTATCCCCATCCTCTTTCCCCTGGAGGCACTGGTTGAATAGTTCCTGCTGAACAGAGGTTTTGGATTACTGAGAGGAACTTTTGCCTTCTGGGAACATCGAGGGGCAGTCGGGATATGAAAAATTCTGCGGGGAGGACGATGAACAAAGTCTATGAGGAGACCCTGAGACACTACTTGAATGACCCAAAGGTCCCGTATTTGGTCTTTCCACACCTCTCGAAAGGACATTAGACGGCGCCCAGAGGGGTCCCTCCGAGGTGGGTACGCCTTCATGCTGTGGCGGATTTGTCCTGGGAGGGCTTGGCCTGTCCCTTTGAAGACGACCAGTGGGCTCCTTGCTTGTGCTGGTAGCGTTGGCGAAAATTGGAGGTGGACTTGTCCGCTTGAGACTTCGTCCGCTGTCCCTGGCGAAAGGGCCGAAAAAACGGTCTTCTCTTGAAAGTTGCTCTCTTCGCTCTAGTCTGAGGGAGCAAGGTACTCTTACCGCCAGTGGCTTGTGAGATGATCTTGTCTAACTCGGCCCCAAAGAGCTGTTTGCCCAGGAAGGGGAGGCTAACGAGTGATCTCTTGGATGTCAAATCAGCTGACCATGACTTCAACCAAAGGAATCTTCGGGCGGCTATGGATTGAGCTGATGCCTTAGCCACCAGTTTAGCAGCATCTAGTGAAGCGTCACAGATATAGGAAGTGGCGTCTGCTATTTGTGATAAGAGGGCGTCGGTAGAGGGGTCATCGGACCCAATAAGTTGTGCTGTCTGTTCAACCCAAACTTCCATAGCCTTGGCTACCCAGGCTATAGCAAATATTGGTCTGAAAGCCATACCGGAAGCTGTAAAGGTTGCCTTGCAGAATCCCTCTAGACGCTTGTCAATTGGATCCTTGAATGACGCCGCGTCTGCCACAGGAATAGTGGTGGCCTTGGAAAGTCTGGAAACTGGTGGGTCAACCGCCGGAGGGGATGACCAGAGATCAATGCAATCTTGTGGGAAAGGATAGGTTTGGGAAAAACGCCTGGAGATTTGCACTCTGTGATCAGGGGTTTTCCATTGAGATTTGACAATTTCCTCTAATTGCTCATATGCTGGGAAGATGTAGGTGGCTTTCTTTTGCCTCTTAAAGATGTTCTTGGCTGGCTCTACAGTCGAATTTGTGTCTACGATATTGAGTGTTGTAAGTACTGCCTGTATAAGTCCCTCTACCTCCCTTTGGGTTCTGGGAGTGTCCTGATCTGGGTCAGGCTGATCCTCTGAATCGTCGCCCGAAGGAATTTGTCCCTCCTCATCAGAGGGGCTAAACTGTTCCCCAGGGGAATCTGGGGGCGAGATAATGGATCGTTTAGAGGCAGTAGGTCTATTGTCCTGTGACCTAGTAGGATTAGACAGTCTTTCTAGAACCTTGTCTAAAGTCTCAGGAATGCGGGATAAATTTTGTAGTCCAGCAAGCGAGATAGAGAGAGCACGGACCAAATCGGTGTCTGAAGTGCTGGCAGTGCTGGCTGTGTTTGCGACAGGTGGAGAGGGAGGGTGTCTACACGCTGCGCACACAGATTCAGACGAAACACTCTGAAATTTGGTGTTGCACACTGCACATGCAAGGTAAGACACTTGTGCAGCCTTGCGAGAAGGTGCTGAGGACTTTGAGGTCCTGGGCTCCTCTGTTTTGTCTGCCATATCGTAGTGGCAATACAGCCTGAAAACTCCTTATTAAAGATAAAAGGAGGGGCAGGGGATAACCTGGCGCAGGGCCTTGGGATAGAGCCTGCAATAGAGAAGGGAAATATTGATTATTCCCAGCTCCCTAAGTCACACATGTCAGCATAAAATACAGGCAGCCTAATGCGCATAGGAGCAGAGGAATCGCCTGAAAGGTTGTCTCTCAAAGTGAGGGGTCAGGTGTCTCTCTGATGTGGGCGACAGGAGAGCAGTCGCGGGAGAGCTGAAGTGCGCAGGAGGTTGCCGGCTGCGAAGCGAACAACCGGAAGTGCGTGGTTCCGCTCGTTTTGGCGCCAGTGACCATATGCGTATCACCGCCGCATGGCGCCCAGGAGACAGAGAGAACCGGAAGTGCGCGCCTGAGAGTTGCGCTGAGCGACGAGCGCTGTGTGACTTAGGGAGCGCGCCTGAGAGTTGTAAGTTGGGCCCTTAGGAGGGGGGAGAGGCGGACACAGGTGAGAGATATACTCACCCAGTCCATCCAGCCGTTGAGTGCCCATGGAAGTTGGAAATCCCTGTAGATATAAAAAAAAAAAATATAGATATCTTGCTAAACACAAAGAAACAATAAAAAATTAATGTGAATAGCAAGACTGGTTCAGACCTCCGTAGAGCGGAAACACAGTCACAGGGAATGAGTGGAGCTAGCCTGCAGACCTCCGTAGAGCGGAAAGGCTGTTGGGCACAGGATCTTTTTTAGGTTGGAACCTAAAACAGCTGGGAGGGCGCGTGAAAATGATCAATGGCCCCCATCTGTAGCATGATCATAACCGTGGTCCTAGATCAATTGCTCCAGCCACAAGTTTTTCTGTGTCTTCTCCTCTGAGGACACTAAAAGAAACTGGATATAGGAGGAGGAGGCAGGGGATGAAGCCCAGAGCAGGAGGAGGAGTCAAAAGTTAACAAGTTAGTGTCCTTTTCCAAGCTGCAGGATCTTCATCCCCATGGTGCCTGTGTCCCCCAATTAGGCAAGAGAAATTTAGCTTTGCATTGTGTGCAGGCCAAAAAAGAAATTTGAGCATGGGAGCGAGTAAGAGCTGAGGACTTGGAGGTCCTGGGCTCTTCTGCTTTGTCTGCCATGATGCTCCTTGTAAGGTAAATAAAAGCTCTTTTTTTTTTTTTGAGACAGGGGTCCCCAGTCAAGTGAGGGGTGGATGGCAGAGAGAGAGAGAGAGAGAGAGAGAGAGAGAGAGAGAGAGAGAGTCTTTCTGGCTTGAAGGGCCTGTGGAGACAGAAAGGCATATGGGATAAGGGACCCTGAACCTAAGGCCAAGACGCAGTAACAGACAGGTACTTGCCTGACAAGGAGAAGGGAGAGAGACAGAGACTCTAAGCTCCGTTCCTGTCCTTGGTAACAACGAAGGGAGTCCCTGCAGAGAGTAGCAGCTGCCTGCAGAGAACAGGTGAACCGCTCCGTGTGCCGCGTGAATGAAGAGGCGCATAGAAAATGGCGCGTCGTACAGGAACGCTGGGCGGAAGCGGAAGTGCGTTCCAGCGTGGAACGCAAGAAGCCGCGCCAAGAAAGAGAGGCGGGAGGGACCGTTGGGTGACTGAGGGAAGGAAACAGGCCAAAACAGGTGCACTACTCAGGGGTAAGAGAACCAGGGAAGAGTGTGGCAACGCTAAGGGGGCCGCAAGGGGTAAGCTACAGTAGAGTTCATACTCACAAGAATACCAGCTGGTCCATTTCCTTTTGTAGAATCTCCCTATAGAATTTACAAATAAAAATATATATGAACAAACACATATATCTGTATTTGCAGTATACCTACCAGACACCAGACTAGTGTGCTGTGCGCTGCTGCAGGCCTCCGAAGAGCGGGAAGCAGCGCAGGGAGATAGGAGCAAGCCTGCAGACCTCCGTAGAGCGGGAAGGCTGTAGGGCAATTTGGTATAGCTGGAGAGGCTCTTGAAAGGATCAATGGCCCCTAAATGTGGCGTGATCGTAACACGTAGTCTTGATCAATTGCTCCAGCCACAGGATAGATGTGTCTTCTCCTTCTGAGGACACTAAACGAAACTGATGTTGTTAGGAGGAGACAGGGGATGAAACCCAGAGCAGGAGTCAACTTTTAACAACTTAGTGTCCAATCTCCTGCTGCAGGATCTTCATCCCCATGGTGCCTGTGTCCCCCAATTAGGCAAGAGAAAAACTCCCACGTCTCTGACCAGTGTAGGATCGAGACTTGGGCTGGGGTAGTAAGGTGCTTTTCCCCCTGGTTGCCCATGAGATCATTTTCCCCAGCTCATCCCCAAATAAGCGCTTGCCCTTAAATGCCATGGACGTTAGGGCCTTCTTAGAGCTGAGATCGGCCATCCAGTGTTTGAGTCATAGTGCTCTGTGTGCCGCCACTGCGGTTGCCGATGTTCTGCCCGATGCCTGTAGTGAGTCAAGAAGAGCATCTCCCAGGAAGGCGTTGGCGTCAACCATCTGGGCAGCAAAGAACGATAATTCCAGCAGAGATTCGATATGAACAGCACCGCAAAGTCTTGTTATAATAAAAATGCCTTTATTGCACACTTATAGGGCATTACCGCAACATTTCAGGCCTCACTTGGCCCTTTTTCTAGCTGTGCAGACAGGACCCTCCTGACCTTTGGCAAATTTGGCATTGAACGAGGCACAGGCAAGGTAGGTTACAGAGGCAGAGGTCTTAGTCTTCCCTCCACTGGGTAACATGTCCCCTGTAGCTGCGCCCTTAGGTTATTTATTAATTAATACCACCTGACTTGCACCCAAGAAGGATGGAGACCTGGTGCTGCCACTTCGCCAAGAGGAGAAAACCTTGTGGCTCTGATGCGTAAGTGAGGCTGCTTAGCCTTCCTTTAGGAGTGCTCTGGTTCCAAGCCTCACCGCAAGTTAAGCTGCAGAGAGAAACTTCCAGTAGGGAGCGCGCCAGTTGAGGCAACCGCTGGAACGGCGCGAATGCCGGTACGGAAGAGAAGGGGGGTGACCTCACACAGGTCCCGCCCCTCCTGATGGATGTAAATTGATTGTGTCCGTCTGGGCTGCTGGTGAAAGGGGCAGCTGCCATGAGGGGAGGGAGCGCAATTACGCAATCGGTATAGTAAGCCAGTAGCCTACTTACCTGGTTATTCCCGGCGATGTATGGCCATCAACTAGGAAGCTAGCTCCCCCTCCGGAGCCTGTCTGGCCAATCTTTGGTCTTTGCCATGTAGGTGGATCCCAGGTGGATTGGATGGTCGCCTTAGTATAAAGCTTACAAACCCCAGCTGAAGAACCCGCAATGGGGGCTAACCCCAGAGTACAGGAATGTTCCTGACTCCGGTCTAACCCCGGGTGTCAACTCTAGCCGCCGACTGTAGTCAATTCTTTTGTGGGGCCTCCTAGAGGCAAAGCCCTACCTCCTTGGAAGCAGGACACTGAAAATCTGAATTGTGGGAGTTAAAACATGAGGAGCATAGGAGGAGTCCAGCTTTTTTGATCAGTGTCCTGCCTCCTGGAGGGAGGAGCTTAACTCAGTGGTTCCTGTGTCCCCCGAGGCCGTAAGAGAAATATAAAACTATGTAGCAGACAAAATTTTAGCCAATTGTAACAAGCATTGGCCCGTTTGTGAGACATGTCAACAGGCATCCAACAGTAGTACTGCAAATATGATTAAGGATTCGTGCCTCAAATAATTTTGAAATTATTGGAGTTTGCGCATTATAATTTTAAGTAGGGATGCACCGAATCCACTATTTTGGATTCGGCCGAACCCCCGAATCCTTCACAAAAGATTCGGCCGAATACCGAACGAATCCGAACCCTAATTTGCATATGTAAATTAGGAGTGGGAAGGGGAAAACATTTTTTTTACTTCCTTGTTTTGTGACAAAACGTCACACAATTTCCCTCCCCGCCCCTAATTTGCATATGCAAATTAGGATTCGGATTCAGTTCGGCCAGGCAGAAGGATTCGGCCGAATCCTGCTGAAAAAGGCAGAATCCTGGCCGAATCCCGAACCGAATCCTGGATTCGGTGCATCCCTAATTTTAAGATCATTTCACTTTTACTGCACTTTCTTAACCAAATACAGGGAGTCCTCGAGTTACATACACCCGAATTACAACTTACTTGCATATAGAGGCTGTTACAGTAACATATTGTGGTTTGCTTGGCTTTTATTAGCATTTAGCTTTAATAAACCACCTGCCCCAATATCCTCTGGCATGTGTTTACTGCAGAGCACAGATAAAAATAAATGCAATGTTAAGACAAACCTCTGTCTAAGTTGCATTTACTAAGTGAATGTAAATGTTTCAACTTATACAAATTTAACATAAACTGTAACATCAAATATTTTTACCAAAAAATTTTGTTAGAATCCATTGAAAAAAAACCAAGACAAATTAAAATTTAAAATAGCAACGGCTTTATTAAGAAATAACTTACAGAAACTCCACTTCCTGTCCTCTTCAGAAAAGGCGACCATCTGTGATCCATGGAGCAGCGCTTGATTTCTCCTCCCTGGCTCTCTGCTGCTGTATCCTTTCCTTCAGTACTATCTAGTGCAGCGGCGCTCCCAGGTTCCACACGAGCGCTAGATCGTAAGTTAGTGTGGCACCTGGACACGCCGCTGCACTAGATAGCACTGAAGGAAAGGATCCAGCAGCAGAGAGCCAGGGAGGAGAAATCAAGCGCCGCTCCATGGATGGTCGTCCAGGTCGCCTTTTCTGAAGGACAGGAAGTGGAGTTTCTGTAAGTTATTCCTTAATAAAGCCTTTGCTATTTTAAATTTTAATTTGTCTTGGTGTTTTTTTATGTATTCTAACAAATTTTTTGATGTTACTGTTCTTTTAACAACAAACCTACAGACCCTATCTCGTACGTAACCCAGGGGGACTGCCTAAAAATGCCTTAAAGGGGTGGTTCACCCTTCTGTTAACTTTTAGTACGTAATAGATGGCCCATTCCAAGCAATTGGTCGTCATTACTTATTTTTATAGTTTTTTAATTATTTGTCTTTTTCTTCTTACTCTTTCCAGCTTTCAAATGGGGGTCAATGACCCCTTCAAACAACAAATGCTCCGTAAGGTTACAAATTTAATGTTATTGCTACTTTTAACTACTTGTCTTTCTATTCAGGCCATCTCCTATTCATTTTTCCAGTCTATTATTCAAATCAGTGCTGGGACCCCAGCAACCAGATTGCTGAAAATGCAAACTGGAGAGCTGTTGGATAAAAAGCGAAATAGCTCAAAACCTACAAATAAAAAATGAAAAACGGTTGCAAGTTGTCTCAGAGCATCACTCTCTACATCATACTAAAAGTTAATTTGAAGGTGAACAACTTTAAAGGATACAATAGGCTTTACTCCATTTTGCTGCATGCAATGCCTAACATTCTTTAGAATGTTTTGAGTTACGGGTATCTAGCGCCTAGCTGTAAAAACTATAACAAATTAATTTATCATGTCCCATAATTTATGCCCATTATAACACATTTGTATTTCATATAATTATACATTATCCAGCATTCACTTTACCATAGACTCCTTCCTAAGGTCACTGTACATCTTGGCAACTTTGTCTTGGTCCATCTGGTTTAGCTTGGGTCGAATCTTCTCCTTTGCATACATGATATATTTCTTCAGCACCTCTTGTGGCAAAGCTTCTACTCCAAATGTATTAGGCAGCGCAAATTCCGCTGCATCTCCATTAGCAATGTCCTTGCTACTAGGGTGATGCTTAATGTGACTGCTAACAACAAACCTTGCCAACATCTCATCCTGTAAGGTAAATAAATCAGCTGTTTATATATTACATGTATTCTGAAGGCAGCCTTGGTTAAACACGGTCTACAAGGCCAATACATTCTGGCTTGTGATGTGCGGTATGGGTAAAAGCTGATCCACCTATGACGTCAGAAAAGGGGAGGGCAAGCAAGCGCGTGTATCTAGAAAAGTAAGCCGGCAGTGTAAGGTACAGGTCGGGGAGAGCAGGAAGAAGAGCTCAACCCAGACCAACCCGCAAATGGGGGTGCGAAGTTGGCGCAAACCCATGTGTATCTGGTCGGCCCGCACATCTCTAATTCTGGCTGCTGAGTAACAGCATAATAGCAAAGTGACAAAAAACCATTGGGGTGGAGAAAAACCATTGCCCATAGCAACCAGTCAGAACTTTGCTTTTATTTCTAACTAGTAGGTGACTGTTCAAGTCTAATTGCTGATTGGTTGCAATGGGTAACATCACCATTGATGTTTTTCTCCAATATTAATAGTTTGAAAGGTACCTTTCATAAAAAAAATATGTTTCCCCCACTGTAGAGTACTAGTCTAATAGAGCCTGAATTCTGGTTGGATGATATAATACTAAATTTGCAAGCAATATCCCTTTCACAAGTGCTATGTCGCCCACAACAGGAGGAACTCCCAAGTGTGAGAAGCCATATTGGGGCACACATCAGTGAGTGTCCTGGCTCACTCATTATGCACAAGCGTGATGTAGAATTGGTCAATATGTACACTCATCCCACACTGCCCGCAAAAAACAAGCAGGGACACTCATTATATGCATGCCCCAACTAGGAGCTCCCTGTCGTTGCATGTGTAAAAAGCTCTCCTGCAAAAATATTTCTTTCCCCAATTGGAGCACCGGCTCCATTACACTGCACATCCAGTGGGTGGAAACTACTTCTAGGATAGGTCCAGTATAAGATAGGATACAGACTGCGGTACTGGAAGTACCAACAGCTACTGAGGGGCCAAAGGCTCCTCGGTAAAGCCAAGATAGTCTTAGCTTTACTATATTTATTTATAAATTGCAGTAACTCGAGAGCACTAAACAATAATAAGGCTACATACCTGAACGGGGTCCACAGTGTCTCTAACTACACACAGAATGTCAAACCGAGACACAATGGGCTCTGTCAGATCAACGTTTTCCGAAAAAGTCAACGAAGGGTCATAACGACCACCTAAAAGAAAAGGAGTCAAACGTAACTAATAGGAGTCAACTGTTTTTAATGCAGAACAATTAAACTATATGTATATTTCGTGGCCCCAATAATGTACGCTTTTCTGAATATCTAGATTAGGAGGCATAATAACCTGGTCTAGATTTACCACACAGAATTAGAATATTCAAGAGCTCACCAATAGGGTTTGAAGCAGCTATAACTGTGCATCGGGCCTGCAGAGAGGTTACAATGCCTGCCTTGGAGATGGAAATACTTTGCTGTTCCATGGCTTCATGAATACTGGTTCTGTCCTGGTCATTCATCTAGAAGAAAAAAACATTTTCTAAGCAAACGGCAAATAAAAACCATACTTGACCCAATACAAGATCTGATACTTTGCCCATAATCCCATAAATGCAGGTAAACTTGAAGACAAAATTCCTTCCACAAACAAAGCTTCCCAAAATCTCCATGATAAACAAATCCCAATGCGGTTACAAATTAGTGACCAAAGTAGCTATATATTTTAATAATGCATAAAATATCAGCTTCAGAGACTGTCACATTTGGTTTATTAACAGGCACCGCCTTTTGCACTAAACATGCAGTTAATACAAATATGCATTAGCTGCAAATGAAACCACTACCTAAAGAAAAATAAAAAAGTTTGTGTATTTCATGGAGCTCTTCCACACTAACATGTGTCTGTTTTAAGACAGCATCTCTGTAGTCTGATTTTTCAAGAGTTAAAGTATAGGTACTGACCTTGTCAAACTCATCAATTAAGCAAACACCCCTGTCTGCCAAGACAAGAGCTCCAGCTTCCAATGTCCATTCCTTAGTAACTGGATGGCGCTGCACATAGGCTGTCAGACCTACAGCAGAGGCACCCTGTCCTGTGGTGAATACGGCCCGACTGGCTACTTTTTCCACATATTTCAGGAACTGAGATTTGGCAGTTCCTGGATCACCGCACAATAGGACATTAATATCACCACGGACTTTGTGTTTCCCTCCTGTCAAATTGGAACAGAAATTTGAAATGTTATTAACCGAGGTGCCAAATGTGTCTAGCCGAAAATGCTCTGCTCAGTGACGTAACTACAGAAGGAGCAGCAGATGACCCGCAACAGATGCAAAATTTTGGGTAACCAGAATAGGGGCGAAAAAATATATTTCTGCTCATGTTAGCATTAGTGAAGAATTCCTATCAGTGCATCTTCATTTTCACAAGAAAGGCCGTGTAAATATCTTGTGTCGTAAAAAGTAACATCTTTGTATTAAGTTGTATTTTATAGAAATACTTTAAAATCCAAGGAAATTTGATATATTCAAGTATAAATCATAAATGTTAATAGAAAGAGCAGAAAGTGCTCAAGCAAAACAATCAACCGATAGTGTATTCAAAACACTTCCCAACTATTGTAACAAGCAAACTAGTTCATATAGCAGTTGTAACAAGTTATAATAAATATTCCCGCTGCGAATACCAACAAAGACTCGCTGCTTATTCAAGTCATAGCAGTGCAGGACCATGTCCTTAAAATAACATTTAACACTTTAAAACCGCATAGAGTGGAACGGTGGTGATTCTAATATTATTTGGCATTTTCAGTATTCGTATTTTCAAGCACAAGTTACGTAAAACAAAAAGTAGCCGATCTTTCCCATTCCCTTCTTTCCAACCGTGCAACACCTGCCTATCTACGTGGGGAAGAGTGGAAGCTACTCACTCACACACCACCTTCCACCTATGCCGCCCATAAAACAAACTACTTTATAATCCAAAAAAACCCTTTATTAAAAGATAGTGGATTGCCAAATTAAAAATAGTATACAGACAAATTCTTATGCTCTTGTAATTGGATCTGTTAAAGTTACTCAGAAAATGACTGGCGTAAATTTGGTACACCAACAACTTTACAGTTGCCAGTCTTGTTCAATCTACCAATAACTTGTCAATTGTCTTACTATTGATTATTTACTTGTTGAAATAAATAATTTGAAAAAAAAAAAAAGAAAATAGTATACAGAGTAATAGAGCTTTATGGTTTTGTATATAGCTAATGAACTTTAGCAACTACCTACCAGGGTTTTTTGCTTCTCCGCCAAATAAAGCAAGTGCCAGCCCTCTCTTAATATCTTCATGCCCATAGATAGATGGAGCAATGCTTGCAAATATCTACAAAGTAAAAACATTTAGCACATTTAAAGACCACTAGGAAAACAAGTCATTACTATGACTATTTTAACATAAAAGGAACCTACTCTTTCTCCAATCCGTTCATCTTTGGAAAGTGCTACAATTGCCTTGACATCCTCATCTGTCAGCTCCCCCACTGCTACTTTGTCATCTTTCTTAGTGATGTGATTGGCAAGGATAACGGTCGCAAACACCGGAAAACCATTAGCAGTGTTGAGAGATCCATCATAATTATTGTGATAGATTCCAGTTAGTTCCTAAAGGGAAAAATACCAAATATACTCTAACTGCATATAGGCAAAGACCAGCTGGATTTTACTGAAACTACTAAAAGAGTGATAAGTAAATCAGGAACACATTGCACTTACAATTTCATCCCCTGGTTTGCAGCTGTCAACAAGATCTGCAAGCAGGATTGCATCCTTTGAACGTGGCAACCTGCCAGCTGCCACTTTCCCTGGACTCTCCTGAATTGTAATGCGCTGATAATTCTGGTATACAGTCTGAAAAAAATAAATAAACCAAATGTTACGTAAAGGACAACATCAGTCATCTTCACTTTACAGTCATTGTAATACAACCTCTAGCAAAATACTTGTTATGCAGGCGATAAATGAAAGCATGGTACTCACCTCTTCCATGTTGATTTCAAAGGGTCCAAAAGACTGACACTCGGGACAAGAACCTGGCCTAACCTCCTGATTCTGCGACTGGAAGAAAGGCCCGAGGATGAAATTACACTTATTACAATTGTATTTCACCATACTGAGCTGCGGCAGGACTCCTGTGCAACAGGTCACCACACCACTTGTGCGTATCAGCTGGTTCAAGTGTAGCTGCCTAATTGGGAAAAGACAGACCGCATTAAGAACAAGTCATTATTTCTGTGAAGGATTCCCATTCATCCAGATCATGGCATATCGAAGTAAATCTAGATCAGTGATCACCAACCAGTAGCTGGTGAGAAACATGTTACTCCCCAAACTTTTGTATGTTGCGCTCAGTGGCCTCAAAGCAGGTGATAATTTTTGAATTCCAGGCTTGGAGGCAAGTTTTGGTTGTATAAAAACCAGGTGTACTGCCAGAGTATTCTGTAGGTGGTTAGTCCACATAGGTACTACAAATAGCCAATCAAAGCCCTTATTTGGCACCACTCAGGAATATTTTTCATGCTTGTGTTGCTTCCCAACTCTTCTTTACATCTGAATGTTGTTCATGGGTGAAAAAGGTTGGGAACCCCTGATCTAGAGCAACTGGACTTGCCGATTAATCCTTGAAAATGTTTCACTACTAATCGGAGCAGCTCTTCAGTTCAGTTGAACTTAAGAAGAAGCTCCTAAGAGGTAGTGAAACATCTTCAAGTATTAATCAGCAAGTCCAGTTGCTACAGATTTACTTCTACTGGATACGAATCATATGTCACACTCATGTTGCTAGTCATTTTAGTCACTGTGCAAACTGCCTATACAGGGGCTAGATCACAAACGGTAATCGCCAACAATTCAAATTCTACCAAAGTCGTATAATTTTCACCCCTGTCCTCAGTCAAACAGGAAAGATCACTAGCACTAGTGTAGCTGGAAAATATACAATTTCAGATGTTTCCTATAGTCCTAAGTATATGGATATCTTTCTTGAGCTGTTCTGGTTAAGTACCAGCAGTTGGGTTGTATCAACTTATTTTTATTAGTTGGATATCAAAAAAAAAATTTGACATATTGCTGGGATTGTGTTTGCTGAAAGAAATTACAAGCAAATGAACAGATGTCAAACATTGCATTCACATCCTTACCTTAAAGAACGCAGCTCTTCTACCAGAGGAAGATGAGATATGCGGACATGAATCTCCCGAGCAATTCGGTCATATTTGGGGTACATGACCAATACTACCTCTTTGGCAGCTTCATCAAATATCTTAAGCATTTCAGCAGGAGCTTCTGGCAAGAAATATGCCAACACATGCTCACGAGCAGCAAGATCTTCATAGTTTACTGGCAGGCTTTCCTTGTTTTCTGTAAGAAAAAAAAAAGGTTACTTTGCACTGAATTACAGAGTTTTTAAAAGAAGTAATGTATGGGAGGGGGTGTCAGTTGATGAAATCTGGTATGTAAATGCATTTACTTTTCTATATACTCCTGGAGCTAAAAATAGGACCACACAACAAATCGGTTTGAGGGAACAAGCTCAGTTAAGTGCTAAACCTAAAAGGTGAGGGCTAGTGAAGCTTGACCTAAATGTCTGGGTTAAGAGAATCCCATTCCTTATTACAATGCAGTTTCCAAAAAAGTTAGAACCTTAAAGGTGTGGTTCACCTTCATACACCTAGTTGTTTTCAGATAGAACACCAAAAATAATGACTCTTTCCAATGACTTTCTATTTTCTATGTGTTACTGTTTTTCTAATATTGAAGTGCCAAGTGTCTTTTTTCACCTTCTGAAGCAGCTCTGGGAGGGGGGGGTCACCGACACTGTAAACTGATCTAAATTGATACATTTCTTATCTTTGTCCCTGCTGAGCAGAATCTCTGGGTTTCATTACAGACAGCTGTTAGACTTAATACAATAGTTGCCGATACTCCAGAGATGCTGCTCAACTAAATATTGCAAAAAGTCTGCACCTGAATTACTGAGCTGCCAGAGTCAAACACCAGAGACAGGGACATTTGACTTTAAACTTAGATTTTGGAAAAACAGTAAAAAAAAAAAAAGGAAATTAATTTAAAAAAATATTTCTGGGGAACAATGTAAAAACTACTGAATTGAAAAAAAAAAAAGTGTTAGGAAGGTGAACAACCCCTTTAAAAAAAGGGAAATTGTTTTAATCAAAATGGGTTGCTCACATTTAAAATTAACTTTCAGCATGGATTTAGTGATATTCTGAGAAAATTTGCAGTTGGTTTTCATTTACGATTTGTGGTTTTTGAGTTTAGCTTTTTATTCAGCAGCTCTCCAGTTTGCAATTTCAGCAACCATGCATTGAATAAGAGACTGGAATCTGAATAGGAGGAGGAGGACCGAATAGAAAGAGGAGTAATGAAAACCAACTAACAATTTGCAGTCTTAAGCTGGCCATAGATGTTGAGATTTTTAAAAGATCAGATCCTGATCGTGAGACCACCATCTTCTCAGAACAATCGTACGAATTTACCATCAACTAAAAAGACCTATTTACCAGGAAAACAAAGGGGAGCTGCCTGCTTGGCCCTGCAAACAGAGAGATTGCACTGGGACCGACAAAGATTTTTTGACCTGGCCGATCAATTTCCCGACAGATGTCGGCCAAAAAATCGTAAGATGTACGATCGTTCGAATACCACTAACCACACGATAATTGGTCGGGCTTCCCTAAAATCGGTCGTTCGGCAAGAAGAATCGTCGCGTCTATGGGGAGCTTTACAGAGCTTTGGTTTTTCAGATAAGAGTCAATGACCCCCATTTGAAAGCTGGAAAGTCAGAAGACAGCAAATGAATTTAAAAAAATGAAGACCAATTGAAAAATTAGCTATAACATACTAAAAGTTAACTTAAAGGTGAACCAACCCTTTAATATGATCTTTTATCAGTATCTGCCTGCACTACAGCCAATGGGTGGCTCAATCATCATACTCATCAAGCGTGGCTGAAAAGACTCATGGGTGAAGAGTTTAATTCATTGTTAGAGAATATTGAATAAATATTTTCCTCTACTGACAAAATGGCCAATGAACGTATTAAAATACATTGAAAGAATGATAAATAGCTCAACTCGTCCTTACTGGTTAATAAAGAATGCATACCTTTGCACATGTCACTGATTTTCTCTTTGAAGACATTATGCCCATGCTCATCAACGTGAGTTCTCAAGAAATTCTTGAAGCGATGATAAATCTCCAGTCGAGTGGCTGCCATTGACACCCACTCTCTTACGGTATGACCCTTCATATCCTCTAGGTTTTCAATGCTCTCAATCATCTCTTCATCTTCCTCAGGAGCCCCTTCAGCTGCACGTTCAGCCATCCTGCGCTTTCGAGCTGGCCTGTCTTCCTCCTCTTCGTCGCTGTCTAAAAGATTAGGCATTAGAGAATTCACCAACTGACTGATAACTATCAAAATCCTGACAAGTCACATTTTAAATTAAACTCTAAACTTAACTGGAACTTCAGCAAAAAAATAAATAAAAAAAAACTACCATAGAGTAGGCCTCTTCTCATACGGCCAAGCTCACGTCCCATCTCCCTGTCTCGCATTCTCATGGACTGCTCTGCTGCCTCCCGCTGGCTGGCAGTCAGATCTTCAACATCCTCTTCGTCATCCAACCCTTCCACCTCATACCTATCCAGCTCAGATATAGGGCGGTAATCCCTAAAACAAAAGCATAACAAAGGTTGGAACACAAATCAAATTCAATACAAGCGAAGACACGCTGCTGTATGTGTAATTATTTCCTGCCGACTGAAGGAAGACAACTTACCTTTCCATGGCATCTCCTATCAGTTCCTCTCCATCTTCTTCCTCCTCTGGAACCACTCCATCTCCAAACATACCCTCCGATTCATCCTCAAATGGTGGAAGGTCACGGCCAGGGCTGGAAGTCAAGGCATCACGCCGGGACCCTGCCCTTGGACTTGTTGCAATATTAAATGACTCTGAAGAATCCTGTATTTTACAGAAAAGTGATTTTATATTTAAAGGGAAAAAGAAGAAAAACCGGCTCTAATCTTCTCTGGACAAATATGGACACATACATTAAAGCAAAACTAATTTTAGATTACTTTTAAATTTCACGGGTTAGGTCCCTTGTAAATGAAAATAGTATGTTATTAAATGAGACGCTTGGCAATTCTTACCAAGCAGAAAGGTTTGACCTGGGTGTCCAGACCCCAGGCCCTGGGGTCTGAAGATTATATTTAAAGGGTCCAAGTAAATGAGTTCAGCTAGTTGACATTATTATTCTAAAAAAAAAACCTTTAATGTGCCGATGCTCACAGAGGTGCTGCTATAGATGCCATATTGATATACATGCACACAAGATTTAGACTGGGATTTAGAATAAACCCTGGAATATTTAGAGTTCACAGAGGGCCAAACAGCCCCCACCAACCCATAAATAGCAACAATCTATGACATCTTACAGCAGCGCCTCTAGTAGTTGCCAGAACCCTTTGAACACATGAAGGCTGCAAATTCCAGTTATTACTGACCACCGACCAGTGGCATAACTAGGTATTACTGGACCTCACAAAATTATTTTTCAGGCCCCCAGAGTGTCTAGAGGTTGACCTCTTTTACATATATTTATTGAAAGTGTATATGAATTAGGCCTCATGGGGCACCTATACCTCCTGGGCCCCCCTTCAACCTACCTTAAAGGGATACTGTCATGAGAATTTTTTTTTTCAAAATGACTCAGTTAATAGTGCTGCTCCAGCAGAATTCTGCACTTAAATCCATTTCTCAAAAGAGCAAACAGATTTTATATTCAATTTTGAAATCTGACATGGGGCTAGACATTTTGTCAATTTCCCAGCTGCCCCAAGTCATGTGACTTGTGCTCTGATAAACTTCAATCACTCTTTACTGCAAGTTAGAGTGATATCACCCCCCCCCCAGCAGCCAAACAAAATAACAATGGGAAGGTAACCAGATAGCAGCTCCCAACACAAGATAACAGCTGCCTGGTAGATCTAAGAACAGCACTCAATAGTAAAAACCCATGTCCCACTGAGACACATTCAGTTACATTGAGAAGGAAAAACAGCAGCCTGCCAGAAAGCATTTCTCTCCTAAAGTGCAGGCACAAGTCATATGACCAGGGGCAGCTGGGAAATTGACAAAATGTCTAGCCCCATGTCAGATTTCAAAATTGAATATAAAAAAATCTGTTTGCTCTTTTGAGAAATGGATTTCAGAGCAGAATTCTGCTGGAGCAGCACTATTAACGAAGACAGGATCCCTTTAACTACACACACAAACAGTTACAGTCCCTTCTCCTAGCGCCAGTCTCCTCCCACCTTCCTATGACCAGTTTCTGTCCCAACACCATCTTACCTCTCTAAACTCTCCTAGTTACAGAAAGACCTATATACAAATATATTAGAGAGAGAGAGAGATTTATATGTTTGTGGGGGTTTTGTTTCCTCCAGTAGGTGCCCTGTTATGCCCAGGGATGCCAGCCAAATTGGATACTAATTTAAAGCCCAGGAGGCTTTTGAAATCACAAACTAGCCAAGGTATGGTTTTGGGCTACTTTTTTGGGCCTTTGTCTGGTTTGTAATTTGGAAACCAGCCAAAGTTTTTTCTTGCCCTAATGTGCCAAGCCTACATCTCCCAGTGCATGTTGGGTAATGTAGTTTTTGTTGAACAATTTGCCAACTGCCAAGATTAATGTAAAACTACGATACCCAGCATGCAATGGGACTGACTCGTGTAGAAGATGAAAGTTACCAGATTTTGGGCTCTGTACCCGTCTCCTGTGCTACATGTACTATTTTTGGGCTATTTTGAAGTGCTTCTTGGCTAGTTTTGGGCTGGTTTTGTAGCTGATTTTCAAAAGGAGACCTGGCAGCCCTGGTCATGACATACTCCATGGGATTCAAGTAACCAACACTGCCCACACCACATCCCACAATTGTTGACTATAAAAAGCCCAGTAAGACATAGGGAAAACTAACTTCTGGGGAACAGGACTTACAAATACAGTAATACTATAAAACCCGGCATCCCACTCACCGCCATGCTGCTGCTGTTCTCTCCTCACTGTCTGCACCACAGTAAGCAGCTTTGGCGCGAAAGTCCCACGTGATCCACTAAACCCGCGAAAAAATGATACAGCAAAGCAAAAGCCCCGCCCTAATCGCATGAATATATAATGAAAGGAAGGCGAATTTGAATTTTTATTGGAGGAACTGCTGTTTACGTTTGAAAAAGGGAGGTGGCCTTAACTTGTAAACTCCGCCCACCCGGGAAAGCTGATAAAACCTTGTGGGATGAGGCGGGGAATACACGCCCCCTGTTGCCCTATTGGTTTATGATTGTTAGTGCGGGGGGTTAGTTTTGTGATCCGAAGAAGAAGCTCGGCTATGTGATGCATTGACGTAATTAAAGGGCTACACACATTATACGATAAATTCGCAGTCCTCGGTTCGTTCCTACAAATTAAGATAAAGTTACCAGGTCGCCTGAAAAACCGCAGACAAGTCCAATAAATAGAAGTTTTCTGGGAACAAAAATGCTGTTTTCTAAATAAAAATACTGTCAAAAGTATCTGAACTCCCGTTCTACAATTGCATTTGTTTCCTCACTTCTTGGTGACTTTTTCTCCAGAAACAATGAAATGTTAGCTCAGCACAAGTTTTTAAAGCTTTCAAATGGAGCCAACAATCTCTTGTTACTTTGGGCCCTCTCCTATTTACATTCCAGTCTCTAATTCAAAATACTGCCTGGTTGCTAGGGTAATTTAGGCCTTAGCAACCAGATAGGTGCTGAAATGTAATTTAAATTGATAATGAAGCCCAAGTGCAAATTGTCTCTACTCTCTACAATATTCTAAAACTAGACATTAAGCCCGTTAAATTAACGGGCGCTAGAACATATCCGTGGGCAGGGCCGGGCCAAGGTAGTTTGGCACCCTAGGCAAGGACTTCAATTAGCGCCCCCCTTATCTTGTATTACCATTTCCCACCTTACCATTACAGTTTTTTAATAAACAAACCTTACAAAACATTGATGAAACTTTTCATTTATATAAATATTGCCCCCAAATCTGTACCTGTGCCAGCAGTGAGCCATAAATATGCCCCCAAATCTGTACTTGTGCCAGCAGTCAGCCATAAATATGCCCCCAAATGTGTAATTGGGCCAGCAGTCAGCCATAAATATGCCCCCAAATCTGTACCTGTTGTGCCAGCAGTCAGCCATAAATATGCCCCCAAATCTGTACCTGTGCCAGCAGTCAGCCATAAATATGCCCCCACATCTGTAATTTTGCCAGCAGTCAGCCTTAAATATGCCCCCATCCGTGGGCAGGGCCGGGCCAAGGTAGTTTGGCACCCTAGGCAAGGACTTCAATTAGCGCCCCCCTTATCTTGTATTACCATTTCCCACCTTACCATTACAGTTTTTTAATAAACAAACCTTACAAAACATTGATGAAACTTTTCATTTATATAAATATTGCCCCCAAATCTGTACTTGTGCCAGCATTGAGCCATAAATATGCCCCCAAATCTGTAATTGTGCCAGCAGTCAGCCATAAATATGCCCCCAAATCTGTACCTGTTGTGCCAGCAGTCAGCCATAAATATGCCCCCAAATCTGTACCTGTGCCAGCAGTCAGCCATAAATATGCCCCCACATCTGTAATTGTCCCAGCAGTCAGCCTTAAATATGCCCCCAAATCTGTACCTGTTGTGCCAGCAGTCAGCCATAAATATGCCCCCAAATCTGTACCTGTGCCAGCAGTCAGCCATAAATATGCCCCCACATCTGTAATTGTGCCAGCAGTCAGCCTTAAATATGCCCCCAAATCTGTACCTGTGCTAGCAGTCAGCCTTAAATATGCCCCCAAATCTGTACCTGTGCTAGCAGTCAGCCATAAATATGCCCCCAAATCTGTACCTGTTGTGCCAGCAGTCAGCCATAAATATGCCCCCAAATCTGTAATTGTGCCAGCAGTCAGCCTTAAATATGGCCCCAAATCTGTACCTGTGCCCAGGCTCCCCCCCCCCGGCTCCCCCCACACCAGACATCATCGAGCTGTAGTAGTGACAATACCTGTCACCCGCTGGGTGTCGTAAGAGATGCCAGGATGACCAGGAAGGCAGCGGGCCCATCCAATGCGCTGATGTGATGCAGGTTCCCCCTGTGTGGAGCTAGCAGGCAGGACGGGCTGTTATCCCGAACTCTCGCACGGAGCGCATCGCTACCAGGCGCACAGAGCCGCACTGGAAGGGGAGCAGCGGAGGGGTGAAAATCTGTACTTGTGCCAGCAGTGAGCCATAAATATGCCCCCAAATCTGTAATTGTGCCAGCAGTCAGCCATAAATATGCCCCCAAATCTGTACCTGTTGTGCCAGCAGTCAGCCATAAATATGCCCCCAAATCTGTACCTGTGCCAGCAGTCAGCCATAAATATGCCCCCACATCTGTAATTGTCCCAGCAGTCAGCCTTAAATATGCCCCCAAATCTGTACTTGTGAGCCATAAATATGCCCCCAAATCTGTACTTGTGCCAGCAGTCAGCCATAAATATGCCCCCAAATCTGTACTTGTTGTGCCAGCAGTCAGCCATAAATATGCCCCCAAATCTGTACCTGTGCCAGCATTCAGCCATAAATATGCCCCCACATCTGTAATTTTGCCAGCAGTCAGCCTTAAATATGCCCCCATCCGTGGGCAGGGCCGGGCCAAGGTAGTTTGGCACCCTAGGCAAGGACTTCAATTAGCGCCCCCCTTATCTTGTATTACCATTTCCCACCTTACCATTACAGTTTTTAATAAACAAACCTTACAAAACATTGATGAAACTTTTCATTTATATAAATATTGCCCCCAAATCTGTACTTGTGCCAGCAGTGAGCCATAAATATGCCCCCAAATCTGTAATTGTGCCAGCAGTCAGCCATAAATATGCCCCCAAATCTGTACCTGTGCCAGCAGTCAGCAATAAATATGCCCCCACATCTGTAATTGTCCCAGCAGTCAGCCTTAAATATGCCCCCAAATCTGTACCTGTTGTGCCAGCAGTCAGCCATAAATATGCCCCCAAATCTGTACCTGTGCCAGGCTGCCAGCAGTCAGCCATAAATATGCCCCCACATCTGTAATTGTGCCAGCAGTCAGCCTTAAATATGCCCCCAAATCTGTACCTGTGCTAGCAGTGAGCCTTAAATATGCCCCCAAATCTGTACCTGTGCTAGCAGTCAGCCATAAATATGCCCCCAAATCTGTACCTGTTGTGCCAGCAGTCAGCCATAAATATGCCCCCAAATCTGTAATTGTGCCAGCAGTCAGCCTTAAATATGGCCCCAAATCTGTACCTGTGCCCAGGCTCCCCCCCCCGGCTCCCCCCCACACCAGACATCATCGAGCTGTAGTAGTGACAATACCTGTCATCCGCTGGGTGTCGTAGGGGATGCCAGGATGACCAGAAAGGCAGCGGGCCCATCCAATGCGCTGATGTGATGCAGGTTCCCCCTGTGTGGAGCTAGCAGGCAGGACGGGCTTTTATCCCGAACTCTCGCGCGGAGCGCATCGCTACCAGGCGCACAGAGCCGCACTGGAAGGGGAGCAGCGGAGGGGTGAAAGTGAGAATTTCGATGGGCTCCTTTCCTGCTGCACCGGCCGCTTCCAGCCGATCAAAGCCGTTAATGTGGAACTTGCCGTAGAGCACGTTAAGCTGATACAGTCCCCGGGGCGCAGCAGGAACACTCCCATGCCGAAGCACGAAGTCTCACAGATGTGCATGTAAGTCATGGGCGGCCGCGGGCCCTTCCCTCCCGAGCCGACTCGCCGAGTCCCTCCCAGGACCCAGACCCACATCTTCCGCCCCGCACCTGGCTCATTTTCCACAGCTGTCCCAAGTTCTCCTCCGACAGGCCCAGACCGACCCCTCCGCTGCTGTGAAAACTCTGCCGGGCCACCTTCTGTGCGAAAGAGCTCATTTCGTCCCAAGGCATTTCCCTCCGGCTCCTGCCTGCGCTGAGCACTGGATTAGCCTATAGAACCGACTCGCTTCCTATTGGCTGCGCGGCGCTAGAACTGTTGCTATGTTGCTAGGAGACGGTCCGTGCTGCACATGCGCAGTAGCGCATTTCCACGGACACAGGGACGGACTGGACGCAGAGACACTTGGATTTTATTATATAGGATTAATTTTAAGGTGGACAATATGAATAATATGAATGAATTCCAAGGCGAAGTTGAAGTCCTGAAGCCACGAGTTCAATTCTACTAAACACCAATGTGGGGTTTTTTTTTTTTAATCTCCTGGCCACCAATGTATTATTTTAATATTCTATAGGCCCCTGCCACCAATTTTTAAAAAAAAAAAAAAAAAAAATTGGGGCTCCAATTTTTTTTAACATACCACCAATGTATTTATAAAAAAAAAAAAATTTTGGGGGGGCCCTAATTTTTTTTAACTTGTAAGGGGGGCCCTGGCACCAATGTTTTTTTTTTAACTTATAAGGGGACCCTGACCATCAATAGCTTTTTATAACTTGTGTATGGGGGGTTACTTTTTTAGCGCTGATGTCTGTGTGGTCTTTGGGCGGGATGGAGTGGGGCTTGGGTGGAGTGGGTGGGATCTGGGTGGGGCTTGGGTACTAGTGTGGGCGGGACCCCGAAAATGTTGTCGTATGGGGCCCCATGATTTCTAATGGCAGCCCTGCATATTAATAACATTGGGATCAACCATAATTTTTACCGGCCAGGATGGTAAAATATTAGCCAGGTGGTAACTAGGGATTCCGATCGTAGTACGACCGTATTCCGATCGTAGTACGACCGTACGATCATACTCCGATCGTACTTCGAATCATACTTCGATTATCGAATGGTTGAATAGTCGAACGATTTTTAGTTGAATTGAAGTTGAAGTAAATTCGAAGTCGTAGTATCCTATTCGATGGTCGAAGTATCCAAAAAACTACTTCGAGTTGGGTAATGTAGTTTTTGTTAAACAATTTGACTACAATAGCCAGCATGCAATGGGACTGACTTGTGTAGAAGTGGGTAGTTACCAGATTTTGGGCTCTGTACCCCAGTCTCCAATCACTTAAAGGAGAAGGGAACCCTTTTTCAAAAAAACCCGTACCCCTCACCCCAGGTAGACCCCCTCCCTCCTGGGAGATCGGTATTTCTGCACATGCGCAGTTGGAGCAGTTTGCTGGTTTGCCGAGGGGTAAGTATAGAGTATGGGGTATTCCCCCCGGGGGGGGGGGGTGTAGTTAGCCTGGGGGAGGAGGGAGGGGGGTCTACCTGGGGTCAGGGGTACGGGTTTTTTTTGCAAAAGGGTTTCCTTCTCCTTTAAGCATTTTTCTGGTGACTTTCCTCAATTTCAGACAATTTTGGGGCAAAAATCTGCTGGCCATCAAAATGTCTGGACAGGTTGACCTGTTTTACCAATATTTAATGAAATTGTATATGAATTTGCATTTTTTCATACAGTGGGACACCAGGGGCCCACCAAAAAACCTTAGACCAGGGGCCTGCTCTCAGAACTATTATTCTTCCTTTCATCACTTAACCTCTAGACTCCTAGTCTCTTTTCTTTACATACTATTAATCTATTATTCCATCTATTTGGCCTCTTTGTTCTCATAGAAATAGGGAATGGCCATGAAATAGGCCAAATGTTTAGCAGTATGAGGGCCCCTCTGACACCTGGGAGTTTTCGTGGTATCCCTGGGGGCCAGCCCAACACTGTTTTCATATATATTTATTTAATTTTTCACTGCACATGTTGTACCGTTTGTGTGGGCTACTTTTGAAGTGCCTCTTGGTTAGATTTGGCCTGGTTTTGAAAATTAGATCTGACAACCGTGATCTGACATCAACTACTAGGGAAGGGGTCCCACAAGAGCACGTCTCTAAAAACTTGTTATGGGGCGGATTTGAGGAAAGAACAAGAAGTTCCCGAGCTGGGGTGGGCGGGGACAGTGCCTTCCAATCACAGCGCCTCTCATTCCGGAAGCGTCGGAATCAGTTACTCGGCTGACCGCAGGAATCTGAGTCGAGAGCGGAGAGATCGATGAGAGACTTAGACCCTGACTGGAAGAGAAAGCGAAGACGGAGCGGGCAGAAGGAGGGGGTGGCAGAGAGGGCCCCGCTGGCTGCAGGTATTGATGGTACTCTGGGAAGGGTATAATAGTGTCAGTACTGCGGGCCGTGTTAATAGTTTTTTAGGCTACGAGTGGGGATGATATGAAGTATAAGGGTTTACGATGACAGCGGCGCCTCTTCTTCTTTTACTCGCCCCCCATGCCCTTTGGTTTGACTCTTCTTCGTCTCACCCTCGCCTCTAACTTCACATTCTCACTTTTCTCTTCCTGTAGGTGTTTTTTCTTTTGAGGTGCGCTGGCCGAGTTGTCCAGTTTCATTTCTCTCTTGTGACAGCGCTAGTGTGTGTCCACTCTCTAATCTAATCTCTTGTCTATTATTCTTCATTTGATGCTGAACTACAACTTCCTTTAACATGTAATCAGGCATGCTGGGAGTTGTAGTCCACTGGGCAGCCGGGGACCCAAGAAACTTACAGGAGCCAGTGAATCATATTATAGTGACAAGTACATGGGGACATTTCCTCATTCCTCCTGGGGTTGATAGCAGCAGCAGCCTGGCACATTCCTCTCTTTATGTCCTGTAAAAACACAAGTGGAATTCCTATTGTGTTTCTAAACAAGGGGTATCTAGACTGAGCACAACCTGTTACTAAGCTACAGCACATTCTCTTTACACCTTTACGCTAACCTTTAGTAGGTTATAGAAAAAACATTTCTAAGCAACTTTTCAATTGGTCTTTATTTTTTCTGTTTTTATTGTTTTTAATTATTTGCCCTTTTCTAGCTTTCAAATGACCCCATCTAAAAACCAATGCTTTTTATTACTCATCTTTTTATTCAGTCCTTTCCTATTCCAGTCTCTTATTCAAATCAAGGCATGGTTGATGGGTAACTTGGACCCTGGCAACCAGATTTCTAAAAATTGCAAATTGGAGGGCTGCTGAATAAAAAGCAAAATAACTCAAAAACCACAAATAATGTAAAATGAGAGTGCTGGAGAGAGTGCAGAGAAGTGCAACTAAACTGGTTAGAGGGAGGGTAGACTGTCAAGGTTGGGGTTGTTTTCTCTGGAAAAAAGGCTCTTGCGAGGGGACATGATTACACTTTACAAGTACATTAGAGGACATTATAGACAAATAGCAGGGGACCTTTTTACCCATAAAGTGGATCACCGTACCAGAGGCCACCCCTTTAGACTAGAAGAAAAGAACTTTCATTTGAAGCAACGTAGGGGGTTCTTCACAGTCAGGACAGTGAGGTTGTGGAATGCACTGCCGGGTGATGTTGTGATGCTGATTCAGTTAATGACTATAAGAATGACTTGGATGATTTCTTGGACAGACATAATATCCAAGGCTATTGTGATACTAAACTCTATAGTTAGTATAGATATGGGTATATAGAATAAATGTGACGGTATGGAGGGGTGTATGTATGGATGCTGGGTTTCATTTGTAGGGGTTGGACTTGATGGACTTTGTCTTTTTTCAACCAAATTTAACTATGTAACTATGTAACTATGAAAGCCTATTGCTGAATATCACTCTCTACGTCTAACTAAAAGTTAATTGAAAGGGGACCAACCCCTTTAAAGGGGTGGTTCAACTTTAAGTTAACCTTTAGTATGTTCTAAATGGCCAACTCTGAACAACTTTTCAATTGGTCTTCATTATTTATTTTACATAGTTGTTACATAGTTACATAGTTACATAGTTAAATTGGGTTGAAAAAAGACAAAGTCCATCAAGTTCAACCCCTCCAAATGAAAACCCAGCATCCATACACACACCCCTCCCTACTTTTAATTAAAATTCTATATACCCATATCTATACTAACTATAGAGTTTAGTATCACAATAGCCTTTGATATTATGTCTGTCCAAAAAATCATCCAAGCCATTCTTAAAGGCATTAACTGAATCAGCCATCACAACATCACCCGGCAGTGCATTCCACAACCTCACGGTCCTGACTGTGAAGAACCCCCTACGTTGCTTCAAATGAAAGTTCTTTTCTTCTAGTCTAAAGGGGTGGCCTCTGGTACGGTGATCCACTTTATGGGTAAAAAGGTCCCCTGCCATTTGTCTATAATGTCCTCTAATGTACTTGTAAAGTGTAATCATGTCCCCTCGCAAGCGCCTTTTTTCCAGAGAAAATAACCCCAACCTTGACAGTCTCCCCTCATAATTTAAGTCTTCCGTCCCTCTAACCAATTTAGTTGCACGTCTCTGCACTCTCTCCAGCTCATTTATATCCCTCTTAAGGACTGGAGTCCAAAACTGAACTGCATACTCCAGATGAGGCCTTACCAGGGACCTATAAAGAGGCATAATTATGTTTTCATCTCTTGAGTTAATGCCCTTTTTATACAAGACAGAACTTTATTTGCTTTAGTAGCCACAGAATGACACTGCCCAGAATTAGACAACGTGTTATCTACAAAGACCCCTAGATCCTTTTCATTTAAGGAAACTCCCAACACATTGCCATTTAGTGTATAACTTGCATTTATATTATTTTTGCCAAAGTGCATAACCTTGCATTTATCAACATTGAACCTCATTTTCCAGTTTGCTGCCCAGTTTTCCAGTTTAGACAGATCACTTTGCAAAGTGGCAGCATCCTGCATGGAACCTATAGTTCTGCACAATTTAGTATCATCTGCAAAAATAGAAACAGTACTTTCAATGCCCACCTCCAGGTCATTAATAAACAAGTTGAAAAGCAAGGGACCTAGTACAGAGCCCTGTGGTACTCCACTAACAACACTGGTCCAATTAGAAAATGTTCCATTTACCACCACTCTTTGTAGTCTATCTTTTAGCCAGTTCTCTATCCAGGTACAAATACTATGTTCCAGGCCAACATTCCTTAATTTAACCAGTAACCTGTTGTGTGGCACTGTATCAAATGCTTTAGCAAAGTCTAAGTAAATCACATCCACTGCCATCCCAGAATCTAGGTCTCTACTTACATTCTCGTAAAAAGAAATTAAGTTAGTCTGGCAAGATCTATTACGCATAAAACCATGCTGGCACAAACTCATAGTATTATGATTTGCTATGAAGTCCAGTATCTTATCCTTTATTAACCCTTCGAAAAGCTTTCCTAATACTGACGTCAGACTAACTGGCCTATAGTTTTGAGGCTGAGAACGGGATCCTTTTTTGAATAGAGGCACCACATTAGCAATTCGCCAGTCTCTCGGCACAATGCCAGATCTCAATGAATCCTGAAAAATTAAGTAAAGAGGTTTGGCAATCACAGAGCTAAGCTCGCTAATTACCCTGGGATGAATACCATCTGGCCCTGGACCTTTGTTAATCTTAACATGTTCAAGTCTCTTTTGAATTTCTTCATGTGTGAACCATGCATCATTAGTTGTATTACTAGAATTGGGAGTGTTAAGAAGGAAACCTTCACTTACTGGTTCTTCATTTGTGTAGACAGATGAAAAATACGAGTTCAGAATCTGCGCTTTTATTTTGTTTTCATCAATCAGCTGACCCCCCTCTGATAGTAAGGGTCCCACCCCTTCCTGCTTCATTTTTTTACTATTGACATATTTAAAAAATAATTTTGGATTATTTTTACTGCTTGCTGCAATATCCTTTTCTATAGCAATTTTAGCTTGCCTTATAGCTTCTTTGCATGATTTATTGGCCTCCTTGTACCTTATAAATGTTTCGGCTGTACCAGCTAACTTGAAAGCCTTAAAAGCACGTCTTTTCTTACCCACCTCAACACCAACGCTTCTATTGAACCAAAAAGGTTTTGCTTTGCAACGACGTTCCTTGCTTACAAGTGGAATATACTGACAAGTATATTTATTAAGCAGCATTTTAAAGACTTCCCATTTTTGTTCTGTGTTTAACCCTGTGAAAAGCATTTCCCACTTAATATGTAGCAGAGATGCCCTTATACTGTCAAAGTTTGCACGTCTGAAATTTAGTGTTTTAGTTACTCCCTTATAGAGTTGCTTCTGCAACAGAATCTCAAAGGAGACCATGTTATGATCACTATTCCCTAAATGCCCCTCACCCACACAAATGTTAGAGATGAGTTCAGTATTGTTAGTTATTACAAGGTCCAAAAGAGAGTTATTCCTAGTAGGTTCTTGAACGAGCTGGAATAAAAAGTTGTCATTCAGCATATTTACAAACCTACTAGCTTTTTCTGTCTTAGCAACCCCATTACCCCAGTCAATGTCTGGATAATTGAAGTCACCCATAGCAACAACTTGACCCAGCTGTGAAGCCTCTTGTATCTGCAAGAGTAGCTGGGCTTCATACTCGACACTTATACGAGGTGGTTTATAGCATACACCAATGATAATTCTTTTTGATACCTTTTGCCCAGTCGAAATCTCTACCCAGAGTGATTCTACACCCTCACCAGTGCCAGCTATTTTTATTTCTTTAGCGCATGGCTTTAATTCAGGCTTTACATACAAACCCACTCCTCCACCCTTTTTAATCCCTCTGTCCCTCCTAAAAAGGGTGTAACCATTTAAATTCACAATCCATTCACATGTTTCATCCCACCAGGTCTCAGTGATACCAATTATATCATAATTTTTAGAGCATGCAATTAATTCTAGGTCTCCCATTTTACCTGACAAACTCCGTGCATTTGCCAGCATACAGCGGAGGTTACTACTTTTACTTTTGAAATGTGCATTACTTAGTGAAGAATTATATGTTAAATTAGTATTATTCTGTTTTCCTTGTAACAGAGGGACCTCCTTAGCTGGTAAACTGTATGCCCCCCTCACTCCTCCCCCATGACCCCTTACTAACCCCACTGCCCCGTCTACACTAGCTTCCCCATAATCCTTTATCTCACCCACCCCCCCCTTGCCTAGTTTAAACACTCCTCCAACCTCTTAGCCATTCTTTCCCCTAGCACCGCGGACCCCCTTCCATTGAGGTTGAATGTTGAATGATTTGTCTTCTTCTTCTGACTCTTTACAGCTTTCAAATGGGGGTCATTACAAATTTATTGTTAATGCTACTTTTTATTACTCATCTTTCTATTCAGGCCCTCTGCTATTCATATTACAGTCTCTTATTCAAATCGGTGCATGGTTGCTAGGGTAATTTGGACCCTAGCAACCAGATTGCTAAAATGATGAAATAACTCAAAAACCCCAAATAATAAAAATGAAAGCCAATTGCAATTTGTCTCAGAATATCACTCTCTACATCATACTAAAAGTTAACTCAAAGGTGAACAACCCCTTTAATAACCATTGAGGGGCACTGAAAACTTGAATACTTGCCCAACAGCAGAAGTGGTAACTTTTCCTTTGGTTGCACATTCACAAGTGTCTGTTGCCTTATAAACCCAAGGGTCCTCATGTCAGATAATCCCAACAGGATTCCATTGATTGAGTGCAAGCAGTTTGTAAGTCATGTGACTATCTGGCTTGCAAGATGATTAGCTGATAAGACAGGGGTTAGTGACCTTTAACTTCACTCTCCATCAGATGAGTTTGTGAGGGGATTCTAAGAGCTGTACTTAACATTCAGATCCAGGCATTTTGCTATGTAAATAATTGTAAAATGAATTAATTTGCTTTATCAGTAATGGGAAATAATGTCCCATAGGATACATTGGTAGGGGGATTTTGTATTCTCTGGCTGCAAAGAAATTTTCCAATATAGATGAAACAATGGCAGATATTATACAATTGCAATTGAAAAGCCAAATGTATTTATTGTTTTGTGCACTGCCTGTTTGGAAACAGCTTAGCAACGTCAGTTTTCCTGCCAAGGCTCAATTTCCCACAATGCCTGCATGCTTTGTCATAGGTCTGTTAAAAGGCCTGTAAAGGGCATGTATCATAGTCAAATTGTTTCCCCCACCAGTGGTGCGGGCTAATAGAGCTATAAGGGCTGCAGTATGTTGCCTTAGGACGGCAGTCACTATTTAGTGGGCCTGTGGGGGGGGGGGTGATTGGGCCTCTGTGTACTTGGGCCTATTTTAAATCCCAATCCAGACAGGGATGTGGGAAACAATTTTACCATCATAGGTTCCTTTTAATCAACCTGCTACTGTCACATAATTTCACTAGTCAGAACCAGCAATTAAGAGAATAGCGAGCTACAGACTTGCTTCTGTCAACAGCATTCTCATTTACACATAACTTTAGAACTACAGAAATTTTTTTATTAAATATGTGTTTCAGAGCTGCATAGAATTCTATATCAGTAGGCAAAATGCTATTTTTTTACGTCCCTTTGTAACAAGAGCCTACTGCAATACCAACAGCAGTGTATACTGAATACTACGGTATATTATATACAGCGAAACCTTGATTTTAAGTACCCTAAGTTTAAATTTTCCCACATTTTACATTTTCTATTTGTGGTCCCTCCAATTTATAATGCATTTCAATTTGTGCATTTTCTGATTTTACATCAACATTTTGTCCTGATATTATATATATATATATATATATATATATATATATATATATATATATATATATATATATATATATATATATATATATATATATATATAGAGGGCTGCTGCATTCATTCCACCTGTGAGTGTCCTGGGCATTTACACAGCTGCTCGCCTCTCTACAGAGGGGGTGCAGTGGGACTGGATTGCAAGCAGATGAACTGGAAGTTAAGGAAGAACATCACCAGCTGGGGGATACTCTGCATGAGTCCAGGTACAGCAGTTTATATAGTCTAATGAAGTCACAAACAAGAAGTGATTCTTATGATTTTTTTGCCCATTAACAAGTGCAAGAGGACTTCTGGTATCTTTTGGCTGCACATTTTAGTAGGGATGCACCGAATCCAGGATTCGGTTCAGGATTCGGCCTTTTTCAGCAGGATTCGGATTCGGTCGAATTCCTTGTTCCTAGCCGAACCGAATCCAAATCCTAATTTGCATATGTTAATTAGGGGCATGTAGGGAAATAACGTGACTTTTCGTCACAAAATAAGATTTTTTTTCCTACTTTTTCCTTTCCTGTCCCTAATTTGCATATGCAAATTCAGATTCGGTTCGGTATTCGGCCAAATCTTTCACCGGGGATTCGGCCGAATCCCAAATAGTGGATTCGTGCATCCCTACATTTTAGGAAAGAAGGGGGTCCTTTTAAAGGACTGGTAGCACCAAAAACAAATATTACAGGTATAGGATCCGTTATCCAGAAACCCATTATCCAGAAAGCTCTGAATTACGGAAAGGCAGTCTCCCATAGACTCCATTATAATCAAATAAATCAAATTTAACAGTACCATGTACTTGATCCCAGCTAAGAAATAAATGCAAAACAATCCTATTGGGTTTAATTAACAGGTAATAGATTATTTAGTAGAATTAATGTATGGAAACCCCTCATCTGGAAAAGCCCAGGTCCCAAGGATTCTGGATAACAGGTCCCATGCCTGTATTGATTTGACTTCTTATAGGAAATAGAAAGTCATTTTTACTTGGGGATGCAAAAGGTTAGGTACCCCCAAGTGATCGCATTTACTTACCTCACACCCCGGGCCAGTGCTCCTATAAGCAGAAAACTGCACCAGTCCAGGGGTTCTTCCAGCGAGCTTCAAATTTTCCGGGGCAGAAGCATGCACAGTAGAACGAAATAGTCTGCTTTTTCGTTAAAGTTCGGCTTTTCGCTCTACTGCCCATTCGTATGCGCGCAAAGAAAGAAGAAGAAGGAGGCCTATCGCTCCATGGTGCTTGGTGACGGGGAGATAAGCCACCCAGTGACAAATCTTCTCTATTGCTGGGCAACCAATCTCCCCGAAAATGCCTTCCCGCCAGCAAGAATACGAATCGCTGGCGGGATGGCATACGAATTGCTTTGGATTTCTGAGGTCGCCTGAAATTTCCTCGTGAGACAACTTCAAGTGACTGCAGAAATCAGAAGCAATTCATATTCTTGCCGGCAACTAATTTCCCCGTCTGCCACCACCCTTATACTGTTTATGCCTTTCCTGTATATGTATAAACCTTCTTTGGGGAAAAAAAATTAGGATTTTATTGCAGCGTGTTTATCGGCTCTGTTGTGTGCAGCCATACATTTTTTTGTTGTATAAACAAAGCCCCACCTAGTCAGATTTCTTCCTTTGAGTCTTTCTCTCAGAAGTCCTGATAGAAACATTATACATCAGTTTCTAAAGCAAATAACGCATTTCCAAAAAATGATGGCACATTTTTTAAAAAGTGCTAATTATTTATATAAGCTTCTGGTCTTACTGGCTCTTTAGGGCTTTAGCACACGGGGAGATTTAGTTGCCTGGCGACTAATCGCCTCTTCTTTAGGGCGACAATCTCTGAACTGCCTTCCCCCTTCCTTCCGCCTGCTAAAATGAAAAATCCCCTGCGGCAATGCACTCGCGGCGCTTTAATTTCTGAAGTCACCCGAAGCTTCCCAATCTTTACTTCATGGGTAATTTTGGTTAATTCCATAATACTTTCTTGTATGGCTTTTTCCCTTCTTGCTTCTATCTTGTCTTTATCTCTTTAAGGTACAGAGGGCATTTTTCCATCCAGCAGAGTAACAGCATCAGACAAAATATTCCTGTCCACCTGTCACAATTCTCAGTGTTATGTAATGGAAAACACTCAGGCTGATGCAAGCGAAGCAGTAACAGGCACTTTGAGTAACAGCGGAAAAAAGGTGCGATATGCCATAACGAAAATTCAAGTAAAGGCACTAACCCTGTATTCCACAGTCAAATTAGAAAGTAGAATAACTAAAAGGAAAGAGTCTCGCAGTTCTCCCCAGTCTAAAGATGGCCATAGACATACAGATTATAGTCTATGTTGGACAAACGATAGTCCGTAGCAATCTTCTGACCTGCAACTAACCATTCAGATTAATCTAAAGTAGTATAGAGAACAAATCACATGATGCCCGGGCCATTAATTGACAGGCAGCAATCGTACGAAAGTTATGTCCGACAAATAGTAGTGACAGTCACCCACTCATATCGTCAGAGAGGCAATACAGGTATAGGATCTGTTATCCAGAAACCCGTTATCCAGAAAGCTCCAAATTACGGAAACAACTTGAAATTTCTCACGGAGCAGAAATTTTAAGTTGTTACATGTTCACATTTGTTCCGAAGGCGTTGGTCACTTGACAGCACAGGGATTCCGGTCAACTCCTAGCGATGAAGAGGGTGAGTGCTCTCCCCCATGTGTTGTTCTCCAAGTTATGGAAAGGCTGTCTCCCATAGACTCCATTTTATCCAAATAATCCACATTTTTAAAAATGATTTCCTTTTTCTCTGCAATAATAAAACAGTAGCTTGTACTTGATCCCAACTAAAATATAATTAATCCTTATTGGAAGCAAAACTAGCCTATTAAGTTTATCTAGGGGGCAGATTTATATATATATATATATATATATATATATATATATATATATGTATATATATATATTTTTTTTTTTATGGTCAAAACTGTCAACTAGGGAGTTATTCAAATTAGATTCGAGTTTTTAAAAAAAAATTCAAATTCGATTTGTCATACTCTGGCCCTTTAAGAACTCAAATTCGAAGAAAATCTTATTGGTAGCCGATATAAATCATTTAACCTGTCCGATCAACTGAACGACCAAACAACATGGTACGAAAAAAGTCTGGACAGTCCACACACGGTCCGAAAACTGTATGAACTTTAGTTTCATACCACTTTTATCTTTGCGTCTATGGCCAGTTCAAGGGTGCAGGTTCGTGGTCTAGTGATGTACGGGCCGGCCCGATACCCACACCTTACACTGTCGACTTCATGCTTCCGGTTTTATAGCCGCGCGCCTGCTCGCCCCGCCCCTTTTGTGACGTCATCGACGGGCCTGGTTGGCAAGGATCTATAAAAGGAAGTCGGGCCCGGACGGGTGCAAGTGGAGGAAGGGCGGGTGATGGCCGCGTTTTACCCACACATCACTATTGTGGTCAAAATAGAAAGATGTGAATGTTCCCAAAAATCAAACAGAAAGTAGTTAAAAATACGAAAAACTTTTTTGTATTTTTATCTACTATTTGTTTGATTTTTGGGAAAACTCTCATCATTCTGTTTTCCCCTGGACAAAATTACTAGTCAAAATAGCCAATAGCCTTAGGGTGGTGGCACACGAGGAGATTAACTTGTGGCGACTTCGGAAAACTGAAGCTATACGTATGCCATCCCGGCGATTCATATTCTTGCCTGTGGGAAGGCATTTCGGGGAGATTAGTCGCCCGAAGTAGAGAAGATTTGGCGATGGGCGACTAATCTCACTGTGTGTCACCACCCTTGCAGTCATTTTATGGATTGCCCCTCATATGGATTTCCCATTGTTCTATGTTCTTTATCCTTGTCTTTATCATTATTGTTTATCTCCTTTGATCTTTTTTGTCTTGTTTTTCTGACTTCTAGCCCTGTAGCCTCTTCACTGTTGCTCAAGTCCTCCCACTTGACATACTTGTGCACATGAAGTGTTTGTTTTTCTGCTCCCCTTACATCATGGCTTTTACAGTAGCTCGAACACAATTCCGGGAATGCAATTTGGCATTAGGCGGTATTTAACAGAATGAGTGTGCATAAATGGAAAAAAATAACTGTAATTATGGAAAAATAATAAGGATTAAAGGGCAGTTCATCTTACAATGTATATTTAGTATATTTATATTGTTACAAATTGCAGCTGACCTTCTGTTTTTTATTTTTTGGTTCATGTATGATTTTGTGTGTTCAGGTACATACAAGTACTATTTTTTTTTTTTGTTCGCTATTTTACCTATATGATATACAGGGGGACTTGGTTCTGCAAAAAAAAAAAAAATCCATGCGTGCATAACCTATGGTTATAGTAATAAACACTGTTTTGTGTATTACTCCTGACTAATAAAAGCTATATACCCTATGAGAAATTTCTTGTAGTGCTACTAACCGCAATTTGATGAAGGATGCTGGTTTCAGAACCACTATCTCTGTAGAGTAGGTTGGACAATTTTTTATGTGAGATGTCACTTTGGGGGGCTTTAGATTATGACAGTAGGATGAACAAATAACTCAACAGGTGACCCAGAGTCAAACATCAATAAATATTGTGTAAATGATACTTTATTGTTATCTCATGCTATTCTCTCCGCTTTTCTGTTATCCTATACAGAAGTGTGTTTTGGGTTTTGCATTTTAGTCCTCTTGCAGTCAGGACCACCCTTAGCTATATCAAAACATCTCTGCCTGGCTGAGAATGCTGGGACTGTAGACTTGTGAGTCTGACATCCCTGCTTTATATACTGTAGCTGTTGTTCGACAACCTTGCAGTTTGCTATTCTCAGTGTGATTCAAATATCCTGAAATGAAACGTAGCAATTTGTCATTTGAGTACAGGTATAGGATCCCTTATCCGGAAACCCGATATCCAGAAAGCTCAGAACTACGGAATGTCTCCCATAGACTCCATTTTATCCAAATAATCCAAATTTTTAAAAATGATTTCCTTTTTCTCTGTAATAATAAAACAGTAGCTTGTACTTGACCTCAACGAAGATATAATTAATCCTTATTGGAAGCAAAACCTGCCAATTGGGTTTATTTAATGTTTAAATTAATTTCTAGTAGGCATGAAGACCCAAATTATAGAAAGATCCGTTATCCGGAAAACCCCAGGTCCCGAACATTCTGGATAACAGGTCCCATACCTGTACTACCCAGCAAAGCAAAATTTTATATATTTAAGAGATTCTTCTAATGTGCCAAGATATTCCTGTTTAAAGAGACACCAACAATTAAAGTGTATTAAAGTAATTAAAATGTAATTTACTGGTACAACTGGTCTGTTTGCTTCAGAAATGCTGCTACTATAGTTTATATAAACAAACTGCTGTGGAGCCATGGGGGCAGCCATTTATGCTAAAAAAGAAGAAAAGGCACAGGATACATAGCATATAACAGATACGCTCTGTAGTATACAATGGTATTCTACAGTGTGCATCAGTTATCTGCTGTGTAATCTGAGCCTTGAATGGCTGCCCCCATGGCTACACAGCAGCTTGTTTATATAAACTATAGTAGCATTTCTGAAGCAAATACACCAGTTTTACTAGTGCAGGGCAACACTACATTATATTTTAATTTCTTTAATACACTTTAATTTTTGGTGTTACTGTTACTTTAATCATCCCCCCTATTTCCATAAATGTAGAGACAATCAATTTACCATCAGGATGTCAGTAAGTGAAACAATTCTCTCTTTTGTTTGCTTAGCAGGATTGTTAGCTGCACACAAGTCTCGTTCCTCAAGAGGAAGTGAAGTTCTGCGCCCTGTTGTGTTCTGACTGCTTTGTCGTCTTCTCATATCAAGCTCAGGATGTCCGCAGACACCAACAGCAGCTCTGGCCTCATCATCACCCCTGCTCCCAACTCCACATCCCTTGTGACTAGCATGCAGCCAACCTCCAGTATCATTTTCAACAGCACTAACATCACCATGCCACACGTCTGCCTGATCATTCTCTTTGAAGACATTGGGAATTCCAGGTATGAACCACAGTCGCTCAAATGTATTTGCACAGCACAGATGTGCCGTCCCTTATTGGCAATTCACTAGAAATCTGTCTTTAAAATGAACAAATGCGCTAATGCTTTCAACAATACAGAAAAATACACACCAATCATTGAATAGACTTTTTACTGGAGAGTTTGCATTCCTTGGTTTCTGAGCGTGAAGATGACACATTTCAGTCTGCATATCTGCTGTCAAGCGAACCATAGAACCAAGCCAATCATCCTGCTTTATAATGTGAGCAAAAATGTTTTCTCAGGAATGATTACATATATATTACATACATACATGTAGAGCAGGACAGCTCCCACCTTCAATTAAAGCTACCTTGTAGCAGCCCCTGTGCCCGGAGTAAAATGCAAATACAAAGAGAACAAAAAACCAGCACCAGGGGTCTTTGCAGTGAAAAAAACTTGTATTGTTTCATGGTATGTATAACCGACGTTTCGGTCCCTCTTTATCAAGGTTCCAAGAGGGACCGAAACGTCGGTTATACATACCATGTAACAATACAAGTTTTTTTTTTTTGTTCTCTTTATATTACATACATATATATGATTACATATATATCTATATATATATATATATACATATATATATATATATATATATATATATATCTATCTATCTATCTATCTATATCTATATATATATAATACACAAAAGCAATGAATATCTTGCAAATTATATCCTTATAAACGGTGAGTTCTGATGTCATTTATGTCACATGACTCATTGAAACTTGTGTATTATAATAAATAAAGTACCCCCAGTTGCAAAATATGAGGATATTAGAAGTTACCTCTGAGTTCCATGACCTGAATAAAAACACTCGGCCTTCGGCCTCGTGTTTTTATATGGTCATGAAACTCCTCTGTAACTTCTAATTTCCTTATATTTTACAAGAGGGGGTACTTTATTGACTATATAAGTGGAGCCTAGCATATACTGCTGGACAAGTGGAGTAAACCAATCAGACCGAGATCAGAGGGGATAACAGGAGGGGAGATGGGCCAAACAAGGAAAAGCAAACCATGAAACAAATGATGCATGTGTAACATGACCGGGCCTGACCCCTATTTGAAGCCTGGAAAGGAGGCAGCAAATAATTTAAAAACTACAAAAAATAAATAATGAAGACCAGTTGAAAAGTTACTTGTTAGATGTGGCCATTCTACAAAGTTAGCTTAAAGGCGAACAACCCCTTCAACCAATGCATATTTACAGAGGTACACAGGGAAGCAATGCTTCAAAACATCTGAACAGTAGCAACTGTGAGGCTTTACTCTAAAAGTGTTTCACATGATGGTTCCGTGTTCTCCTCTTTACCCAAAAGGGGATTTCCTTTTAAAAATTGCCAGTTGTGGTTCAGTTTCATCCTTACATGTATTCTCAAAACCACTGCCATATCAGAAATAGCTTTCAAACATTGTACAGTACATATGGTTTTTAATGTATGGCAACTATCCCTTTTCTGTATCTGCTAGTATAATATTCCTCACTGTAAATAAATCATTTTCTATATAAATATTTAAGCACTTGGGCACTTTCCCTTTAATACATTTCTTGTAATCCTGTTTCTTCATCTGTTTTCTGATAATTGCTGCTGGCTGTATGATGGCCTAGATTTTCAGAAACAAATATACATAACATTTCTGTGTGTGTGTTTCATTTATGGACACATGACATGCAGTGAATTTTTATAGCCAACACTTGAACCAGATCATGTTACTGTTCATATTGAACTTTTCGGTGCCAGCATGAGTGCATTTACCAAATAGGCTAGAAGCCCAGGCCAAAGGCAACTTGAGAATTATGACAATATTAAATTCTTATTGTTTCAGCACTTTGTTTACTTTGTAGGGTTCATCATCCAGAGTACAGCTGAAATGAAAGACACCTGCACAGCTAAAGTGGGAGATGTATCTAGTACACTGTCCCCCCAATGCAATAAAAGGCACTAAGATTGCCCAGCAGCAGTAACCCTAGCAACCAATACGATCTTTGTTTTTAAACAGGTGAGCAGTAAATTCTACCTTCTGATTGGCTGTTTTGAGTTACTGCTCCTTGGCAAACTTAGTGCCCTTTATTACATTACCCCTATATGGCTAAAAGTATCTGGACAGTTAAGGAGGCCATACACAGACAGATTTTAGCTGCCGTTTCAGCTCCTTCTGTCTGAGTCAGTTCATCTCCAACAGACATATCCAAGCAATTTCTGGCCAAAAATCGGACAATGATCACATAGTTACATAGTTACATAGTTACATAGTTAAATTGGGTTGAAAAAAGACAAAGTCCATCAAGTTCAACCCCTCCAAATGAAAACCCAGCATCCATATACACACCCCTCCCTACTTTTAATTAAATTCTATATACCCATACCTATACTAACTATAGAGTTTAGTATCACAATAGCCTTTGATATTATGTCTGTCCAAAAAATCATCCAAGCCCCTCTTAAAGGCATTAACTGAATCAGCCATCACAACATTACCCGGCAGTGCATTCCACAACCTCACTGACCTCACTGTGAAGAACCCCCTACGTTGCTTCAAATGAAAGTTCTTTTCTTCTAGTCTGAAGGGGAGGCCTCTGGTACGGTGATCCACTTTATGGGTAAAAAGGTCCCCTGCTATTTGTCTATAATGTCCTCTAATGTACTTGTAAAGTGTAATCATGTCCCCTCACGTCGGCTCATTGATGTAGTCCTTGTCCCAACAGCCTTTATCCCTGTAAATGTGATCCTGTTTTTTGAACCTACGGCCAAACTATCTGATCAGCCCGATATTGCCCCCATCAAGGTGGCTCATTTAGCAACCCCACCAAACAACAGATCTTTCAGTGTTTGGCCAGCTTTTGTCTAGAATGCTATTTCCTCAGTTCGAACACTGACTGCTGAGTTCAAAACTGTCTCCAGAAGAGATTTCAGTCCAAAAACTATTTGTAAAGGAAAGTGAGATTAATATGAGTGTTCAGAAACTGGCAAACCTAACATCATCATCTGCTATGCCAAGTGTTATCTGGATGGGCAAATGTCAGTGGCATAATAGCCCCCCTACAGAACAAGTTTACTAAAATGGTAGTGGAAAAACGTTGAAAGCTTGCACAGAGCCCTGACCTCAAAGTAAATGACAATCTGAGGAAGGAATTGAAACTGTAGATTGTGAGCCAGGCCTTATCCTGAACATAAGAGCCCGATCTTACTAATAGTTTTGGCACTGAATGGAAGCAAGAACCACCAACAATGTACCAGCATTTAGTAGAACCTTCACAGAAGAGTAGTTAAAGCTTGAAAGGGAGGCATGACTTTATTATAATTGCCTTTGTTTGGCAATGAGATGTTGGACAGGTATCCGGATACTTAAAGGGGTCGTTCACCTTCCAAACACTTTTTTTCAGTTGAGTTGTTTTCAGATTGTTCACCATAAACAAATAATTGTTTCTTTTTTTCTTTTTTTACCAGTTTCCCAAAATTGAAATTTAAAGTTTAATGTTCGTGTCTCTGGTGTTTCAGTCTGGCAGCTCAGTGATCCAGGAGCATCTGAACTGTTACAATTTGCTACAATTAGTTGATACAATTAGTTGATACATTTCTCACCAGTATTTCTGGAGTATTCGCAACTATTGTATCAATTCTAATAGCTGCCTTTAATGAAAGTCAGGGATTCTGCTCAGCAGGGACAAAGATAAGAAATGTATCAACTAAATGTATCAATTTCGAACGGTCAAAAAGTCGGCGCCCCTCCCAGAGAAAAAAACATAACAATTGTCCCTCCAAACACAAGTCACGGTAGTAAAAAAGTACAAAATATTTATTAAAACGTAGTGAACATCGGCCTAACGCGTTTCGTGCCTTTTGGGGCACTTACCCATAGGCTCCCAGAGCTGGTTTAGAAGGCGAAAAATTAAACTTTACACTTCAACAATTAGAAAATCGATATCAACAGGGAAGAACCAAAAAAAAAGAACTAAAGGTTATAGACTTTAACTGCAAAAGTCATGGATACCTGGCATATGTTACCTGTGTAATGGAACAACTGTAGAGAGTACACACTGCATACAATAGCACAAATATATAAGCTGTTTAAGAACCGCTTTCAGTTTTTGTTTTTTAATGTGGAATATTTTGCTTCCTTTACAGGGTCAGATACTGGGATCTCATGCTGCTAATCCCCAATGTTCTCTTTTTTGTGTTTCTGCTTTGGAAACTTCCATCGGCCAGGGCCAAAATCCGTGTAAACTCCAGCCCCATTTTTACCACCTTCTACATATTGGTGAGTGAGTCTCACTTCTCTTAATCTGTGCTACAATAGAGGAAGTTTCTATGGGAACCATCCTTCCTTTTCAGATGTAACATCACCCTGTGTGCTCTAGGTCTGGAAATAAAACTTTATTGGGTGCACCAGATACATGGCGTGTCCATGCTGAGGTTTTGCCATTACCTTGTCCTATCGAAAGTTTCAAGTGTAGTGACTGGGCACTGCTAATAAAGGGCTGATAAAATTATACTAGACTGGGGCCCACTAGGAGATCCTCTGGTACTGTGACAGAGCACTCTGACAATGTTCAAGTGTTTAGAAGAGTATCTGCCAAGAGGGGGATAGTGAAGAGTAACTTGGGTATTTCAGAAACAGTACAGCATTTTTAATTGATTATATTTAGAAATATTTGTTGTTTCATTATGAAGTATATATTACATTTTTAACAGTTCCCCTTTTAAAGGGGAACTATCACGAAAATGAAAATGTAATATAAGCTTCAGCATACCAAAATAAGAGCCTTTGTAAATACAATCAATTAAATATTCTGTACCATTTCTGAAACTAATGAAGTTTATCTTCACTATTCCAGCATCTGTTTCCCCTCATTCTGTCTTCATGCAGCAGTTGGGTATCAGATATTCATTGACAGTTAGATCCAGTATATCTTATTGGGGGGATTCCTTTCCTAGCAGATGAATTAGAGCTCACTCAAATAACTGATTCCAGTACAAACAAAATCTAACAAAATAACTACCCTTTGCACAAATCCTGAATGTAGAGAGACAGGATTTCTGGTAAATAGATTTCAGGTGAATAGAGTGAGCTCTAATACATCTTCTAGGCAAAAGGAGCCCCACTATAATATATATTGGATCTAATTGTCAATGACTATCTTACACCCAACTGCTGCATGAGGACAGAATGAAGAGAAACAGATGCTGAGAGAGGGATAGTGAATATAAACTTGATTATTTCAGAAACAGTACAGAATATTTAATTGATTGTATTTAGAAAGTTTCTTATTTCAGAATGCTGAATCTTATATTAAATTTACATTTTCGAGTTAGTTCCCCTTTAAAGGAAAACTATACCCCCCAAACAATGTAGGTCTCTATTAAAAGATACTGAGTAAAACAGCTCATGTGTAAAACCCTGCTTCATGTAAATGAACCATTATCATAATAATATACTTTTTTAGTAGTATGTGCCACTGGGTAATCATAAATAGAAAATTGCCATTTTAAAAAATAAGGGCCGCCCCCTGAGATCGTAAGATTCACTGTGCACACATACAAACCACATGTAAGGTCACATGAGCCAATTAACAGACAGAGTTCTGCTTTTTGCTTCCTCACTTCTTCCTGTTACAGTTAGAGTTGTAGTATTTCTGGTCAGGTGATCTCTGAGGCAGCACAGATAGAGTCACGAAATGGTGGTTCAAGGCAAGAGATGTAAAAGGGCAATATTTATGTAAATATATATTCCAGTTTGGTAAGATTCTTTAATATGTCATTCAATTTGATATAAACTATCTGTTGCTTAAGTGTTCATTTTGGGGGTATAGTTTTCCTTTAAGGAAAATGCCATTATTTGTAACAATAGAATACAGAGGTATTTTTCCCAGTCTATGACAAACTTACACAGCAAGTGATTGCTCAGGGAGCAGCCTATCACAAATATTGGGTGAACACACAAAACTGCATTTTCTACCATGACTGGCACTTGGTGTCCATTTCCACTTTTAATTGAATTTATTTCCCCCCCCTCTAGGTATTTGTGGTAGCTGTGGTGGGAATCACACGGGCCATTGTTTCCATGACTGTCAGCTCTTCCAGTGCAGCCACAGTCACTGATAAGGTAAGAAACAAAGTAAGGATGCACCGAATACGGGATTCGGTTAGGGATTCGGCCTTTTTCAGCAGGATTTGGATTTGGCCGAATCCTTCTGCCCAGCCGAAGTAAATCTGAATCCTAATTTGCATATGTAAATAAGGGGCGAGGAGGGAAATCACATGACTTTTTGTCATAAAACAAGGAAGTAAAAAATGTTTCCCCTTCCCACCCCTAATTTGCATATGCAAATTAGGATTTGGTTCAGGATTTGGCCAGGACTTTGCCTTTTTCAGCAGGATTCGGATTCGGCTGAATCCTTCTGCCCAGCCGAACCGAATCCTAATTTGCATGTGTAAATTAGTGGTGGGGAGGGAGAAATCGCAGGACTTTTTGTCATAAAACAAGGAAGTAAATTATGTTTTCCCCTTCCCACCCCTAATTTGCATATGCAAATTAGGATTTGGTTCAGGATTCTGCCTTTTTCAGCAGGATTCGAATTCGGCAGAATCCTTCTGCCCAGTCAAACGGAATCCTAATTTGCATATGTAAATTAGTGGCGTAGTAAAAAATGTTTCCCCTTCCCACCCCTAATTTGCATATGCAAATTAGGATTTGGTTCAGGATTTGGCCAGGATTTTGCCTTTTTCAGCAGGATTCGGATTCGGCTGAATCCTTCTGCCCAGCCGAACCGAATCCTAATTTGCATGTGTAAATTAGTGGTGGGGAGGGAGAAATCGCAGGACTTTTTGGCATAAAACAAGGAAGTAAATTATGTTTTCCCCTTCCCACCCCTAATTTGCATATGCAAATTAGGATTTGGTTCAGGATTCTGCCTTTTTCAGCAGGATTCGAATTCGGCAGAATCCTTCTGCCCAGTCAAACGGAATCCTAATTTGCATATGTAAATTAGTGGCGTAGTAAAAAATGTTTCCCCTTCCCACCCCTAATTTGCATATGCAAATTAGGATTTGGTTCAGGATTTGGCCAGGACTTTGCCTTTTTCAGCAGGATTCGGATTCGGCTGAATCTTTCTCCCCAGCCGAACCGAATACTAATTTGCATGTGTAAATTAGTGGTGGGGAGAGAGAAATCGCATGACTTTTTGTCATAAAACAAGGAAGTAAAACATGTTTTCCCCTTCCCACCCCTAATTTGCATACGCAAATTAGGAGTTGGTTCAGTATTCAGACTAATCTTTCACAAAGGATTCGGGGTTTCGGCCGAATCCAAAATAGTGGATTTGGTGCATCCCTAAGACAAAGCAGCCTGTGTCAGCGATGAAGTTTGTTAGTTATTTGCTTCTGCCTCTGACACTTCCTGATTTTTGCACCTTGATTTATTGTGTCTTTTATTGTTGTTTAGGAGAGATATCCACCCGACGGCTCTACTAAGCTACACTTCCCCATTTCCCCACAATAGCAGTGGTTGTAGTTGGGATGTAGTCACGTATAGTTCAACAATAGATGGGTGGCTGCTGGTTGCTCATCTCTTCTGCCATGCCTTGTGTTGTTGCCCTATCCTCTGTTGCATTGTTTTGCTGTTCTTTAGGCCTGTATACTGCACTGCACAGGACACACTTTCACAAATCGGAAGTGTTCAACTCAAAATAGAAGACCAAGCTAATTTATCCAAGTAGCCTTGCAGAATATCTATTCCAACATCTCTGTGAATGTGCAATTCAGTTTCTAAGAGGCACAAATGCTGATCTACTAGCAGAGAAGAAGGGACATATCCAATCGTGTTACCTAGGGTAGTGGAACACTTTGGGGCATATTTATCAAAATCTGAGATTAGAGCTCACCACAGAAAAACTGCCCACCTTCTATTCATTCCTATAAGATTTTTCAAATCGTATCAAATGGCGAAATTCTAACTTTCACCATTGATAAATAGTATTCTAAAAATCCCATGGGATTGAATAGAAAGCGGGTGAGTTTTTCTGTGGTGAGCTCACATTTTGCTCAAAATTGCTGCTTACATTTTTGTCCTTATCACAGCTAAATATAGATCTTTAGATGTCGTTTCCCTTTGCTGGCTATTTCCTGAGATGCATTTATAAAAATGGCCGTAACCAGATTTCCTGGTTCTAAAAATAAAAGGAAGGACTTGATAGACTAGTTGTTCTTCTGCCACTGACATTGTGTCACTAGCTTTTGAGAATATATATCCCTGTGTCTATGTAGAAATATTTGTAGCCAGCAATATCCTGGGATATCCCAGATAATTTTTTCAGAAGAAATGGCTATGCTCTATTTCTAGTTGTTTCTAGATGGTTTATTTTCATTATTATCCAGGTATAATGCATTAAGGAGCACACTGGTTACCTCTGTAAATAGAAATATCTGGCAAATTACAGAGTACAGGTATGGGATCCGTTATCTGGAAACTAGTGATGCGCGGGTAGGCCCGATACCGGTGGGACCTGTGGGTCGAGCAGGTTTGGGCCGACCCCGCACCTCCATTTGCGGGTGGCAGGCGGGTGCGGGTTGAGCTCTTCTTCCTGCTCTCCCCCCCACCACCCGGAACTGCCAGCTTTCGACTTCCTGCTTGATTTTTTAAACACGCGCGCCTCCTGCCCGCCGATGATGTCACAAAAGGGGCGGGCAGGAAGTGTGCATCTTTAAAAAATCAAGCAGGAAGTCGGGCCTTAAAATGGAAGCAGGAAGTCGGGGGCAGGTTGGTGAAGGGCGTGATGGGTTTTATCCTACCCGCACATCACTACTGGAAACCTGTTATACAGAATGCTCCGAATTACAGAAAGTCCATCTCCTATAGATTCCGTTTTAATTAAATAATTAAATTGTTTTACAAATTATTTTTTTTTCTCTGTAATAATAAAATAGTACCTTGTACTTGATCCCAACTAAGATATAATTAATCCTTATTGGAAGCAAAACAATCCTATTGTTATCAATAACGTAAGCCAATCGGGAGCATCATACCTCCAAACCAAACGCTCCTATCGGTGCTGCACATGTAGCCTGTCCCCCACAGGAAATCAATTGACGTGAAAATTTGTAAGACACGGAGCATCAGGAAATGGTGATAAAATATCACTTTTAATAATCCATTTAAAAACGTTCCAGCATAATGAAAGCACAAAAAGTGCCATGAAGCAGGATACACTTGTGTTGAATAGATTCCCTAATGCAAGAACAAAAAGTGCCAATAACTTTTAAAGAAGTAAAGCAAAACATTTGTTTCTAAAACTACATGAATTTGCTACACAATGATCTTATTCCCAAAGGTTTTACTGAATGCGTACTAGTAGAGCAAAGGTGAAACCTTATTATAAATAAGTTGTGTCACACCTATCTACGTGCAAGATGTTGTATTTTCCTTTGCTGATGGTACCTTGCCTTTCAGGTTCTTTGGGAAATCACCAGGTTTTTCCTACTTGCAATCGAGCTCAGTGTGGTGATCCTGGGCATTGCCTTTGGTAAGTTAAATTCCGCCCTCCATTGCTTGCAGCGATGTATAATGTTTGAAATAATGCACACAAGACGCCATCTAGTGCTACTCTGATATTATTTCATTATCTTTATAATCACATCAGTCCGGGATTTACTGGCAAGTGTCAAACAAGGGCTGTTCAAGTGATAATCTGTAGGGTGAATGCGGTTCTCCAAGCCATTTTATGTGCCCCATCAGTGCCTGTGGTCATAATAGACTTTTTTTTTTATGTATGGCCATGTCATAAATGCAGCATCAGATTAGTTTGGATGACGTTTGGATAAAGGTAAGTAGAAGTGTGCTTGGCCTTAAAGGGGGTTGTTCACCTTTAAATTAACTTTTAGTATGATGTAGAGAGTGATATTCTGAGAAACTTTGCAATAGGTTTTCATTTTTTATTATTTGTGTTTTTTTGAGTTATTTAGCTTTTCATCAGCTCTTCAGTTTGCAATTTCAGCAATCTGGTTGCTAGGATCCAAATTACCCTAGCAACCATGCAATGATTTGAATAAAAGACTGAAATATGAATAGGAGAGGCCTGAATAGAAAGATGAGAAATAAAAAGCAATAGCAATAACAATACATTTGTGGCCTTAAAGCGTATTTGTTTTTAAGATGGGGTCAGTGAACCCCATTTGAAAGCTGGAAAGAGTCAGAAGAAAAAGGAAAATAATTAAAAAACATACTAAAAGTCAACTAAAAAGGTGAACCATCTATTTAAAGGAGAAGGAAAGGTTAAATCACACTCTCAGTGATTATAATTCTCTGGGTCTGTGCTCCTGTTTGCAGAAAACTGCATTGGCCCGGGGGGAACTCTGTAGCAAGCATCATAGAGCAAGGTTCAGCTTCTTCATTCTTCAAAGGCCCCTGGCCATCACATGCACATGAAAAGGCTTGCTTTTTAATTAAAGTTCGCTTTTCACTCTGCTGCTCATGTGCACCCGGCATGAAGCAGGATGAAGAACGCTCCATGATACACGTTGAGTGGTACCCCGGGCCGGTGCCCCTGTTTGCAGAAAACTGCACTGGGGCATCAGGTAAGTGATTATATCACAGGGGGTAGCTATCTTTTCCTTCTCCTTTAAGACATCAAATGAACAGTTCAGTGTAAAAATAAAAACTGGGTAAATAGACTGTGCAAAATAAAAAATGTTTCTAATATAGTTAAAGGCTGGAGTGACTGGATGTCTAACATAATAGCCAGAACACTACTTCCTGCTTTGCATCTCTCTTGGTTTCCACTGATTGGTTACCAGGCAGTAACCAATCCGTGACTTGAGGGGGGTCATATGGGTCATAACTGTTTGCTTTTTCTAAGCAGAATGCTAAGGATTAATTGCAAACTCACTGAACAGTTATGTCCCATGTGGCCCTCCTTATAGTCACTGATTAACTCTGAAAAGCAAGAAGTTGTGTTCTGTTAGGCATCCAGTCACTCCAGCCTATATACATTACATTTTTGGCTAACTAACTATATTAGAAACATTTTTATTTTGCACTGCCTATCTATATATCCAGTTTTTATTTTTATACTGAACTGTTCCTTTAAAGGAAAACTATACCCCCAAAATGAATACTTGAGCAACAGTATTCAGTATTAAGTGACATATTAAAGAATCGTATCAAACTGGAATATATATTTAAGTAAATATTGCCCTTTTACATCTCTTGCCTTGAACCACCATTTCATGATGGTCTGTGTGCTGCCTCAGAGATCACCTGACCAGAAATACTACAGCTCTAACTGTAACAGGAAGAAATGTGGAAGCAAAAGACAGAACTGTCTTTTAATTGGCTCTTGTGACCTAACATGTCTAGTTTGTTTGTGTGCACCGTGAATCCTATGATCCCAGGGGGTGGTCCTTATATCTTAAAATAGCAATTTTCTATTTATGATTGCCCAATGGCACGGCCACTAAAAAAACTATATTATTGTGAAAATGGTTTATTAACATGAAGCACGGTTTTACATATGATTTTATTCAACTGTTTTATTCAATATCTTTTTATAGAGGCCTACATTGTTTGAGGGGTATAGTGTTCCTTTAAGAAAAGGCCCAACGTGGGAACAGTTGGACAGCAGTGTCTCAAAATACAGTAATATGAAAAGGTTTGGGAACCCCTCTTAAAGGAGAAGGAAACTGTTTTGCAAAAAACCCCATACCCCCCACCCCAGGTAGACACCCCTACCTAATCTCTCTGTAATTCCACGCATGCGCAGTTGTCGCAAACCAGCAAACTGCCCCAACTGCGCATGTGCAGAAATACAGATCTCCCAGTCAGCTTACAGAGGACACGGAAGATGGATGCGTGGAACTCCGCTGGAAGAATCTGCGCGAGGGGTAAGGATGGAGTATGGGGCATTTCCCCGGGGGTAGTTAGCCTGGAGGGAGGGGGGTCTACCTGGGGTGGGGGGTCTACCTGGGGTGGGGGGTCTACCTGGGGTGGGGGGTACAGGGTTTTTTGCAAAAGGGTTTCCTTTTCCTTTAATTCTTTGGAGTTTTGTTTATCATTGGCTGAGCTTTCAAAGTAGCAACTTCCTTTTAATATATAAAATGCCTTATGGAGACAGTAGTATTTCAGCAGTGACATAAAGTATATTGGATTAACAGAAAATATGCAATATGCATCATAGCAATTAGGGATGGGCGAATTTTTTCACCTTGTTTCACCGCAGAAATGACGCCCATAGACTTGTATGGCGTTGTGCGACAAAAAAAAAAGACACGCAACAATTAATTTATATGACGCCCATAGAGTTTAATGGGCGTCGGCGACATTTTGCCGGCGGCAAATTTTTGTCTAAATGAAACAGGTTAAATTCGCACATCCCTGGTAGCAAAATTAGACGTGCATAAATTTGGGCACCCCAACAGAGATATTACATCAATACTTAGTTGAGCTCCTTTTGCAAATGTAACAGCCTCTAGACGTCTCCTATAGCCTTTGATGAGTGTCTGGATTCTGGATGTGGGTATTTTTGACCATTCGTCCATACAAAATCTCCCAGTTCAGTTAAATTTGAGGCTGCCGAGCATGGACAGTCTGCTTCAAATCATCCCATAGATTTTCCATCATATTCAAGTCGGGGGACTGTGACGGCCATTCCAGAATATTGTACTTCTCCCGCTGCATAAATGTCTTGATGATTTCCAAGTGTGTTTAGGGTCATTGTCTTGTTGGAATATCCAAGCCAATATTTTGCACAGGCCGTTTTTCACATTTGATTTTATTTCATACAACTGAATATTGCTTCACTAAAAATCTTTGTTCAGAAAACACCCCAGTACTCCAATTTTCCTGGGAAATAAAAGAAATGCCACTGTTATTTTTTTTGTTGAAAGTGGTGTAAATTATTATGCAGTCTGAGAGGGGTTCCACAACTTTTTTTATATGACTGTTTCTGTTGCCTCTTTCTCCATGGGAGGTAGATTACAAAAGTCTGGTTAATATTTATATCAGTATCTAATGAGTTACCCACTTTCAGGCACCTTTGATATAGGCAGCATTGTGGAGCTCTGGTTAGCATTGTTGTTCTGCAGTTTTGGGTTCAATTCTAGCCTGGCCTCTGTCTATAAGAAGGTTGATGTTCTGTCCATGCTTGTGTGGGTTTCCTTTTAGTTTCTATGCTCTGCTGGGACAGGGACTGAGAATGATAAACAATCCCATTAAAGCACAGCAGAATGTGTTGCTACTCTATAAATAAAGGATAATGACAGTAAAATAAAAATTAATTGTCTCCCACTGAAGATAAACAGAGTTCTTCCCCCAGGCAGGCAGGGAGGCAGGAATGATATAAAATCATGTTTGTTTTTTACTTTTCTCTGTTGTTCAGGTCACCTTGAAAGTAAATCCAGCGTGAAGAGAGTTCTAGCAATCACTGCAGTTTTGTCTCTTGCTTACTCTGTAACTCAGGTGAGCCTCGGCTTCCGTTTTGTTTAATATTCCATTTGCCTCACTTTGTGCACCTGCAATGGAAAATAGTGTTGTGACTTATGAATTATTAACTGCTCCGAAACTATTGCCATTGGGAACACAGCTGACTAAAGGGGTTCTACAGCATCTCCCAAGACATGATTCAGTTAATTGTGATTGGGCAAAAAATAGGAAAAGATCTGTGTTCTACTCCATAGGGCTCATTAACCTCTCCATGTGCAAAGTGCAAAAAAACTGCAGTCTGCCTTTTTTTTTTTTTTGAACTTTGCATTTTGGTCTGCCTTTGTAGGTAAAGGATCCATTATCCGGAAACCCGTTATCCAAAAAGCTCCAAATGATGGAAAGGCCATCTCCCATTTTATCCAAATAATCCAAATTTCCTTTTTCTCTGTAATAATAAAACAGTAGCTTGTATTTGATCCCAACTAAGATATAATTAATCCTTATTGGATGCAAAGCCAGTATATTGGGTTTATTTAATGTTTACATGATTTTCTATCAGGCTTAATGTATGAAGATTCAAATTACAGAAAGATCCCCAACCCCTAACATTCTGGATAACAGGTGCCATACCTGTATTGTGTTCTGAAAAGAAGCACCTTCCCCCCATGAATACAGCATTGAATATCTTGGTCAATGCTGCATTGGTGAGGTGGTGCAGGTTGCAATGGGGCCCTGTACTTGCCACCTACCCTGTGGAAGGCAGTAAGGACAGGGCTGAACCAAGCAGCGGATTTTTGACCCCGCAATGATTTGCTGCAAACAGATCTTTTGTGAGTATTCTTTTTTGAGATAAATCAATTTAAAGGGGCTGTTCACCTTTTAGGTAACCGTTAGTATGTTATAGAATGTCTAATTCCTAGCTACTTTGCAACTTTATTAATTATATGGAATACTTTTTGAGTTAGTTGCCTTTTTCTTCTGATCCTTTCCAGCTTTCAAATGGGGGTCACTGACCCCATCTAAAAACAAATGCTCTCTAACACTACAAATGTATTGTTATTGCTTCTTTTTATTGTTCATCTTTCTATTCAGACCTCTCCTATTCATATTCCAGTCTCTTATTCATACCGATGCATGGTTGCCACAGTGATTTGGACCCTAGCAACCAAAATTGCTAAAATTGCAAACTGGAGAGCTGCTGAATAAAAAACGAAATAACCCAAAAACATATAGCAAATTGTCTCAGAATATCACTCTCTACGTCTTACTAAAGTTTATTTAAAGATGAACAACCCCTTTAATACATTTGATGATGCATGCTAGAATTTCTAGATAGATGTGTATGTATGTATGTATGTATGTGTGTGTGCCAAGTAGAGCGAGTGAACACCAGGAACCTTTTTTAAAAATACTTAATGTTTATTTAGAAAAAGTTTAAAACAGGCCAACGTTTCGGTCTCCCTCTAAGACCATTATCAAGACCATGACTGTTAAAAATAAATATTTTTAATAGACAAGCTGTGTTAGCACTCACCCAATCATGTGTGAGGAATAGAGTCATGTGCAGAGGAAAGATCATCCAATCACTAAAGAATCCCAACCCACTGTGTAACTTAAAAGCAAACAGCCCTGTGTCAAGAGCATCAGAAACAAGAGTTTTTAAAGGAGAATTAAACCCTAAAAATGAATGGCTGAAAATGCCATATTTTATACACTGAATTTACTGCACCAGCCTAAAGTTTCAGCTTGTCAACAGCAATGACCCAGAACTTCAAACTTATCACAGGGGGGCACCATCTTGGAAAGTCATGTTCAGTGGGCTCTGAGCAGCTGTTGAGAAGCTAAGCTTAGGGGTCGTCACTAATTATCCAGCAGAAAATGAGGTTGGCCTGTAATATAAGCTGATGCTACAGGGCTGATTATTAAATTCTGGTGCTAATTGCACTGGTTTCTGTGCTGCCATGTAGTAATTATCTGTATTCATTACTAATCAGCCCTATATTGTGAAATTTCTATTCTATGTGTACTGTACTTTGTGAGTGGGTCCCTAAGCTCAGTAAGTGACAGCAGCACAGAGCATGTGCAGTGAATCAGCAGAAAAGAAGATGGGGAGCTACTGGGGCATCTTTGGAGACAGATCTTTACTGCTAAAGGGCTGTGGTTGCCTTGGGCTAGTACAGAAGCACAAAACATCATGTACAACATTTCTACCTACTTCTTTAGTTAGACTTTAGTTCTCCTTTAAGTTACGCAGTGGGTTGGGAAACGTTGGCCGTTTTAAACTTTTTCTAAATAAACATTATGTATTTTTATATAATGCTCTACTTGGATCTACATTTACACATCATTTGTGAGCAGCACCTGGGTCAATTGTTAAGCTGAGTGGTGTGAGGTTGAACAATGACTTGTTGGGCCTAACCAGATGTGAAGTGGAGTTTCAAAATAATAAATCTATTTTCCATTGAGAAACTAACGGTATGCAGGAAAGTGGGATACAGCAGGCAGTTATGTGTTTGCTTTTGGGCCTAATTTGACATGTAAGATGCCGAAGCATATTCTGTTTCTTCTCCTTGTTCTATACAACATTCTCATATGAACCGTCTTGCTTCTCTTTGGTTTTAGGGTACACTTGAGATCCTGTACCCCGATGCACATCTGTCTGCTGAAGATTTCAATATATATGGGCACGGTGGGCGGCATTTCTGGCTTGCCAGTTCCTGCTTTTTCTTCCTGGTAGGCAAATCACATTATGTTTTCACATCCAGGTACTAATACAAAGGCATGATAAGTATAATCTTCCTGTATTTTAATACTGCTAAGACATAAGAAGTATTTTGGGCATACAAAAGTTGTCTTAGAATTATGGGACCTGACCAACCCTGCCCCCCCCCATAAACCAGCACTCATTGTATCCACGTCTCTCTTGAACCCCCTTCTACTTGAAACCAGCATTTTCTCTTTGCAGGTTGAGGTACTTTGTGGATTTTGCAGTTTCCCTGCCATGATAATTAAGTTGCAGCCAAGCAGGGACACTGAAACTGTATGAATTACTGGCATCTCAGGGGGTTATTTATCAAAGTCCGAATTTATCTCAATATTTTCTGCTACAAACGCCGATAAAATCCACTCGGGTTCTTTTAAGCTTATTATTACATTTTATTGAAAATTTGCTTTGCAGTAAAAAAAAACAGTTTTCAAGATTTTTTCATCTGATTTTCATGTTTTTTTGGATTTTTTCATCCGAAAACTCAAAAAAACTTTGGGGTATTGCACGAAACCCAGCGCACATCATAAAATCATTGGGACTTCTCTTATTGACTTATATGCAACCTCGATAGGACTGAGATGCCAGATTTTCAGATTCTGACTTTTCCATCCTCGGGGTTTAATAAATTCCGAAGAATTCGAGATTTTTTAAAAGTCTGATTATTTAAAAAAAAATCAGGAATTTTTTCATGATTTTTGCTTTTGGAGTTTAGTAAATAACCCCCTCAGTCGTAGTAGGCTAGGGGCAAGTCAAAATTATACTGTTCTGCTCGTTGGGGCATTTACAGTTTGATATTGCTTTCTTAATATGGTTCCTAATTGGGCAGATCTAATAATTTGTTCATTGGATCACATGGCCATATTTTGCTAGATGATAAGCTAAAATGCACAGCTTAGTCTGACAGAATTAGTGTAATCTAATCAAAAGAAGATATATATATATATATATATATATATATATCTATATATATAAAAAGTTCAAAGAAAGCACTCACGGCATTTTCCATTGGATGTATTTCAAAGTTTATTTATTCGTGCATGGTGCATCCATGCACGAATAAATACATGCACCATGCACGAATAAATACACTTTGAAATACATCCGATGGTCAATGCTGTGAGTGCTTTCTTTGAACTTTTATTGCTTTATTGGTCAGCACCCGGCGAGAACATTTTTGAATGGTGAGTGCCATTTGATCCTGTATATATATATATATTTCTCTTTCAATTAATTAGACATGTTGAAATATTTTCACCAGAATGAGTATTTTGAAGGTCTTGCAGCTATAGAATATAACATCAACATGAATTTCTCTTCTCTTTTCAGGTTTATACCCTGGTGTCTCTTCTACCCAAAACACCCCTCAAGGATCGCATCTCCCTGCCATGTAAGTTAGCACTGAATTATTAAGTTAGCACGACCCCCCCTCCCCCGAGCTGCTTTAGAAGGTGAAAAATTACACTTTACACTTCAATATTAGAAAAACAGTCACACGTAGAAAATAGAAAGTAATTGGAAAAAAGTTTTTACTTCTGTTCAACGATCTGAAAACAACTAGGTGTTTGAAGGTAAGTCCTGCGCGGAACCAATTTCTAAGACCCGAACTGCAGCCCACGACCCAAACTGCAAGCGCATATTTACCCACTTTGATCCGCTACCCAACTCAGACCGGCAACTGCCTTATCCGCAACCCACTGACCACCATCAAACAGGAAGTTATGTTACTGCAAACCGGAAGTGATGTCATAAAAAAATGGGCGGGGACAGAAACATGTTTTGTAAAAGGAGTAAAATATAGGCAATATTATATAAGATAAGAAATTTAGATGAGACCCACAACCCAACCCGCCCCGCATCTATACGCACATCTGAAAATCCTCCCCTCACTCCGTAGGGTACCCGCTTTTTTTGTGGGTACCCGACCCACTGCAGGACTCTAAGGTGAACAACCCCTTTAAGAGAGGGTTAGGTGAGGGGTTTGCGGACATAAAAATGTCAGTTTAGTGATATGACACATGCAGAGTGTTGACAACATTCAAAGGCCATGTCTGTATCACAGCCTGTAAATTTCTTTATTGAGGATGCTTATTAAAGGGGTTGTTCACCATTAAATTAACTGTTAGTATGATGTAGAGAGTGATAGTCTGAGACAAGTTGCAATTAGTTTTCATTTTTTATTATTGAAGGTTTTTGAGTTATTTAGCAGCTCTCCAGTTTGCAATTTCAACAATCTGGTCTCTAGGGTCCAACTTAGCCTAGCAACCATGCATTGATTTGAATAAGAGATTGTAATATGAATAGGAGAGGCCTGAATAGAAAGCTGAAAAATAAAAAGTATCAATAACAATACATTTGTAACCTTACAGAGCATTTGTTTTTAGATGCGGTCAGTGACCCACCATTTGAAAGAATCAGAAAAACAAAGCAAATAACTCAAAAACTATAAAAAAGAAAAAATGACAGCCAATTGAAAATTTGCTTAGAATTAGCTATTCTAGAAAATCCTAAAAGTTAACTTCATGGTGAAACACCCCTTTAATTTTGTGTGCTATGATTGGTTTCCGTAAACCTTGAGTAATGGGTTCTGTATACAGTAGCTCTACCAGAGATGTGACTGCACAACATCTGGAGGGCCATTGTTGCCCTGATTGTCTTTCATGTGCTGCCACGAAAGAAAGGGAAAATATGTTTTTCTATGTTTATTTTCTATTATTCCAACATGTGACCTATTCCCCTTCCAGCCAGGAAGAGTTTCTATGTGTATGCTGTGATCCTGGCTGCCCTGAACCTGGTCCAGGGAATAGGAAGTGCCTTGCTGTGCGCTAATATTATAAATGGATTATGGTAAGTTCGTTTCAGCCCTGCTGTTGCTATGTAGTTATAGACATGGTGATGGCTTTGTGTTTACATGTGCAGGCCCTGACAGTTTGTCTTGGAGTATCAGGGAAATGGATTGAGCTAATGTTACACTGTAAACAATCAATACAAATTAAAAAAATTTCAATATGTTTAAAGGAGAACTAAAGCATAATTAAAGAAGTAGCTAGAAATGTTGTACATTATGTTTTGGGCTTCTGTCCCAGCCCAAGGCAACCACAGCCCTTTATCAGTAAAGATCTGTGTCTCTAAAGATGCCCCAGTAGCTTCCCATCTTCTTTTCTGTGGATTCACTGCACATGCTCTGCTGCCGGGGTCGGTATTACAAATTTACCTGCAATGTAGCTGCCGGTAAATTTGTAATACCCTTCAAAAAGACCCCTCGGCCTGCCCCTAATCCCCTGTAACTTAGCTTTTGTCCTACTACCTGAAACTCAAGCAGAGCAAACTAAATTAAGAAGTAACCAGGAGCTGGAGTGGCTGGGGTGTCCTCAAACAATTAATAAATGTAAATAAGCCAAAATTGGGACTTAATCCCCAAAGACTCCTGCTGCTGGGTAATGCAATATGACAAAAGATATATCAATATAGTATTAAAAGGCAATATTTATTCACAACCCTGCCATGAAAATATATATAAAATCATGTTAAAACCGGCAGTACTGCATCTGAAAGGAGGGATCCCCCCCTTTATATTTGAGGTTCCTAGACCACGCCACCTAATAAATGATACCAAATGTGAGAAAAAGTGGATGGCGTGGACTTAACGCTGTGTTGGTAGCTCAATAAAGTTCATGCTACAGTGTGTTAGTGAGCATAATATCCACTTTTTTAATGAGCATAACAAAGTTAGCAAACCAACGTAAATCCAGTTAGTCCGATGTTAGTGTGCAGGGGTTAATTCCCAAGTTGTAAATTCCTTGTGGTGCGCAATAATTAATGTAGCGTGTTCCATAAGATGTATTCAGCAGCTGAGGCCGACCGGCCCGTCAGGTTAAATGTCATCCAAAATAATCTTGCTGGTGTTGTCTAGTGTGGTATTTGAAGCATAATTCATGGAGTTGAAGTGTAATGGCCCATGATCAAACACGTGTATAAGGCAGAAACAAACTGTTCAGTCCTGTTAGATGTTTGACGGGATAGCAATCGCTATAGTGCAATTATGCAGTTCTGCTCTCCATATTACTCAATGATGTATTGGCCACACATGCTCCCGGTGCTGGTTGGATATAAATCAAGATAAGGCTTATACATATACGTATACGTATATCTAGGCTTCCTGCCAGCGAGCCCACTCCAATTTGTGAAGTTCCAGCGGAATGTGTTTAACAGCACCTTATGCTTGCATTACCCGACCTCAGGGTGGGGGCCCCCTTCCTCCATACACGGCACCGCACCTCCTCCATAGCTCTCTCGCTACTAAGGCGAAAGTGACGTGGTCTTAAAGGGATCGTCAAATGCTTGTGAAGTTCGTTGCCATAGTGATCTGTTTAACTCAGAATGTATTGCTTAGAAACGTGGGTCCACTGTATTACTTTCAATCTCAGAAATTCGAGTCTTGTGTGTATATGTCTGTGGACTCCACCTTGTCAATCAAATAAATATTACAAAAGTATAAAAAAAACTTTGAACAAAGAGCTACATTCTCATTATCACGTGGCTAATCTAGTACATGTAGGTATAATTGCGACAATAATATCACTAGGTGGCCATAGATACACAGATCCTATCATACGATTTTCGGATCGTGTGTGGCGTGTGCCGACATCTTTCGTCCGGCGGAGATCGTCGTTTGGTCGATCGGTCAGATTTGATTTTGACCCGACCGATCCCGCCGGAGCCCATGGCACATCGTAATCTGATCGTTCTGCCATACGGCCGAACAATCAGATTACCCCCGATATAGCCATGCTCGTTAATGGCTATATTAATCGGGGAAAGATCCGCTCGTTTGCCGATGTTGCCAAACAAGCGGAACTTTGTGTCTATGGCCACCATAAGGCTAACAAGACCCATGGCTTGGTGGTGATAAGTGAAATGTTACATAATTATATAAATGTCCTCAAAGTAACTACAATTTTGGATTAGAAAAGACCGTAGTGACACGAATAACTGATCCATAACTCAGCTATATATCATGACAATACAAAATGTAACCAAAACTAAACACTTAACAAATCAAAAAGAAGCCCAACAGGCCAAAATGAAACGTAAAATAAATATAACAAAATGAGAAAGTGCTACCAGACTCTATGTAAATCAATCAAATATAAAGAAACAATATCACTATGGACATTCAGGTAAGGTAAAACAAGGTTTTTAACATGATTTTATATATATTTTCATGGCATGGTTGTGAATAAATATTGCCTTTTAATACTATATTGATATATCTTTTGTCATATTGCATTACCCAGCAGCAGGAGTCTTTGGGGGTTAAGTCCCAATTTTGGCTTATTTACATTTAGCGTTTGTGGGTCTCTGTGTCGTGGCCCCGCCTCTTTTTAAGTCATGGCTCCGCCCCCCACCAGCCGGTAACAGATATAGGAAAAGGTGGCAACCCTACTTACTGAGCTTAGGGACCAACTCAAAATATACAGTACACATAGAATAGAAACGTCACAGTATAAGGCTGATTAGTAATTAATACAGATAATTACTACATGGCAGCACAGAAACCAGTGCAATTAGCATCAGAATTTAATAATCAGCCCTGTAGCATCAGCTTATATTACAGACCAACCTCATTTTCTGCTGGATAATTAGTGACGACCCCTAAGCTTAGCTTCTCAACAGCTGCTCAGAGCCCACTGAGCATGTGAGTGTCACAGACACTTTCCAAGATGGTGACCCCCTGTGACAAGTTTGAAGTCCTGGATCATTGCTGCTATTGACAAGCTGAAACTTTAGGCTTATACAGACTTATTTTGAGCTGTATTGCAGCTGGTCTTCATTATTTATTTTGTGAGCTTTTTTAAACCATTAGCCTTTCAATAGTGCGTTTTTCCAGATTGTAACTGAAAGCATTGTGTGCTTGTTAGCTGCATTGACACAGACAAAATCAATTTGACTCTCTTATTTATATACCATTCTGGCTTCCTAACTGATTCCTGGTTGCATATGTAATTAAGTCCTAGAAAACAGTTCTTCCAAGCCTGAGGTCTTCAGAAACAAATAGCAAATGATTCAAAAAAACGTAAAAACAGAGAGCAGTTGCAATAAGCCTAAGAATACTGATATCTATATCATCTAAAAGGTTCCATATATGTGGATTTTTATAGTTTGCATATATACGAGATAGACATATATATACTAGATACTAGGAATGCACTGTATCCAGGATTTGGTTCATGATTTAGCCGAGATTCTGCCGTTTTCAGCAGGATACGGATGCAGCCGAATCCTTGTGCCTGGCTGAACCAAATATGAATTTGCATATGTAAATTAGGGGCGGGAAGGGAAATCACTTGACTTTATGTCACAGAACAAGAAAGTAAAAAAATGTTCCCACTTTTTCCTTTCCTTCCATTTGGATCCGGTTTGGTATTCGTCCGAATCTTTCACGAAGGTTTCGGGCCGATTTGTGCATCCCTACTAGATACACATACAGTTAGTATGTGTATCAGTTGTTTCTGTACATGACCACAATGAATTTCAAATGAAACAACTCAGATGCAGTTGAATTGCAGACTTTCAACTTTAATTCAGTGGATTGAACAAACTGATTGCATAAAAATGTGAGGAACTAAAGCCTTTTTTACTTCATTTCAGTGGCTCAAAAATAATTGGACACTGACTGAAAGGCTATTTCATGGGCAGGTTTGGGCAATTCCTTTCTTATGTCATTATCAATGAAGCAGATAAAAGCTCTGCAGTTGATTTGAGGGGGGTGCTTGTATGTGGAAGATTTTGCTGTAAACAAACAACATGCGGTCAAAGGAGCTCTCCATGCAGGTGAAACAAGCCATCCTTAAACTGCAAAAACAGAAAAACCCCATCCGAGAAATTGCTACAATATTAGGAGTGGCAAAATCGACAGTTTGGTACATCCTGAGAAAGAAAGAAAGCACTGGTGAACTCTGCAACGCAAAAAGACCTGGACGTCCACAGAAGACAACACTGGTGGATGATCACATGATCATTTCCATGGTGAAGAGAAACCCCTTCACAACAGCAAAACAAGCGAACAACACTCTCCAGGAGGTAGAGTATCCATATCCAAGTCTACCATAAAGAGAAGACTATGAAAGTAAATACAGAGGGTGCACTGCAAGGTGCAAGCCACTCATAAGCATCAAGAATAGAAAGTCTAGATTGGACTTTGCTAAAAAAAACATCTAAAAAAAGCCAGCACAGTTCTGGAAAAACATTCTTTGGACAGATGAAACCAAGATCAACCTCTACCAGAATGATGGCAAGACAAAAGTATGGAGAAGGTGTGGAACAGTTCATAATCCAAAGCATACCACATCATCTATAAAACATTTGGGAGGCAGAGTGATGGTTTGGGCTGCATGGCTGCCAGTGGCACTGGGACACTAGTGTTTATCCATCATGTGACACAGGACAGAAGCAGAAGAATGAATTCTGAGGTGTTCAGAGACACTGGGCAAATTTGGCCATGGGCAGTAACCCCTAGCAACCAATCAGTGATTAGCTTTTTTCAGCCAGATGCTAGTTAAACAATGAATGCAAGGATTTGATTGGTTGCAATGGTTTACTGCCCAGGGGCAAATTTGCCCAGTGTTTATAAATGACCCCCACTGTCTGCTAAAATCCAGCTAAATGCAGTCAAATTGATTGGGAGGCGTTTCATAATGACCCAAAACATACAGTCAAAGCAACCCAGGAGTTTATTAAAGCAAAGAAGTGGAATATTCTTGAATGGCCAAGTCAGTCATCTGATCTGAACCCAATTGAGCTGCATTTCACTTGTTGAAGACTAAACTTCGGACAGAAAGGCCCACAAACAAACAGCAAGTGAAAGCCGCTGCAGTAAAGGCCTGGCAGAGCATTAAATGGAGGAAACCCAGAATCTGGTGATGTCCATGAGTTCAAGACTTCAGCCTGTCATTGCCAGCAAAGGGGTTTCAACCATGTATTAGAAATGAACATTTTATTCTCAGTTTTTTAATTTGTTCAATTACTTTGAGCCCCTGAAATGAATCGATTGTGTTAAAAAAAGGCTTTAGTTCCTCACATTTTTATACAATCTTTTTGTTCAATCCACTGAATTAAAGCTGAAAGTCTGCAGTTCAACTGCGTCTGAGTTGTTTCATTTAAAATTCATTGTGGTAATGTACAGAAATTAGAAATAAAGTTGTCTTTGTCCAAAGATTGATGGGCCTAACTGTATATGTAGATCGATATACTGTAAGTACACTACAAGTTATGGTGCTACAGTTCGTTTTTATGTTGCTGAATTTTGGGGAAGGAAGTAATGCCTTGGATTTCATGTCTGTTCCTCAAAACAGTCGAGTAAATAACTTTATTTATTTTTTCCTCATTGCAGTTTTGTGGACGTCACTACGTTCCTGTACTTCAGCTTGTTTGCTCCGCTCATGTATGTGGCGTTTTTGAAAGGCTTCTTTGGGTGAGTAGCAAAAACAAATGACTAACTGCAATTCCAGGTGCTCGGATAAAATATACCTGAAATATGTTGAGTGACAAACCTCTCTTTAGCATGTGTCTAACCCAGGGATCCCCAACCTTTTGAACCCGTGAGCAACATTCAGAAGTAAAAGAAGTTGGGGAGCAACACATGCATAACAAATGATCTTGGGTTGCCAAATAAGTGCTATGATTGGCCATTTGGTAGCCCCTATTCGGATTGTCAACCTACATTGAGACTCTGTTTGGCAGTACATCTGTTTTTTATACAACCAAAACTTGTCTCCAAGCCTGGAATTCAAAAATAAGCACCTGCTTTGAGGTCACTGGGAGCAACATCCAAGGGGTTGGAGAGCAACATGTTACTCACAAGCTACTGGTTGGGGATCACTGGTCTAACCCTAATGCTTGAACCTCAAGATCGAGATGTGTTGAAAATACTTTGGTTTGTGCTACTGCCACATAACAAAAAGTATCTATGGTACCACTCAAAAAATAAATATTAGATAAGTGAAAATACAAAAATGTATAGTAAAAGAAATAATAGGGAGAAAACACTCACAGTTCACCTCAGTCCCAAGGTGCAAAAACCAAAAACACTGTATCCAAAGGGTGTGAGGGTCTCCAAAAATTAAGAGGCAAATATAAAAAGTAGAAAAATGTATTAGGACATGGAGACCTAACGCGTTTCGTGCCTATAGGGGCACTTACTCATAGGCTAAATGGCACACCCCTGTACATCTGTTATATAGGGGCTGTGACCAATCACAAGATTACAAACACGTTACCACTCCACAATAAGTGAAGTTCCACCTAGTGGTGAAAGCATAAAATGTTACATACATATCCTAAATAACAAAAGATACACCTCAAAAATTAAACAAAAATAGACAAATGAAAAGTGATATATATAAATGAAAAAATGAACAAATAATTGAAAGAATAATTGCAAATGAAATTATCTATAAAGAAAGAAAAAATATACTAAAGCCAAAAAGTTAAAATTTACAATTCATGAATTGACCCTATCTGGTGCCACCTGCTTTGGAGAGAATCAAACTACATTCACATCTTTTAAAGGAGAACTAAAGCCTAACTAAAGAAGTAGCTAGAAATGTTGTACATTATGTTTTGGGTTTCTGTACCAGCCCAAGGTAACCACAGTTCCTTTAGCAGTAAAGATATGTGTCTCCCAAGATGCCCCAGTAGCTCCCCATCTTCTTTTCTGTGGATTCACTGCACATGCTCTGTCACAGGAAGTGTTGGTTTATTAGGCCCATCTCCCATGTAACCACTTGGCAGAGTTTTCTATGTTTGGCTATGCAGCCTTTCCTCTCCTGTCTGGCATAGACCTGTTATCATGTTACCACAACATGCCCTACAGAGGCGGGATCTCTATATGCCTAATGTGGTTGATTTTATAGAGATATACCAATACGCAAAGGCTGAAAAAAGCCAATAGGTTTGGGGATTTTTATTATTAAAGGAACAGTTCAGTGTAAAAATAAAAACTGGGTAAATAGATAGGCTGTGCAAAATAAAAAATATTTCTAATATAGTTAGTTAGACAAAAATGTAATGTATAAAGGCTGGAGTGACTGGATGTCTAACATAATAGCCAGAACACTACTTCCGGCTTTTCAACTCTCTAACTCTGAGTTAGTCAGTGACTATAAGTTTTTTTTTACAATCAAGTTTTTTTCATGAATTAGAAAACATTCGATTTGTGAGTTTATTCAATAAAAAAACCTCACAGATCTCACAAACTCGACCTTTGATAAGATAAATTATTTGGAAAACTTGGCAACTATTTTTTTTTTTTTTTTTTGGATAAGCAGTAGCCATGTATAGATGCAAGAAGAGCCACATTTTAAAAGTAGTAGTAAAAAGGAAAAGAAAAGGGATTTGTAGGATTTGATTTGACAGTGAAATCAGAGAACTGGTCCAGGGTCCAAATACTTTTGGCAAGCACTGTATCTAATTAGTGATGGGCGAATAAATTGCCGGTGAATTTCTGCGTTTTACTGCCAGCAAATAAATTTGCAAAACACTCATGAAATTTAGCTGGCGTCAAAAAATTTTGGATGCCCGTCCGAACAAAAGTTGCTTACGTCAAAACAGACGCGCATCAACACTATTCAGACTCCCATTGAATTTTTTGCCATGTTGGGGGAAATTCGCTAATTTTTCAGAGAAGCGAAATGGGAGAAATTCGCCCATCACTATATCTAAACCCTTATACTGTGACTGATGCTCAGATGTATTATCCCTGCTGAGCCTGCCACCTTGTGGAACATTAGATGCACTCCCAAATGTACACACAGGTAAAACATGTAGTGAACTCAAAACTGATGTTATAATTTCAGCTTTTTCATCTGCTTATTACTAGTAAAGTACCAGACGCTACCCTTTATTTACCTGTGTGCTGGTGAGAGTACAAGAGTGCAGTTTTATAAAAGAATAGAATAGGTCGGTAAGGGTGTGTCTGCATGAAATGACCAATGAAGTGTGATATTGTGGTGGTGAAGGGGGAGAGCATGAAACCTAAATCTGTAGTCATATACACCTATAACAAAAGTATTTTTAATGCATTGTCAGATCTCACTCTATATCAGGGGTGGTGGCATTGGCTCCCTATGCTTCTTTAAAATGTTTGTGAATAATATAACCCTGTCCTCTATTAAATGGTATAATAGGGGCTTTAAAGGGGTAGTTCACCTTTAAAGGAGAAGGAAAGTGTTCTTGCGCTTGGGGGTGCCAAATGTAAGGCAACCCCAAGTGAATGTATTGACTTACCTGAAACCCCGGGCCGGTGCTCCTATCCGCAGAAAACTGCACCGGGACCGAGGTTATACAAGTGAGCACCACGGGGCTTTCCTCTTCCGGCTTCTTCTTTCTTCGTGCGGCTGCGCATGTGCAGTAGAGAGAAAAGTCGAACTTTAACTAAAAAGTCGTCCATTTCGTTCTACTGCGCATGCGTCTGCCCTGGGAAATTTGAAGAAAGATGAAGCCAGAAGAGAAATGATCCGTGGTGTTCACTGGTATAACCCCGGGCCGGTGCAGTTTTCTGCTGATAGGAGCACAAGCCCGGGGTTTCAGGTAAGTAAATACAATCATTTGGGGGTGCCTAACATTTGGCACCCCCAAATATTAGACTACTTTCCTTCTCCTTTAAGTTTATTTTTAGTATGTTATAGAATCACCAATGCTAAGCAACTTTTCAGTTGCTCTGCATTATTTATTTTAATTATCTCCTTCTGACTCTTTTTAGAATGATTTGTCTTCTTCTTCTGACTCTTTACAGCTTTCAAATGGGGGTCACTGACCCCGTCTAAAACAAATGCTTTGTAAGGCTACAAATTTATTGTTAATGCTACTTTTTATGACTCATCTTTTTATTCAGGCCTCTCCTATTCATATTCCAGTCTCTTATTCAAATCAATGTATGGTTGCTAGGGAAATTGGGACCCTAGCAACCAGACTGCTGCAGTTGCAAACTGGAGAGCTACTGAATAAAATGGTAAATAACTGAAAAACCACAAATAATGAAAAAAAAAAAAATTGGAAAATGTCTCAGAATACCACTCTCTACATCATATTGACAACTCCTTTAATGGAAAAGAAAGCCTGCCTGGAAGTCCCCAGGGTGTCATTGCTATTAACCCAGACAACCTGGTGTGCCTTGCAGGAACATACAGCTGTCTGTAATATATAATTTGACACATTATGGATGACCTTGTCTCAATCATCACTTTCACTGTCCTAAACCCTTGTGGCCTAAACAGCCACATAAAACAGAATTTAGTGATTCTTTTTTCTGTAATCTAACCATGCAGTCATGTAGTAGTTTAACAGAAAATCATCAAGGATATGTAGAGTTGCATGTGTTTCCTTCTAAAGTGATTGGAAACATTCATGTAAACATAGATACAGCAATTTAAGACATTTACAGGTAAAGGGACATCTGTTAGGGCCCCTTAAAGGAGAACTAAAGCTTAACTAAAGAAGTAGCTAGAAATGTTGTACATTATGTTTTGTGCTTCTGTACCAGCCCAAGGCAACCACAGCCCTTTAGCAGTAAAGATCTGTGTCTCCAAAGATGCCCCAGTAGCTCCCCATCTTCTGCTGATTCACTGCACATGCTCTGTGCTGCTGTCACTTACTGAGCTTAGGGACCCACTCACAATATACAGTACACATAGAATAGAAATGTCACAATATAAGGCTGATTAGTAATTAATACAGATAATTACTACATGGCAGCACAGAAACCAGTGCAATTAGCATCAGAATTTAATAATCAGCCCTGTAGCATCAGCTTATATTACAGACCAACCTCATTTTCTGCTGGATAATTAGTGACGACCCCTAAGCTTAGCTTCTCAACAGCTGCTCAGAGCCCACTGAGTATGTTAGTGTCACAGACACTTTCCAAGATGGTGACCCTTGTGACAAGTTTGAAGTCCTGGATCATTGCTGCTATTGACAATCTGAACGTTAAGGCTGGTGCAATAAATTCATTATATAAAATATTTCATTTTTAGCCATATTAATTTTTAGGCTTTAGTTCTCCTTTAAAAGGCGAAGTAGGTTCTCTTAAAGGGAAACACATGTTAAGCAATCAGAATGGATCAGGTGTTACCCAGTCAGTGTTACCCCGTCAGAGTGGAATGAGGTTACATTTATTCTGAAAGGGGAACTATCGCTAAAATTAAACTGTAATATAAGCTTCCTCATAGTGAAGTAAGAAACTTTCTAAATACAATCAATTAAAAATTCTGCATTGTTTCTGCAATAATCAAGTTTATATTCACTATCCCTCTCTCAGCATCTGTTTCTCTTCATTCTGTCTTCATTCAGGAGTTGGATGTCAGATGAATGATCCAATATATCTTATAAGGGGGCTTCCTTTCCTAGCAGATGAATTAGAGCTCACTCAAATAACTGATTCCAGCACAAACAAAATCTAACACAATAACTGCCTTTTGCACAAATTCTGCACGTAGAGAGATATGACGTCTGGTGATTTTAATAGAGTGAGCTCTAATACATCTTCTAGGCAAAAGGAGCCCCCCTATAAGATATATTGGATCATTCATCTGACACCCAACTCCTGAATAAAGACAGAATGAGGAGAAACAGATGCTGAGAGAGGAATAGGAAAGATAAACTTGACTATTTCAGAAACGGTACAGAATTTTTAATTTATATTTAGAAAGTTTCTTAATTCAGTGTGCTGAAGCTTATATTATATATACACTTATATATACACCTGACTTACATACAACTCATACCTACAAACAGAGGTTATTACAGTAATGCACTGTGGTTTGCTTGGCTTTTATTAGCATTTAGCTTTAATAAACCACCTGCCCCAATAAGCAAATCTATATGTTCCAACTTACATACAAATTCAACTTAAAGAGATACTGACACCAGGAATTAAACCTTTTTTTACATCTATCATAATATTGTCTTTATGTGCTATTTATAATTTTGCCATAAAAGTATTTACAGATGCTTTTATATTACCCATCTGATCCCCCATGTTCCTCTCTGAGGGGGCTGCCATATTTGTGCAGCAGGAGTCTGTTAGCATTAGAAACTCTGACAGGTTGAGAAGGGACAGTCAGGTTTAGAAACTTCAAGTAACAATTGAAAAATATCAGTGAAAAATGAGCTTGAGCTATACATGAACATGAGCTATAGGTAACTTTTGATGTACAGTCATATTTTGAATAATAATTTTTTAGTATAATTTTAAGAACAAACCTACAGACCCTATCTCGAAGTAACCCAGAGACTGCCTGTACTGGACTCAGAATGGAGCCACAGGAAGATTTCCAAGCTAGTGTGTGACTCTTTCGCTTTCGCTGTTTCCGTTGTTGGTACACCGAGAGCTGTCTCACAATAGCTGGAAAGCCACTGGCTCCATCAGAGGATATGGTTCCACCAACATGATGTCTGCTTATAAAGCATAAGAGCAATGCACAACTAATTATCCCATAGATCCCATGCCCGTTATTCTCCCGTTTGTAATATTTTACCTGTTCTGTGAGCCATGCTCTTTTCTTGCCTTCAACTTTTTCATTTGGTCTTTATCATAGAGCGGAGCCAAAGATCCTCTTCTCCTACAAATCCCAAGTGGATGAGCCGGATGAGACTGAGGTTCACCTCCCTCACCCCTACGCTGTAGCCAAGAAAGAGGGCATAGACACTGGCTTCTACTCCAACACCCAAATAGACACCACAGCATATCTCGATGACGTGGCCTCTATGCCTCACGTCGTAGGGAGCATCAACAGCATTGACAGTGACCGCTGGAAAGCTATAAATGTTTAGTGTCTGACACAGTGGCACCACAATGTCTGGATTTCAAAATGTTTAACTTTAGAAGTGGATACTTCCCTGGAAATGCATTGGTCCTGAATTCCCCAAGCAATGCAATGCCTCCCAAGGAAATAAGATCTACCCCATCAATATACAGGAGAGGCTATTGCAAGTGCTGCTAAACCTTTGCACTGTGTTGTTCCTTGCAGGGTTGCAAAGTGTAGACAATACAAGTCCCATCGCTGCCATAGGGCATGTGAAGAATCGCATACTACTCCTCAGCTCGGAGGATCAGTATTCTGCGAATAAGTCAACGTTTCCTAGATCTTTATGGTGGTCTTCAGTCATTAAGAGTCATTGGCTGGATTCCTTTGACTGAACTGTGCTCCTTTATATGTCTTCTGTTGTGCACCAGTTTTAAAAGAGAAGGAAAGGCTAAAATTAATGAGAAAGGTGTGTGTGTATATGTGTGTGTATATATATATATATATATATATATATATATATATATATATATATATATATATATATATATATATATATATAAATATATAAATACACCAGTAAACCCTCAAAGTAATGCTGCTCTGAGTCAAAAGAAACACAGCATTTCTGTTCTTCTATTGTGTACTCATGGGCTTCTGTATCAGACTTTCTGACTTAAACCTCCAGGGCTAGGGCTTGAGCATGCTCAGTTTGCTCCTCTCTTCCTCCCTCTCTCCCTTTTCACCCACCCTCCTGCTGTAATCTAAGCCCAGAGCGATGAGTGAGCAGAGAGAGACTCAGGCAGGAAGTGATGTCACATCAAGCTAATACGGCAGCTGATGTCCTAACAAAGAGAGAGAGCTTCTAAAGCTGTTTACTGAGATATGGTAAAGCATTCTGCAGAATAAATATAGTGTTATAGCTTGCACTATCTATTGGCAAAAAACTGCTGCTTTCCTTCTCCTTTAAAGCTAATCATCCTCTAAAGGGGTCGGTGAAAATGTTTTAATTTTGACCAGCTTTCTTGAGCGTGCCTGCACCATTTCCCCCCCCCCCCCTAAGTACTATACTCCACCTCGTGGTTTTATCTTTCTCTATGCAAAACTGACAACATGCCAACTATCTTTTTGTTACTTGCAAATCAACTGCAATTTCCAGCAGGTAGACCTTTTGTGGATATTATTACGGGCGCTGCTGGGCTTCCCAATTAAGGACACACAAGCCTGTTTTACATTTTAAGGTAGTTGACTCCTAGAGAAAAAAGAGTTAAGGTAGTAAGACACAGTATAAACATTGGTCATAAAAGTAGCGATCCACTGTATTCATATTTTAATTGCAATGTTTGTTTATTTAATGGACCCGACTCTGTAGCGTCGGGCTATGTTTTATTCTGATTTCATATTTCAGGGGAGCTGCAAGAGAATTAACTTTTGGTTTATGTGCTGTTTCAGTTGAGGTTTGTATTTGGCCAAGCTGCATCACCTGGCAGGACTGGGAGTGATGCTAAAGGGATGTCACAATGTGCAAGGCTGCTTCCTAGATTGGTTTCTGCAAAAAGAATCATTATAAGAAAATCTCATATAACCTTTAGCCATTGGGACTGTAGTTGCAGCAGACTGCATTTCCAGTTATCGTTGCAATGTTCATTGCATGTGAACAGCCTAAGGGCTCTTACTCACGGGGGAGCGCAGGAATAGGTGCATTACATTTTTTCCAATGGGGCTGTACTCACACAGGAGCGTGTAGGCGCCGAACGCAGGAAAAATGCAGCATGTTGCGTCTCAACCTGCGTTCGGCGCCTACATGCGCCTGTGTGAGTACAGCCCCATTGGAAAAAATGTAATGCGGCTGAACGCAGAAAAACGGAACGCAGGGGAGCGCAGCTTCAACCGCTCGTGAGTAAGAGCCCTAATGCAACTTGCTGCGCCCAGCCCCTTACTGCTTGATTGCGATTCCTCTGTGAATACATGCATCCATTGACCAATTAAGTATTGCAGTTAGATACTCTAGTACTTAGTTCTTCAGTAGTAAATGTGTGATTTGGCTTTGCTGCATTTGAAGGAAAAGAAAAGATGCCAGTGGTGTAACTAGATATTACTGGGCCCCACAGCAAATTATTTTTCAGGCCCCCCACAGTGTCTAGAGGTTGACTTGTTTTATCAATATGTATTGAAATTTTATTTATTGAAATCATGGGGCCCCTTTACCTCCTGGGGCCCTCCTACAGCCGCAGGGTCTGCTTCCTCTATAGTTATGCCCCTGATTGATGCACTTGTCCTTTTTATAAGCCTTTTTATTTGTTTTACATAAATTTTCTTTTTTTAAAGGTTTTTAGCTTTGTGGATGGGAGTTTATGGGTACAGTACTATGGCTAGGAAGATGTATGTGTATAGATCATTCTGACAGATGGTTAATACATAGGCATGGGCAACTGGTGTCCATCCTTCAGTTGTCCATGGAATGCTCAGAGATTCACGGCTTTTAAATGACTAGTAACAGCAACATTTTTCTAAAAAAATTCATTAGTATGCCATGAAAAAAGGACACCAACACATATTAAACTTTAAAATCGCTAATTCTTTATTAAGAAATAACTTACTGAACTTCTCAGTTTGTGCTCCTCTTCAGAAACGGCGACAGGGCGACTATCCATTGTGCGGCACTCGATTTCTCCTCCTTGGCTATCGCCTATAAGGAAGGCAGGGAGGAGAAATGGAGAGCTGCACGATGCATCGCCGATCAAATTTTCATTTTCTGAAGATGAACGCAAGCGGAGTTTCTTTAAGTTATTTCTTAATTAAACTTTAATGCATGTTTGTTTTTTTCGTAGCATACTAACAAAGTTTTAAAAATAATTTTTTGCTGTCACTGGTCCTTTAAGCCCAGAACCTATGGTTCCAAGGCATTATAATTTTGTAGGCAAGCATGCAGGAGCACTGTACAGTTTATACCTATTAGAGAACTAGACAACTGAATGACTTGTTATACAAACAGCCTTCTGGTATAGCACTGATGATGGCTCTGAGCTATTGTGATGGACTCTGTGAGCACTCAGTTCAGTTTTGTACTTTGCTGCTGTTTTCATTTATTGTTGGCTTTTTGCTGATACTGAAGGTTTTTTTTTTAGCATGATAAATATATTGGTGCTGAGTTAGATGATCATTTATGACAGGGGTCCCCAAACTTTTTTTTTTTCTTTTTTTTTTTTTTTTTTACCAGTGAGCCACATTCGATTGTAAAAGCAATTGGGGAGCATCACAGGCATGAAAAAGGCTCCTGGAGATGCCAAATAAGGGCTGTGATTGGCTATTGGTAGCCCCTATGAGGACTGGCAACCTACAGGAGACTCTGTTTGGCAGTACATCTGGTTTTTATGAAACCAGAACTTGCCTCCAAGCCTGGAATTCAAAAATAATCACCTGCTTTGAGGCCACTGGAAGCAACATCCAGGGGGTTGGTGAGCAACATGGTGCTCACAAGCCACTGGTTGGGGATCACCAGCACTTCTGCCATGAGACAAGGTGAGAACCTTAACCAAAAAAGTTATCCCAAAACTCTATATTATATTAAAAACATGTCTTTATTCAAAAATCATGTTATAAAAATAGGCATACAGACCTCATGATATTTGCCTTATGTGTTTCATACCCCCTGGTACTTAATCATAGGCATAGGCAACAACAACAAAAAAGCTTTTATAGGGCATTTAGTGGCATAATTATCAATCGGTTATGTACATTCAACCGTTGATAATTATGCCCCTGAGTATGCTAGTATTGTCAGTAAAGGACTATAGCATGCACTAGAGTCCTACAGCGGTTACCCTGCGGGATGAGAGTAGGATTTTTGGGTGTGGGTATAGATGTGGGTATTAGTGATGTGCGGGCAGGCCCGAAACCCGCGGGACCCACGGGTCGGGCGGGTTCAAGCCGACTCCTGCACAAAATGTTCGGTCTCCTGCTCTGCCCCCCCACGACCTAGCACTTCCGGCACTGAAATTTGTAGACTTGCACCCGCCCCATTTAGTGATGTCACTGCGGGTCGGGCGCGGGTCTATAAATAGAGGGGCAGCAGCAGACCGGATTGGGAGGCGGGGCAGGTTAGGGTTAGGTGCGGGTCGAGAAATTCTCTAGTGGGTATAGATGTGGGTTCCGAGTCAGGTTGCGGGTTTCGTCAAAATTTCTTATGTTATATTGTCTATATTTTACTCCTTTTATAATTTTACAAAAACTTTTTCTGTCCCCACCCACAATGCAATGTGTCACGATATGAGAAGTGTCTGCCCAAGACTTCCAGCATATGGGGCAGTCAAGTCAAAATAGCACTTACTTCAAAGGGTAACTAAACCCCCCTGCACTTATATTCTTTCTACAACATGTATTAATATTACATTGCCTCTCTGTGGTATAACGCTTACTGGCATGTGATGTGGACATACCCATTTGCACATGGCAGATACGTCATCTATCATTCACATAAATACAGGTGTGGGATCTGTTATCCAGAATACTCGGGACCTGGGGTTTTCCAGATAAGGGATCTTTATGTAATTCGCATATTCATACCTGAAGTCTACTAGAAAAACTTTAAATAAACCCAATAGGCTGGTTTTGCCTCCAATAAGGATTAATTATATCTCAGTTGTGATCAAGTACAAAGTATTGTTTTATTATTACAGAGAAAAAGGAAATGCTTTTTTAAAATGGATGATTTGGATAAAACGGAGTCTATGGGAGATGGCCTTTCCGTAATTTGGAGCTTTTGGGATAACGAGTTTTCAGATCCCATTCCTGTACTAGATAAGAAGACTTTTCTTGTCCTTGAAAGGGTTGGTTCACCTTTGAGTTAACTTTCAGTATGTTATAAAATGGCCAATTCTAAGAAACTTTTCAATTGTTCTTCATTATTTATAAATTTATAATAATTATTTGCCTTTTTCTTCTGACTCTTTCCAGCTTTCAAAAGGGGGTCACTGACCCCATCTCAAAACAAATGCTCTGTAAGACTACAAATGTATTGTTATTGCTACTTTTTATTGCTTTACTACTTTTTATTACTCATCTTTCTATTCAGGCCCTCCCCTATTCATATTCCAGTCTCTTATTCAAATCAATGCATGGTTGCTAGCAGGGTTGGACTGGGCCAGCGGGACACCGGGAAAAAACCTGGTTGGCCTCCGTCAGACCAGATCTGCACCCATGTCCGCTTCTTAATGCCGCAACCTCCCATAGTCGGGAGGTCATGGCAAAAGCAGTGTGTGCGTACTTGGCGTCGCGCGCATGCACACAAACGCAGCGGCATACTCTGACACAGCTGGATGCCGGAGGGGGACCCTGGAGCAGTAACCCCGATGGGTCCCGAGCCCACCAGTCCGACCCTTGTTGCTAGGTTCATTTGGACCCCAGCAACCAGATTGCTGAAATTGCAAACTGGAGAGCTGCTGAATAAAAAGCTAAATAACTCAAAAACCACAAGTAATAAAAAATGAAAACCAATTGCAAATTGTCTCAGAATATCCCTCTCTACATCGTACTAAAAGTTAACTCAAAGGTGAACAACCCCTTTAATTGCATTTGGGTGCATCATGCTTTGGCTAAATGCTTTTAATGCAGATGCAATATTTTTACCGTGTTTAATGTTCCCCCAACTTTGGCTGGCACATTGCAACAAAGTAGAAATATTGCATCAGATTGCTGACGACTGATCTAAGTCCTTTGTAAAAGCAAATATATATATATATATATATATATATATATATATATATATATATATATATATATATATATATATATATATACACACAAAAGCCATGAATATCCTGTAAATTATATCCTTATAAACGGTGAGTTCTGATGTCATTTGTGTCACACGACTCACTGAAACTTGTGTATTATAATAAATAAAGTACCCCCAGTTGCAAAATATGAGGATATTTTACAAGAGGGGGTACTTTATTCACTATATATTTTATGTTTAACCTATTTGCTGCCAGAATGCTGGAAATGATTTGAACTGGCTGTCTCATACAAGTGGGGGGTATTTAAGGCAAGTGTATAGCATTTCTCTTTAGTGTAGGACAACTCCTCCAAACCACCCTGACAATGGCCAATAAATCAATATTTTTTATTAATCTGACTTCTGTGCTGAAGTAAAAAATATAGGTTTATCCGATGCTGGTTATGTATTCTTCTTGCCCAGGAATGTGATATGAATCTTGTATTCAAAGCAGACGGCTTTCAGGTCTCTTGTTATTCAGCTCTACTTTGGCCATAAACGACTGGTAATTGAGAGCAAGAATAGGGGTTTTCTTATTTTAACCTTTTATTGCGTCTCAGCAGTAGATTAGGGATATGGCTATACACCCCTAGGTTTATTTTTGCACTTGTAACATCAAGCCGGTCCTATACCTTAATATAGGGGATTCAGGTCAGGAGAATTGTGAACACAATAAAACAAATGCAGCTGGTAAAGGGTTGGTTCACCTTTAAGTTAATGTTATAGAAAGACCAATTCTAAGCTGCATTTCAATTGGTCTTCATTGATTATTTTTTTATGTTTTTATCAAATATTTGCCTCCTTCTTCTGTCTCTTTGCAGCTCTCAAATGGGGGTCACTGACCCCATCTAAAAAACAAATGCTCTATAAGGCTACAAATGTATTGTTATTGCTACTTATTATTCCTAGTCCTTCTATCCAGGCCTCTACCATTCATATTCCAGTCTCTTATTCATAGCAATGCATGGTTGCTAGGGTAACTTGCACCCTAACCTCTAGTGATGGACGAATTTGTCCCGTTTTGCTTCACCGAAAAATTTGTGAATTCCCTGAGAAATTAGCGAAATGGGAATTTTGATACCCGTATAAATTTTGTCGCTCGAGTCAATTTTCACGCCGGTGTTAAAGTCAATGGGCGTTTGAATAATGTTAATGCGCAATGTTTTTTACGCGATTGCCCTTACCGACACGCGTCCAAAATTTTCGCTGGCGAATTGTCGCTGCAGTTTCGCTAATCTAATCACCAGCAGTGAAACCAGAAATTCCCTGCGAATTTACGCCTGGCAAATTTATTCGCCCATCACTACTAGCCACCAGTTACTAGCAGTAACCCCAATGGGTCCCGAGCCCCCCAGTCCGACCCTTGTTGCTAGGTTCATTTGGACCCCAGCAACCAGATTGCTGAAATTGCAAACTTGAGAGCTGCTGAATAAAAAGCTAAATACCTTACAAACCACAAATTTTAAAAAATGAAACCCAATTGCGAATTGTCTCAGAATATCATTCTCTACGTCATATTAAAAGTTAACCCAAAGGTGTACAACCCCTTTAATTGCAATTTAATGTATCATGCTTTGTCTAAATGCTTGTAATGCAGATGCAATATTTTTACTGTGTTTAATGTTCCGCCAACTTTGACTATCATAAAAACTTCAAGCACTAAGGGTAGAGTCGGAGTTAACAACTACACGGCCCGACTGTCGGATGAAGACGCTGCTTTGTGCGTCCACATCCGACAGTTGTGTCGCTTCGGATTTTATGTAGTTTTTACCTGCGACTTTCCTTTCAGTCCAATTATATCTTCACGCATGCGACTCATCCGTCTTGTCGCATGCGTTTTGTCTGCACTTGTGGAGTCCAGCCCTTACACATATGTATGTGACCTAAAAAGCAAAAGTGGGTAATTAGTAATGTGCAACCCATTCAGGTGGCTGCAGATTGCAAATGACTGATCTAAATCCTCTGTAAAAAAAAAATATATATATATATATATATATATATATTTAACCTATTTGCTGCCAGAATGCTGGAAATCATTTGAACTGGCTGCAGACAATATAAAGCAATCGCCCATTCCTCGGTATAATGGGGAGATGTGCAAATACTGAAGGGTAAATTAAGCAATTGTCTCTATTTATCTTTATTCTGCATTTTTTTATTGTCTCGTACCTGAAACATTCCAGGCTCCCATCTGGTTGGCTGAAGATATTTGTCAGAAGCAGATGAAATAAATGCAGGTAATACTGAGGAGAGGGAAAAAAAATGTCTATGTATTTACAGATATTATATGAAATGTAAATATTATATTTTTATGATTGTTAAAAATAAAGGCTGCTTTAGAAAAATGAAATCCGGTGTGTTGGTTCTATGTAAACTGTAATGATAACAGAACCTGGTAGAATCAGCGAGCGTAACCCAACATCAATGTCCGACTGGGTCGCACCAGAGGTCCCACTCTCATAGAGATTAGATACAGTGAAACCTCGATTTAAAGTACCCTGATTTTAAGTTTTCCCACATTTTACATTTTTTTATTTGTGGTCCCACCAATTTATAATGCATTTCAATGGGTGCATTTCCCTTTTCTCATGATTTGACACATGTAGTAACTAATCCAACCAATTTGGTGTTGCCAGTAAGCGTCGCGTGTCTTTCTGTCCATTACAATGAAAAGTCGCCTGCGCTAAAGCACACGCGGCGCTTCGTTTTTCGAAGTCGCCCGAAGTTGCGTCATGAGGAAACTTCGGGCGACTTCAGAAAACGAAACACCGCGTGTGCTTTAGCGCAGGTGACTTTTCATTATAGCGGACGGGAAGACACGCAAAGGCAGTTCAGGGAGATTGTCGGCCCAGAAGAAGAGGCGATTAGTCTCTTTCCCCGAATCTGCTCGTGTGGACTGACCCTTAGGGGGTTATTTATCAAAGGTCGAATTTTAGAGGATTGTGAGGTTTTTTATACCTCAAATTAACTCACAATTTAAATTTTTTCAGATTTAAGTTAAAACTTAAATGGAAAAAACTTGAGAACACCCCAAAAACTTGAATCAACACCCCAAAACTTGAACCAAAGCTTTTTGCAGCTTTCAACTGGGCGTCACTGACCCCCTTCTAAAAAACAAATGCTCTGTAAGTCCACACATTTATTGTTAGACTTACTCAAAAACCTTAATAAAAAATAATATAATAATATTAATAAATGAAAACCAACTGCAAATTGTCTCAGAATATCACTCTCTACATCATACCAAGGGTTATCTCAAAGGTGAACAACCCCCTTTAACATCTTCAAATGGTTCAAGAGACTTCAGCCATTGACTTCTACATGACCTCGACAGGTTTTAGCTGGAGTATTTTTGGATTCAAGCTATTTCCAGCTTCAGGGTATATTAAATCTCGAAAAATTCAAGTTTTTTTTAACCCAAAAATGAGAATTTTGACTGAAAAATACCCTCTAATTTTTCTGGCGCTCTATAAATACATGTTAATAATAATAATAATAATAATAACTTAACCTTTAATTAATCTGCCCCTCAATGATAGATAGACAGATAGATAGATAATACATAGATAGATAGATAGATAGATAGATAGATAGATAGATAGATAGATAGATGGATAGATGGATGGATGGATGGATGGATGGATGGATGGATGGATGGATGGATGGATGGATGGATGGATGGATGGATAGACAGACAGACAGACAGACAGGATAGACAGACAGACAGGATAGACAGACATACAGGATAGACAGACAGACAGACAGGATAGACAGACAGACAGACAGGATAGACAGACAGACAGGATAGACAGACAGACAGGATAGACAGACAGACAGAGATCCAATCCATTTTTTTCTTGCTGGAGTCTCCAGCATTTTTCAGTGGAATCAGTGTTATTGGTGACTAAGGATTTAATGAATGGGCAGTGTGGGGGCTTATAGATCTTTAGTGATAAATGCAGACATATCCCAGGCATATTTGTTTGTCTCAAAGCTGTTATTTTACCTGTTCTGCTTCCGTCTAAATAACAAAGCAAATTGAGAGGGAACAGACTACTGCATTGGCACTTGTACAAGGAAGCCAGCAATTACCTATGTTGCACAAGCAGAATGAGACCCTCCTAGGCCTCACTACTAATTCTGTATGTGGTTCTATGTTCTTCCCCAATCTTCATGCCATTCTTTTCTGTATCAAAGTGTTAAAAGGCACAACATAACCTGACGACAGGTCGGTAATTAGTACAATTTCAGTTGCATAAAGTTTAAAAATATGACAGTGTAACTGTGAACTGAAAAGTTAATAAGTGGACATTTTAAAGGGGTGGTTCACCTTTAAAGGAGAATTAAACCCTAAAAATGAATATGGCTAAAAGTGTCATACTTTATATAATGAACTTATTGCATGAGGCTAAAGTTTCAGCTTGTCAATAGCAGCAATGATCCAGGACTTCAAACTTGTCACAGGGGGTCACCATCTTGGAAAGTGTCTGTGACACTCACATGCTCAGTGGGCTCTGAGCAGCTGTTGAGAAGCTAAGCTTAGGGGTCGTCACTAATTATCCAGCAGAAAATGAGGTTGGTCTGTAATATAAGCTGATGCTACAGGGCTGATTATTAAATTCTGATGCTAATTGCACTGGTTTCTGTGCTGCCATGTAATAATTATCTGTATTAATTAATAATCAGCCTTATATTGTGACATTTCTATTCTATGTGTACTGTATATTGTGAGTGGGTCCCTAAGCTCAGTAAGTGACAGCAGCACAGAGCATGTGCAGTGAATCAGCAGAAAAGAAGATGGGGAGCTACTGGGGCATCTTTGAAGACACAGACAAAATTTTGTTATTTGGTCATAACAAAAAGCTCTTTGCATGGTGGAAGAAGAACACGGCATTCTAAGAAAAACACCTGCTCCCTACTGTTAAATTTGGTGGAGGTTCCATCATGCTGTGGGCTGTGGGGTTAGTTCAGGGACTGGGGCCCTTGTTAAAGTCGAGGGTCGGATGAATTTAGCCCAATATCAACAAATTCTTCAGGATAATGTTCAAGCATCAGTCACAAAGTTGAAGTTACACAGGGGTTGGATATTCCAACAAGACAATGACCCTAAACACACTTGGAAATCTACAAAGACATTTATGCAGAGGGAGAAGTACAATATTCTGGAATGGCCGTCACAGTCCCCCGATGTGAATATCATGGAAAATCTATGGGATGATTTGAAGCAGACTGTCCATGCTCGGCAGCCATCAAATTTAACTGAACTGGAGAGATTTTGTATGGACGAATGGTCAAAAATACCATCATCCAGAATCCAGACTCTCATCAAAGTCTATAGGAGGCGTCTAGAGGCTGTTACATTTGCAAAAGGCTCAACTAAGTATTGATGTAATATCTCTGTTGGGTGCCCAAATTTATGCGTCTAATATAGTTATGATGCATATTTTCTGTTAATCCAATAAACTTCACTGCTGAAATGCTACTGTTTCCATAAGGCATGTTATATATTAAAATGAAGTTGCTACTTTGAAAGTTCAGCCAACGATAAACAAAACACCCAAGAATTAAGAGGGGTTCCCAAACTTTTTCATGTGACTGAATCTTTTTATAAGAAAAAAAATATTTTAAATATTTTAATGGTTTTTATTAAAGAAGATGTGAAGTACAGTATGCTTATCACATTGGACCAATTACAAATTGTCTGAGGATATCACCACCTACATCCTACTAAAAGTTTATTTCACAATGAGCTTCCCCTTTCAAGGACACAAAAACAAATTTAAAAGTACATTTTTCCCTTCTATGCTATGAAGCAAGATAACATTATTTATGGATCTAACTGTCAGCTGTAACTGTCCCACACCCACATCTGAGTGTTAAAAATAGGAACAGGCACGGGCAAAAAATGAGGATAGAAACTCTGAAGTGACATTGTCTAGGAGGGACAGTGTAAATACATGATGGTTACAATACACAGTAAACAAAAGCCATAACATTATATGCAGTGGAATACTCCAAATATTTAAACAAATTGCTTTTTTGTTATGATGTTATAAAACATAGAAATATATAAACATTTTTGGATTCTATGGTTTAATGTGAAGTTACAAACTGTGTTTTTTTTTTTTTTGGTACTATAAAATAACTTGCTTAATGTCATAAGTACTGGTATGGGATCCCTTATGCGGAAACCCATTACAGGTATAGGATCCCTTATCCGGAAACCCGATATCCAGAAACCTCCGCATTACGCAATGGCTGTCTCCCATAGACTCAACTTTATCCAAATAATTCAAGTTTTTAAAAATGATTTCCTTTTTCTCTGTAATAATAAAACCGTATCTTGTACTTGATCCCAACTAAGATATAATTAATCCTCATTGGAAGCAAAACCAGCCTATTCGGTTTATTTAATTTTTAAATGAATTTCTTCTTTCTTCTTGCTTATAATGAATAGACCCTACGAGAGATAGTCTTCCAGAAATTTGGAGCTTTTTGGATAATGTGTTTCCAGATAACAGATCCCATACCTGTACATTATACTTGATAGTAACTAAGCTGCATGAATCCACATTGGTGGCAAAACAAATATTGGGTTTATTTAATGTTTCTTTTTTTTTTCTTTTTTTTTTTAGCATACTTACAATATGGTGATGTAAATTATAGAAAGATCCCTTATCCAAAAAACAAAGCATTCCAGATAATGGATCCTATACCCATAGCTGACATGTAGAAATCTCCTATCAGGGGCCCATGCTTGGAGATTCTTTATTTGATATACAGTAGATGCGGTGCTATTCAAATTATCATAAAAACATCTTTTATACCCGCCAGCCTATCTTTGCATTATGCGAAACACAATACAGGTATGGGACCTGTTATCCAGAATGCTCGGGACCTGGAGTTTTTCAGATACCGGATCTTTTCATAATTTGGATCTTCATACCTTAAATCTACTAGAAAATCATGTAAATATTAAATAAACCCAATAGGCTGGTTTTGCTTCCAATAAGGATTAATTATATCTTAGTTGGGATTAAGTACAAGCTACTGTTTTATTATTACAAAGAAAAGGAAATCATTTTTAAAAATGTAATTATTTGTATAAAATTGAGTCAATGGGATTCGGCCTTTCTGTAATTCAGAGCTTTCTGGATAATGGGTTTCCGAAAAAACGGATCCCCTACCTGTCCTATATGAGATACTCTAAATATGGAATATTGCAGTTGTTTTGTACAACTCATGCTTTTCTCACACAAACAATAAGGGGCAGATTTATCAAAGGTCAAGGTGAATTTTCGAATTGGAAAAATTCTAATTTCGAGCTATTCCAAGCTATATTTTGGTGTGTACTTTGACTAGGGAATAGTCCAAATTCGATTTGAATTTGAAAAACAATACAAAAATGTGAATATCGAAATTTATTATGTACTGTCTCTTTAAAAATTCGACTTTAACCATTCGCCATCTAAAACCTGCTGAATTGCTGTTTTAGCTTATGGGGGACCTCCTAGAACCTATTTGGAGTCAATTGGAAATCAAAGTTGTTTTTTTTTGGGAAATGCTGAATCAAATTTGATTGAATGTTCTATTCCTTCGATTCTAACAATTCGAATTCGGCCGAATTCGGATTTCGAAGTTTTTTTCAATTCGAAATTCGACCCTTGATAAAGATGCCCCTAACATAATATTTATTTGGTTTTTTTTTCGCCCTCTCGTTATGAAACTGGATGATGTTAAAAGGCTGTGGATAATGAAAGATGCAGTAAACAGATGTTCCTATTGCTTCATTTGTAAATCAAAAATCCCATTTCCCAAGTGTCCTCTGAATCCTCCTCATATAATTAATGTCCCTGGGTATTCTCTCATGTAAATGGCAGTGCGGAGGAGCGCAGATGAAGGAATAGATGTTGTGTTTGCTAAAGCAATATTACAATGAAATGACTACTGTCAGAATCAAGGAACGTGTTTGTTTTGGTCTTTGGCAAGAGCAATGTGAGCGCAGCCGCATGGGACTCCGCATTGTTGCCTGCAACTGGTAATTGTGTGACTTTAGTGCATACAGTCTCACTACATTCCATTCTTATAGAAACAAATGGGACCAGAATAGTCATTTAATTCATATATATCCACATACAGTAGATGAGTGGATGGGGGGGGGAGTTGCAACTTATCACAGAGCAATATTTATTTAGCTGATGGGGTCAGTGACCCACCATTTGAGACCAGAAAAGAAAGGAAACTAATTACTAGGAGATCTAAACCCTTAAAATGAATGTGGCTAAAAATGCCATAGTTTATATACTGAACTTATTGCATCAGCCTAAAGTTTCAGCTTGTCAAACTGCCTTGCCCCTGCCTGCCGCCTGCGATAATGACAAAACGCCAGCGACCAATGCACTCACAGCAATTTGATTTCCGAAGTTCAACTTCGGCAACTTCGGAAATTGAAGCGCCGCCAGTGATTGTCGCCCCGCAGAAGAGGCAATTAGTCGCCAGGCGACTAAATCTCCCCAAATCTCCTCTGTTGTTTCACCCCATGATATCCAGGCCCGGATATGTGGCAAGGCCACATAGGCCCGGGCCTAGGGCAGCAAAAAATAGGGGCGGCAAGCCGCCCAGCCACATTATGGGGACGTGTGCGTTTTTTCGCCGGCGCGCTGGGAAGGGGAAGTGTAGGCGGTCGCTAGGACCGCGCGGCCGCCTGGTCGGACCTCGCGGCCTAGGGGTGGCCGGCAAAGAAATCCGGCGCTGTGGATATCAGATCAAAAATCAGCCAGATATCGATTCGGCAGGTTTGATTTCTCCTGTAATCGAGGACCACAATGGCTAGTCCTATGACCCGTCAGCGCCAATTTCCTTCATTGTAATCTGATCATTTGCCCATACGGCGATTTCCCCGAATCTGACCCCATGTCTCTGCCCTTACACAGTCCAAGAATGCACAGCACTGTGTAAGAGGAGCTCCGTTCTAGTAGATAAGGTGTATTTAACTCATTTGCAATGTAAATAGACATAAATGGCTATGGGCAGCATACTCTTATTAAGTGGATCAGTTTATTGGCAGTGAGAATTAAAATCAGGCAGCTGCTGGGAGGTAAGGAAACCGTTTTAGGACATCTTCAGCCTAAATCTGTCTGTGATGGCGCTTCTCCTGGTATGTTCTTCACCCTTCCAATAAAGCTCTATTCACTCCTCAGTCCTGGCAGCATATCTCTCTCAGATCTCCCCCCTCCTGTCACTTTAGGGCAGAGACTAGGGATGCACCGAATCCAGGATTCGGTTCGAGATTCGGCCAGGATTCTGCCTTTTTCAGACGGATTTGGATTGGGCCGAAGGGACGGGACGGGAGGGAAATCGTGTGACTTTTTGTCACAGAACAAGGAAGTAAAAAATGTTTTCCCCTTCCCACTCCTAATTTGCATATGCAAATTAGGACCCAGTATTCGGGCGAATCTTTCACTAAGGATTCGGGGGTTTGTCCGAATCCAAAAAAGTGGATTAGGTGCATCCCTAGCAGAGACACACGTGGAGATTCGGGGAGATTAGTCGCCCGGTGACAAATTGCCTCTTTTTGGGCCGACTAATCTCCCCGAACTGCCTTCCCACCAGCTCCCCAAATCTCCACGTGTGTCTCTGCCCTAACTCAGCCTTGACTTCTCCCCCCTCAGCCTTTACCCCTCATCAGCCTTATCATCAGCCAGAGTCCTAGGGAAGATGAACGCTGAGGGATGAGGACGCAGGGCTGAGGGAGGAGATAATTATGGCACGAGAGATGAGGGGTTAAAGATGAGGGACGAGGGCTGAGAGAGGATGGAGGAAATAATTAAAGCAGGAAGGCTGAGTAACATGACAGGAGGGGGGAGATCAAAAGAAATGGAGGTGTGAATAGAGCCTTATTTGAAGGGTGAGGAAGTTACAGGGCAACCCTTTTGAAATAAAAAAATAACAAAGCGGTATAAAGGTGATCCCTTTATTAGCTAACTAATATAATCATAGCAAGCTTTCAGAAGGGTGAGAAACATGCCGAGTGAAGCTGCATAATACTGACATGATCACATCGCTGACACTGACTTTGCCTAATAATGTCCTAAACAGGTTTCCGTACAATCTGCCCACTTTAGACATAAACAAAGCGACCCATTGGGCATTTGACAGTCTGAGCCTGGTGTCGCTCCTGATTGGTGGAAGCAACCTGAATGCTGCAATTGGCTATTGTGTTTTCTTTTATGCCAATGATAGCCAAGCAGTTCACACATGCGCCTGGATTACTAGTCAGTCTCAGGGCAGCTGCCGGGAAGTGGTTGCCGTGGTAATCATCATGGGGGGCAGTGAGAGCACCGGGAGAAAGGTGTCCTTCGGGATGGACGAGGAGGAAAGGGTGCGGGTGCTGCGAGGAGTCAGGGTGAGGGGACAGGTTTAGCCGTGTGCTTATTATTATTGCTGTACATGTGGTGGGATTGCTGTTACTGCATCATTGTGCTTCTGTGAGCATGACACTTGGTACCCTCAGGGGATGCTGGGAGATATCATATGCTTGTCAATGGCGAGGCTTAGATCTGGCAGTGAGTGTTTATGGCATGACACCCCTGTGCTCTACTTACTACAAACAGAGCAGAAAACCGTGTGCAGGTTGGGGGTAGGGTTGCCACCTTTTCTGGAAAAAAAAAATACAGACCTTCCTATAGATTTATCTTTTTCCCCTATTAATAACATTGGGATCAACCACAGAAACGTAACTAGAGGGGGGCGGGCCCTGGCGCAGGACGCGCAGCCGGGCCCCCGCCCCCCCTCCGTACACCCAGAACTGGCCGGGAATATGCGGTGCAAAGCGGGGGGCCCTGAGGGGGTGGGGGCCCTGGCCCGCTCGCACCCCCTGCTCCCCCGGTAGTTCCGCCATTGATCAACCATCATTTTTACCGGCCAGGCCGGTAAATTATCGGTCAGGCCGGTAAATTATCGGTCAGGGAGCAACCCTAGCTAGGGGTGATACTTATGCCTAATATACACAAACGTTAGCTGTCAGATATCTGCCGAACTACAACTCCCAGCTTCTTATGCCAGGAAAGCCAAAGGTTGCTTGTTTCTGTTCTTGCACCCCTCAAGAAAGCAGTTATGTGTTTAAAGGGATTGTTCACCTTTCATTTATTATGTTATATAATGACTAATTTTAAGTACTTTTTCAATTGGCTTTTATTTTTTATTTTTTATAGTTTTTATTTTCCACCTTTTCGAGCTTTCAAATGGGGGTTGCCGAAAAAATGCTCTGTACAAATGTATTGCTATTGCTACTTTTTATTAGTCATATTTCTATTCAGGCCTCTCCTATTCAGATTCCAGTCTCTTATTCAAATCAATGCATGGTTGCTAGGGGAATTTGGACTCTAGCAACCAGATTGCTGCAATTGCAAACTGGAGAGCTGCCAATTTCAAAGCTAAATAACTGAAAGGCCACAAATAATAAAAACGGAAAACCAATTGCAAATTGTCTCAGAATATCACTCTCTACATCATACTAAAAGTTAACTCAAAGGTGAACAACCCCTTTCAATATATAGGACCTGTGCTTCTGGCTACTTATTGGTTATGTATTGGTTCCTCAATTGTTTATAGAAAGCAGCAGCCCATCTCTCTTTACATACATGTCTCTTTTTGCAGTTGCACTTTCTATTTTCTATTTGTGACCGTTTTTCTAATATTGAAGGGTAATGTAAAAATTTTTACCTTCTTTTTGACTTTCTGAAGCAGCTCTGGGAGGGGGGTGGCTGACTCTGTACATGTTCTAAATTGATCCATTTAATTGATCCATTTCTTATCTTTGTCCCTGCTGAACGGAATCCCTGAATTTCATTAAAGCCAGCTGTTAGAATTGATACAATAGTTGAGAAATGTATCAACTAATGGAGCAAATTGTTAACAGTTCAGATTCTGCACCTGGATTACTGAGCTGCCAGACATCAATGAAAAGAACATCAAATTTTAAACTTAAATATTGGGAAAACGGTAAAAAATAAAAGATGTAAAGCAACTGAAAAAAGTTGTTATTATATAATATTGGTGGAGAATCAAGCAAACTGAACAACCAGGCCCGGATTTATGGGGAGTCCACAAAGGCTCGGGCCTAGGGCGACAAAATTTTAGGGGCTGAATGCCACCCAGCGGCATCCCTAAGGAGCACTTATTTAAAGCTCCCTAGTGCTCCTGTGCTTGAGAGCTCGGGTTCACTTGAGCTCACTTGCGCGTGCCAGGAGGGTACACTAAGGGTCGGCGCTAGGACCAAGCATCGGCTTGGGGGGTGGTCGCCCTGGCGGCCGGTACTGGGACCATATGACCTTGGGGCGCAGCTTCGAGAAATCCAGCCCTGTGAACAACTGAACTTAATAAAGAGTTTGTAAGGTGAACAGCCCATTTAGGTTACAGTTGATACAGTAATTGCTGATATTCCTCTAATGAGTATGAACATTGTATTAACTAATGTAACAAGCTGTAACAGTTTACAGGGTCAAAACTTGGCTCACTAAGCTGCTGTAGAAGAAATGTGAAAGAAGTCATTCATTCTGGTGAACTATTTAAAGGGGGTTTTCACCTTTAAACTAACTGTTAGTATGACGTAGAGCAGTGATCCACAACCAGTAGCTCATGAGCAACATGTTGCTCTCCAACCCCTTGGATGTTGCTCTCAGTGGCCTCAAAACAGCAGCTTATTTTTGAATTCCAGGCTTGGAGGCAAGTTTTGATTGTATAAAAACCAGGTGTACTGCCAAACAGAGCCTCAGTCTAGGTTGACAATCCACATATGGGGCTACCAAATGGGCAATCACAGCCCTTATTTGGCACCCCAGGAATATTTTTCATGCTAGTGTTGCTTCCCAACTCCTTTCACTTCTGAATGTTGCTAACAGGTTCAAAAGGTTGAGGATCCCTGATGTAGAGAGTGATAGTCTGAGACAATTTGCAGTTGGTTTTCATTTTTTTGTAATTGGTTTTTGAGTTATTTAGCTTTTTATTCAGCAGCTCTCCAGTTTGCAATTTCATCAATCTGGTTGCTAGGGTAACTCACGAGTATATTGTAGGACCCAGCAGCACTGGGATTTGTTATCCATAAAGCTCGAAATTACAGAAAGAACATCTCCCATAAACTCCCTTTTAAGCAAATAATCCAAATTTTTGAAAATGATTAAATTTTTCTCTGTAATAAAACAGTACCTTGTACTTGGTCCCAACTAAGATATAATTAATCCTTATTGGAAGCAAAACTATTAGGTTTATTAAATGTTTTCTAGTAGACTAAAGGTATGAAGATCCAAATTACAGAAAGATCTGTTATCCGGGAAAACCCCAGGTCCCGAGTATTCTGGATAACAGGTCCCATACCTTTACCTGGCATCTTACCATGCTGCTGTATACACTGTTTTCTGAATGTGAAGCTGCTATCATGATATTGGGTGTAGTGCATCATACTGAAATAACATTCTAGATATAATCAATTAAAAATGATGTATGTTTTATTCTGTCTTCTTGCTGGTGCTGGGTGTCAGATTTACATTGACAGTTTGATCCAATATATATATATATATATATATATATATATAGTCCTCAAAGAAGGCGCACTCACAGGTTTTACAAAATTGAAAAAATATTTAATGTGGGCACAAACTATATATATATTTTGCAGGTAAAGTTGATGTACCTTGTTAGCCAGTAAACATGTTACAGGGCAACCCTTTTGAAATAAAAAAATAACAAAAGTGGTATAAAGGTGATATCTTTATTGGCTAACTGATATAATAAATGACTTTGACACCTTACACATAGATTGATCTTCCTTTTTGTTGGTCATTTGACCTATGAGCTGAATGTTGTATGTATATATATATATCAGAGAACACCACAGATTCATTGTAATCAGCTTGAAAAAGGAACTAAAATGTTCTGAAAGCTTGCTATGATTATATTAGTTAGCCAACAATAAATATATATATATATATATATATATAGAGTGGGGCATCCCTTTTTAGCAGATGTATTAGAGCTCACTCAGATAACTGACTGCAGCAAAAACAAAATGTAACAAAATAACTGCCTTTGGTACAAATCCTGCATGTAGAGAAAAAGGATTTCCAGTTATTTTAAAAGAGTGAGCTCTAATACATCTTCCAGGCAAAATTAATAGGGATGTAGCGAACTGCCGATTTGGTGTTCGCGAACGCCGTTCGCGAACACCGGCAAAAAAATGCGAACGTTCGCGAACAGTTCGCGAACTTCGAACACCGCTAAAATCGTTCGATTCGAACGATCGAAGGATTTTAATCGTTCAATCGAAGGATTTTCATTCGAATCGAACGATCGAAGCCATTCGATCGAATGCTTTTCATTGGATGGAATGCTTACAATCGTTCGAACGAATGGAAATCGTTCGATTTTTAGCGGTCGAAGGAATTCGAATGGTCGAACGATCGAACGCGAACTCAAACTGCGAACGTTCCCGAACGTTCGCGAACATTCGGCGGACGCGAACGGTCGAAGTTCGCGCGAACTAGTTCGCGGGCGAACAGTTCGCTACATCCCTAAAAATTAACCCTCCCAAAGGCTGCGTTTGACCCAACTATCATTCAAAATCAAGACTCCCAACTCCTGCATTAACTTGACTAATTCAGAAACTGGCCATCATTTGTAACTGATTATGTTTAGAAAATGTCTTATTTTAGTATGATTAAGCTTATATTAAATTATTGTTATTCTTATCTCCTTTAAGATTCTTTTTTTTATGTTGCTGCGTATGTCCCTCTAGTGGTGAAATACTGGAATTGCATATCAATACACAGCTTGTCTCTTTTTTTTTCTTTTTTTAATTAATATTATTTATTAGATATAAACCAATATCTTTTTAGCCATAAAAATAAATCTTGTTTCTCCAATGCTTAAAAGGACACGGTGCAAATTATGAGGCATTTAATCATTTAAATACTGTCATTTTAACATTTCATACTGGTTACTTTTACAAAGTACTAGTTATTTTTGGTAACTGAATCCATAATTTTTAGGTATAAATGGACACCATATGTTTCACAAAATATATGACTAAAAATGAGCCTTGATTTACATATTCAAATTTCAGCAAATTTCTCAAAAGTAGGCATTGACAGTGGTCCCAAAGTATGTCACACCACATTAAAGGGATACTGTCATGGGAAAAAGTTTTTTTTTTCAAAATGAATCAGTTAATAGTGCTGCTCCACAGAATTCTGCACTGAAATCCATTTCTCAAAAGAGCAAACAGATTTTTTTATATTCAATTTTAAAATCTGACATTTGTCAATTTCCCAGCTGCCCCCAGTCATGTGACTTGTGCCTGCACTTTAGGAGAGAAATGCTTTCTGGCAGGCTGCTGTTTTTCCTTCTCAATGTAACTGAATGTGTCTCAGTGAGACATGGGTTTTTACTATTGAGTGTTGTTCTTAGATCTACCAGGCAGCTGTTATCTTGTGTTAGGGAGCTGCTATCTGGTTACCTTCCCATTGTTCTTTTGTTTGGCTGCTGGGGGGGAAAAGGGAGGGGGTGATATCACTCTAACTTGCAGTACAGCAGTAAAGAGTGATTGAAGTTTATCAGAGCACAAGTCACATGATTTGGGGCAGCTGGGAAATTGACAATATGTCTAGCCCCATGTCAGATTTCAAAATTGAATATAAAAAAATCTGTTTGCTCTTTTGAGAAATGGATTTCCCTTTAAGGACACTGAGCCCTGATTTCAAGTGTTGCCTGCTGAATTTATTAAAGGGGTTGTTCACATTTGAGTTAAATTTTAGTATGATGTAGAGAGTGATATTCTGAGACAATTTGCAAGTGGTTTTTGTTTTTTATTATTAGTGGTTTTTGAGTTTTTTAGCTTTTTATTCAGCACCTCTACAGTTTACAATTTCAGCTATTTGGTTGCTAGGGCCCAAATTACCATAGCAACCATGCATTGATTTGAATGAATAACAGAGGGTCTGAATAGAAAGATGAGTAATAAAAAAATGCAATGATAGTAAGGGGGCTATTTACTAAAGTAATTTTTTTTTGATCAAGCTTTTTTTTGGTAAAAACTCGAATTTTTACTGAAAAAATACTAGAATTTTTCTACATTTATTATACCCTGATGCAGTGAAAAGCCTGAAAATTTGCCATTTCAGACCTGTCAAGATCATATATAAGTCGAAGGGAGAGGCACCTATTCCTGTTTGAAGTTATTGTGGTCGGAGCTGGGTTTAGCCTGAAAATCCGACCATTTTGGAAGTTTTACGGGCAAAAGCTGAACAAAATCAAGCTATTCGAGAAACAAGTCCGGAAAATATGTACGATTCGTGTTTTTGCTCGATTTTATTGAGTTTTTGAACGATCCGATTAATTAGAGTTATTTTAATAACAAATAAGCAAAAATCGGACATGGGAGTTTGTTTGACCTTTTTTTATTAATAGTATGAGATAAATTCGGATTTTAGTAACTAACCCCCTAAATGTGTAGCCTTACAGAGCATTTGTTTTTAGATGGGGTCAGTGACCCCCATTTGAAAGCTGAAAAGAGTCAGAAGAAGGAGGCAAACAATTAAAAAACTATAGAAAATAAATAATGAAGGCCAATTGAAAAGTTGCTTAGAATTAGCCATTCTATAATATACTAAAAGTTTACCTTAAAGGTGAACCACCCCTTAATAACCCAGATATGTAGGGCCACAATGCCCAAGTGAGGACCCTCTGAGAAGCCCCTGTACCTCCTGCCTATGCCAACTATGATGTTTTTGGAGGTCACATCTCCTGGCCACCTCCAGTAGGAAACATGGACTGAGCAAACTCATAGGAGCTACTAACCAGGTGTAGATGTTGAGCAATATAGTTGTCCGTGTAGCCAAAGCATAGCACTATTCTATCAAGTGCCAAATAGTTACATTGGTTAAACAGTCTTTCTTGAAACTGAAATATGATTTATTTGACCGTTCAGTAGCCCCTTATTTTCTTAGGTCTGTGCCCTTTATTTGCTTTGAAAAATGTATATACTGGTAGCCGTCTCTCCACTTCTATCAATCCACCCACAATATATGTTTTGGATGACAGGTTTTTGACATTTTTCTTGATGTAAAGTTCAAGGGGTAAATTAACTGTATTTATAGGTCTTAACATTTTGTTGTTGCCAGAAATGTAGTTCTCTTGACAGTAATGAAGGTTTATTGCCATCACTTGTAGAACACGTCTGCAAACTTTTAGATGACGGCTGGTGATTCAGTGACTTTGGCTTTTTGATGCTCTGTAAGTGCTTTTTTTTTTTAGTTTCCAGCCTGGCACGGGATACAGTGTAATTTCACATGGATATAGTGTTCTTCTCTTGCTGAAATCATTATTTTTGGGTGGCAGTGTGTAGCTCGTTAATGCTATATAAATAAAAATGAAGATGCCGATTTGATGGTCTTTGTCAAGTTACGACCACTAGTGATGTGCGTGTCAGTAAAAACTCAGCCTGCACTCAATCTTAATATTCAAGACCTTAACCCGTACCCAACCCTAATCTACAAAATGTTGCCATTGTATGACCTACACCTAACCCAGTACCAGCGTCTTCTTGCTCTCAACGCTACTTCTGTGTGTGTCTTTTGTTCCAAGACAGAAAATCCTTGAGAGCATTGGAGATATATATTTCCCCAGTCTGACCAACACCAAATCCAAACACACAATGGTTGGCCAAATTTCAACCATAACCCGCCGAACCAGTGGTCAACCCACACATCACTACTGAGCAACCTGACTCACCCTTTAGCTCATACAAAGGATAGAAGTCTAGGAAAATAATCAGCCATGGTTCCAAGGATATTTTTGACAGTAAATATGTTTTCACTGCAAATATCACTCCCTGCACTCCTCCAAACCCCTCCCAGGTGGGTCAGCTGTACGGTTTGGGAACCACTGCTCTAGATGTTTTCCAGCTGCAGGTCACAATACCCTGCCTGTAAGGCAGGTCTGGACTGAGACTTAAAATAGGCCCTGCCATTTCAGGTACACAGAGGCCCAATCAGCCCACGCCAGTCCACTAAATACTGACTTTCTATGGCACCTTATAGCAGCCCCTCTGGCATTTGCCAGAACCCACAGATTGCCAGTTGCCAGCCGAACCGCCAAATCCTTTGAAAAAGATTTGTCTGATTTCCGAACCGAATCCTAATTTGCATATGGGGGTGGGAAGGGGTAAACATTTTTTACTTCCTTGTTTTTTGGTTCCATTTGGTTCAGGAGGGCAGAATCCGAATCCTGCTGAAAAAGGCAGACTCCTGGCTGAATCCCAAACCGAATCCTGGATTTGGTGCATTCCTAAAGAGAAGTAATGGCACAAACTCTTGGGGGTTTTTTTTTTTTTTCTTTGGATTCTCTTCTCTAAAGCATACTTCTCTTCCATTGTGCAGCTCTCTGATGAAGTTGTTACTCGGATGAAAGACCAAAGTACATGGGCAGCCTCAGGGGCAGCTTCAGGTTCTGCAACCGTCCCTTCTAAAGTTGGGTCTTCAGCAAGCCATCCAGCTGCTGCATCTAAAGATGGTAATACACAGATTTTCTGGTGTATGTGGAAGGTTTTGGGGGGTTGTAAATACAACTCATTTTCATATTTTGTTATACATATATATTACAGGTGCTCACAAGCCAACAGCGGCAGGTGTAGGGCACCAGTATGCAGAGGAGGATTTGTACAGAAGGTATGTCTCACTGAAGTTTTAATAGTTTGTTACACCCTGTACTGTATATAGCGTGAGCATTTTCACATTCAGTTTGAAAAACCCGGAGCCTCAGACCCTTATGGTCGAGCTCCCAGGCATGGGGTCGCCTACCCCAGCCTCAGAGGCCTCCTGCCTCTACATAGTGGTAGCTGACATCACTATCTCCTTAGTGAAGTATAATCAGCAGAAATCCTCCAGCAGTAATGGCTGTGAGCACATGGTAATCTCCTTTTATAGGGTGCAGCAGCGACACCTAGTGACACCTTTTGGGATCGGCCATGCTGCACCAACACAAGAACTCTGCCCCTTAGGAAACCCTGTAGTTAGTTCCAAACAGGGTTTCTACATCATGAGGCTCCGACGGGAGGGGAATTAACCCTCTGCGTCCCTACAAGTTTATTCTAGGGACAGACATCCTTCAGCTCTGTAGATGTTGCAGAACCACAAATTCTAGAGCACTGCAAATTCCAGAGTCATTCAAACAGTATAAAAGTTTGCCTGCCCTGTGGTTATGCTCAAATGACTGTCAGAATGAAAATACTCTTCTGCATCATAACTGTTACTCTGTCTATTCTCACGTGTGACTACCCAGATACTCAGTAGGTTTACTTGGGATGGCGAAAAGAGTATTTGTCTTGGGCTCCCAGTGTTTGAGGGGTAGCTTTGGAGAACACATATATAATGTAAAATTTCTCAGTTATTTCCAACTGCAGTATTCCAGATAGTGTTCACTTGAAACCCCTGGTATCACTTGAAATACTTTCAGCTGTTAGCGGGAGTTCACAGTGCTGCATCTTACTTTGTATATATTGCTGCCAAAACCAAAGAAACCTTCCTGCGCTGTGCTAGTGTGCGGTGGGGTGGGTTGCAGGGGTCGTGGGTGCTAGGACCAAAAGGCCTCGGATGGCGGTCGCTAAGACCGCAAGGTCTCTGGGAACCATGGACACAAATTTGGCCCTTGCGTATTGTGACACAAAAGCATACTTTCCCATTATGTGGTGAAAAATTCAACAAATGACACTGGCCTAATCAACACCAAATCCATGTACTCAACCCTTTTATTGTAAATGATTTTGTAATGAGTCTCTATGTCCTTGTTTCAGATATGAGAGGGAACAGACATTAATCCAGGAAGAGCTAGCTCGTCTTGCAAAGAGAGAGAAGGATGCAGCCCACCAGAGACTGAGCACCTCCATTTTGCGGGAGAAGAAAATGGCCGATCAGGAGCGCAGAAAGGCTGAACACTTGGTGAGTCTGCACTTTGTTGGCCTCATAACCCTCAGGATCCTGCAGAGAATTAGTTAAAGGAGGACCTGTCACCCAGACATAAAAAGCTGTATAATAAAAGTGCTTTAAAAATTGAGCAAGAAATCCAAATTCTTTTTTTATTCAAAAATGGATAACCGTTATTTAAAAATTTCCACTGTTGATCATATATGGCTTGCCCATCCTCAATGCCAGAGGTATAGAGGCATAATGGTCAATTAGTTTCACTTTCAGTTCTGCCCTTCCTTAAAGTCACTGCCCTCCTCCCACCCCCCTTCTCTCCTCACCATCTAATTGGTTAGCCAATGCAAGGACATGGACATCAGGTCCCCCATTCTGGTGCATAAACAAGATTTTAGCATGATGAACATTATGCCTTAATTAAATTGTCTACAAAATGATGCCTTCCTGCTTCATGTGATTTTAAATTCCAAGACTATAATAAACACGATTTAAATAATTTATCAAGAATAAAGGAAGTTTATTTTGCTCGACTAACATCATAAAATAGGATTTCTAATTATTTATTTGGGTGACAGTTCCCCTATAAAATCAATGGCTGCACTATTGTTTGTTTTTTTTCTTTTAAGAGCTGAAATCAGTATTTGCTGTTAGCAGTGTCGGACTGGGATACCAGGGGCCCACCCAAAAACCTTTGACTAGGGGCCAACTAATTAACCTTAGACCAAGGGCCCACTCTTAGGGCCATTATTCTTCCTCTCCTCGCTCAACCTCTATTCTCCTAGTCTCTTTCTTTTACGTAATCTATTATTCCATATATTTAGCTTCTTTGTGCTCATAGCATTTGGGAATGGCCATGAAATATCCCAGCATAAGGGCCCACTGACACCTTGGTCCACCGGGACTGGTATCCCGGTGGGCCAGCCCGACACTGGCTGTTAGGGGTTTCCAGCTCATACAATTCACATCCAGTGCTTTAAGCATCAATGTTAGCTATTAAATGGGCAAGTGGTACATGTGGCATTTTGGTGCAAGATTAATGATTTTATCAATATTCAGTAATTAAGTACTTTGTCAACAGAGCTCACAGCAGATTATTTATGGCAGCTGCATTCATATATAGGGGGTATTCTTACATATACAAACATACAAAGTTCATTCCTATTGGATAGAATGTATATAAATACCACCAAAATGTAATAAAGGCAATAAAGCAACAAGGAGCAGATACATTTTTTTGGCAGGTGAATCCGCTCTATTATACGCTATAATGTATGGTGTCAACCGGCCGACAGTTTCATATATTTTTGCTTAACTATATCTTCAACTATGCTTGTAAAAAAGCCCGGTTATATTCATAAAGCCTTACATTTCTACCCATATTTATTTGTACAAATTTGTCTGGTACATTTTTTTTCCACAAGCAACAATAAAACCGTTTAACATTCTATAGAGAATGACTTGGCTATAACAAACCTGCTCTATGAATTATATATATATTCACTTTGTTGGATTTTTCTTCCAAAGAGCAATCAATCTGGCAGCTCCATCACAAAGACTCTTAAACAAAGTGCTAATTATTATTAAAATGTGGACATTATTTCTGTAGTGCTCTTCTTCATATTTTAAAAGTGCTATAAAGAGAAGGTGTTGCAGATCCAGTGCCTTTGAGGATCATCGTTCCCCCTTTGAGTTTTGCCGAGCTTGTTTCTGTTTCCGCTCCATAAATATTGTAAGAAGATTTAGTGCTGATAAGTATGAACACTGTGATTATAAATGCTTCATTTTATTTAGTTTTGTAATTGCTTTGGCCTCCCGGCCATTGAAGGTATTAACATGCCCGATCTATTCTGTGCTCCGGTGCTTACGCGCACCCCTCAATCACTGCTCTTAGCTCCCAGCTTTTGATTTATTAAGAAGACAAACAAGCTATGTTGAAGGCAAATTGAATGTGATCAATGTACAAAATATGCCCTCCTTAACCAACATTTGTATTATAAGACAGAATCATGCAATCTGACACTTGCCAAGTCCTGCGTGGTCTCCTATTTAAAGGGGAAGCGTAGTGAATGTGTCAGTTTAAACAAAATTATATTTTGCACATTGATTTCCATTACAGTAGTTATACTTGGTGGATATTTCTTTATACTTCCTACATTCACAGTCCTGTACCATTAGCTTCTATGACAGATGTATTCTCACTTTCTGAGAATGTTTGGATTTTTTCCCGCAATCCCAAATTTTAGCTCCTCGGCAAAGCATACTGAGCATGTGCAGTGCAATGCAACTGACACTTAACAAGTGGCCTAACAAGATCCAAGATGGGGAGCTGCTGTGGCCAACTTTAAAGGCCTGGATCATTACTGTTAGGCTACCATAGGTCTCCTTTGGGTGGTAATGTAAAGTAATAATTGCGAACCATTTTCTTTTTAGGGTTTTATTTTCAAGTGCGCCATAGAACCTGGTAAATTACTTGCTTCGCTCTGTTAGCATTGGAGCCATGATTCATGAAAACCTTTTAAAGGGCCAGTAAAAAAAAAGGCATGATATTTTAAAGTCATGAATATGCATATATGTAATTTTAAATAAAGTCTGAAATGATCAATGAGATTTGTCTATGCAACAGATCACCCATGCCCATACCTCCCAACTATAATTCTCATGATCCATGTGAGCACAGTACTCCCCGGGTATATAGGTGCACGTTCTGTTGTGGCCACTATTCACTGCAACACATGCAATAGCGCAATGAACAGCACTGTTTAGTGAAATTAAAAAGCCTTTATTTGTACATGGCTCAGACCACAACAAACGTTTGAAGCCATTCCCCGACTTTTTTTCAAGCTTTTTCAAGCCCCAACTGTCTTGTTTTAATCGGGACAGTCCCGGTTTTGACAGCTCAACCCGCATTCCCAGATAGTTACTGAAATATCCAGTTTTTTCTTTGTTCGCCTGCACTGAACAGCCAGAAAAGGATACAAAGTTCCTAAGTAAATTGGCGTTTGGCAAAGAGCCCAGAACAGCCACCAGGTGCACTTGGATAGTTTTGTAACAATTTAAGATAAGCAGGTCTCTTGGGGAAACTGTGACTTGCAGCTTAAAGGGCAATTCATCTTCATGTGTAATAACACATAAAAAACACAGAAATGTGTTCAAACTTTCATTTTTTAAAATGAAGATGGTAATTAGGGGCTACGCGCAGCAAATCTTTTTGTCCCTCTTTCTATTTCAAGAATGTTGGGAGGTGTGCATGCCTATGATTAAGGATGGTATAAGAAGACATAAGAAGTTGGTCTGGAGGTTGCCTGTTTTTAAATGAGGTAAATGAATATACTTTTTATGGAGCACAGTGTTGCTGCTTCAATTTTTATACTGTAGATTCAAAACTTGGGATACCGGGAAGCATGCACCTGTCCTTCTGTAGCACAGAGTGCCTGCAAGTTACACCTGGTAGTGGCTGTTTCATATGTCTAATAATAAAAAAAAAGGCTGTCACTTAGTTAGTCACCTAAACCACCCATGCCCGGTATAACTGACTGCTTCTGAGCCATGTTGATCCATACCTCATCCCACTCTGTACCTGAGCACCCAGATTTTATGAACAGATGAACAATCAGTTACTTACCTGGTTACTGACAAGACTTTCTTCCTTCCCAGCATGCCAGGAATGACTGATAATCAAACAAAGGACAATTTATCAAGTCATTGGCTTCAGAAAAAAACTTTAGTCCAAGTACTGGATAGGAGTAACTGGGCATCAAAGTTACATAAATATTTAGAGGAAGGAATTTTGGAAATTCCCTGCGAGTGTCATCCTCAGCTTTCATAGGAGACTACTATAAAAAAAAAAAAAAAAAATCTCAGCAATTTTGCAGACAAGATGTACTTTTGCACCGTTTCTCACAAATTTTATCTCCTCATCTGCTAAATTGGAAGCTGGGGAATCCATTCACCTATCACAGGGTAATTGGGAGTAATCTGATTGCTCTGCATTTCACCGTTGTCAGCTGCTGCGGAACGACTCCAGAGAATACATCATCGCATTTAAAAGAGAGCATAATAACATCACTTGGCATCTTCATCCTCGTTACATTCGTCACATAATTCCCCTTTCGATAAGTTTCTTATTTTGATGGCTTTAAATGAGTGGCCTACTGTTAGACGATTTCCAGTGACTGTCAGGAAATTTGTTAAGGCAATAGTAATGGATAACGAGATCTGGTAATATTCTCTGACACAGTGAAAGAGTCCAAAGATATGAAGAGACAATGTACAAAAAAATCCTACATCATTCACAGCAGGAGTGAGTGCAAGGAGCTAATTTGCAGTTAAAAGACTTTATTACAAAGTGATGGGCCTTTGGCAACCTCATTCCTTTTTTTTTAATCTAGACTCAAAAAAGGGGACCCACTGATCTAATCTGGTCAATTTCATTTGAACCTGATGATCATGCCCGGATTTGTAACAAGGCTACAAAGGCCTGGGCCTAGGGTGGCAAAATTTTAGGGGTGGCATTGGGAACTCGGAGTTCCCCATTTCTTTGGTGCATGCGTTCGCACACGTGGGAGGGATTGTGAGGACGACATGCGATAGGACCGTGAGGCCTCAGGGCAATGCAGACAGAAATCCTGCTGATGATTTTCTGTTTACGTGTCTGACAGAATCATGGAGCCTCATACTACTATGTTTGCAAGGACCTCCCCCTAGGGGGCACCAGAAATTAGCTTATTGGTGACCTGTGCCCCTGGACAGAGGGCCCTTCAAACTAATAAATAAATGGGGCCCAAAAAGGGTTGCCACCTTTTTCTTCATTAATATCAGCCATCAGGTTGCAGATGGGGGCATGACATCACATGGAGGCAGGGCTACAAAGTATGGGGTGTGTAAATGAGCAGGAATACTGGGATGGAACTGGCAATGGGCAGGTGAATGGGGCTGGGCAGACCGCGTGGGGAAACAGGTGGGACAGAGGCTGGCTTCTGGGAATCAGGGGTGATTGGCAAAGGAGAAGGAAGGAAGGGATTTTTAGGGCTTCATAAATTTACCGGCTAGTACCAGCAAGGTGGCAAACATAGGTCCCAATTACCAGCGAAAATGACCAGCCAAAATAACCAGCATAATCATAACCACTCCCCTGATTTACACGTCACAAGCCCTACTCCCCTTTGCTACATGTGAATCTCTTGGAGCCCCCTCTTTCATGGGGCCCCTGACTGCATTGTTCCCCTGTTGGTGGCACCAGCATTAAATACCCAAAAATGGAAAACGCTATTGACCAATTCATGGTTCATTATCTAGCTCTGAACATGATGGAGCTGTCTTTCATATTGATCTAATGCAGTGCTTTCCATTCTCTCAGGTGGTTGTGGGCGTGTTTAGTGGCCAGACTGTAATAAAATGAATATGTGATACAAAGTCAGTGGAGCTTTTGGGCAGGCTTGAGGGCCATGCCTGGCCTATGAGCCTCTAGTTCAGGGGTCCCCAACATGTTTTAAACATGAGCAGCATTCAGATGTAAAAGGAGTTGAGGAGCAACACGTATGAAAAATGTTCCTGTGGGTGCAAAATAAGGTCTGTGATTAGTCATTTGGTAGCCCCTATATGAACTGGCAGCCTACCGGAGGTTTTGTTCATCAGTACATCTGGTTTTTATACAACCAAAACTTGCCTCCAAGCCTGGAATTCAAAAATAAGCACCTGCTTTGGGAGCATGGGAGCAACATGCATGGGGTCAGAGAGCAATATCTTGCTCTGGTTGGGGACCACTGCTCTAGTTCCATCTAATGGATTGACCCACATACAGCTCAGTAGTATCTCTTTTATTTTAATATAATAAATAATTCATATCACTCTGGTATGGCATCATATTCCTACTTGGTTGCATCAGCCGTAAATGTACCAATGTGTCCAACTAAGTGTTTCTTTCATTTTCCATGCTCAGTCATATCAAAATTAATTTGGGACTGAGTTATTGGACAAACAGGTTGACCCTCTTGTCATCATACCCAGAGGAGATTTGTTTGGCCTGATGGTCACATTGGACCATAATTATTGGCCTAGACAGAGGAAAACAGGGAAGTCTTGGCAGTGTAGTGGGTTGAACATGTTTAAATTTAGAATGGTCCTTTCTGTAGATTTTCGCATTAGATTTTCTATACATGGCACAGCTGGTGGAGCAGTAATTAATGTGCACCTTTAGAAAACCAAAAGGAGACTGAAAGCCACTTGGATAACAATGTACACCCTTCTCACATTAAGCTTTTTCATTTGGTGCTTTAAGCTGCAATTACCATCACTTACACATTTCACCTGACAGAAGTTATCAGGAACAAACCGTTAGGAAGGACGCACGGCGCGCAGCTAAAACCAAGGTCGTCCCGCTCTCTCCGGCCTGACAGCACCTCCATGCTCCCTCCTCGTATGGGAAAAATTAATTGCCACTTCTAGAGATAATCTTATTCTGTCCTTAAATTTTATTAGCGTACATGTAATTATCACTTACCCTCTCGTCTAGCTGGAATTATACAGCGTCAGATGCCTGGCACATATTAGCATCTGTGCTAGATAAAAACTTCTCACCTGTCTTGTCTCAGTGACCAAGCTCACAGCCTTCTCTACCTCCGTCAGCCGTGCAGCAGACAGGCGCAGTCATCAGAATAAATCTACGGAGACTTCTGAGGAGGAAGATGGAAATCATTCTGCCCAATTAGTCCGCTCTTTCCCTGCTGGTTTAAAAAAAATGTCATTGATTCCTGAACTTATTTCAGACCCTGGCAAATATGTGCCTGAAATATCTGTGCTCGGAATCATTTTCAGAGGTTGCTGAGAAGCTGCTGCACAGTATTAATCTGCCTCCATCACTCAACTGGCAATGTTTTATTTCTACTAATAACCCATGTTTCTCTCCTCTAGGTTTTTTTTCTTCACTCTTTGGAAATAGAATATATGTTTTATGTACACACATCACACTCTGCAATATATGGCTTAAAGGAGAATGAAACCCTAAAAATGAATATGGCTAAAAATGCCATATTTTATATACTGAACTTATTGCACGAGGCTAAAGTCTCAGCTTGTCAATAGCAGCAATGATCCAGGACTTCAAACTTGTCACAGGGGGTCACCATCTTGGAAAGTGTCTGTGACACTCACATGCTCAGTGGGCTCTGAGCAGCTGTTGAGAAGCTAAGCTTAGGGCTCGTCACTAATTATCCAGCAGAAAATGAGGTTGGTCTGTAATATAAGCTGATGCTACAGGGCTGATTATTAAATTCTGATGCTAATTGCACTGGTTTCTGTGCTGCCATGTAGTAATTATCTGTATTAATTACTAATCAGCCTTATATTGTGACATTTCTATTCTATGTGTAATGTATATTGTGAGTGGGTCCCTAAGCTCAGTAAGTGACAGCAGCACAGAGCATGTGCAGTGAATCAGCAGAAAAGAAGATGGGGAGCTACTGGGGCATCTTTGGAGACACAGACATTTACTGCTAAAGGGCTATGGTTGCCTTGGGCTTGTACAGAAGCCCAAAATATAATTGTATAATCTTAACCCATACACACACACAGAAGGCTCTGGTTGTAGGCTTTATTCAACAGGCTGCAGAACTGCCTAACCAGCTTCACATGGAAACTGTCATAACCATAGTGCCTAGGATACTCTAGGGTACTCTCTGGATTGCTATAGAGGGGGCCCTAGAGTGTCAGCAGTGCTACATAGCAATAAAAATAAACAAGGCATAAGAAACATGTCCTTAAAGGAGAGGGAGACCCTTTTTATTAAAATCCCCTACCCTCCTACCCTACATAAATTCCCCTTCCTGCTCCCCCCAGCCTAGGTGTTACCCTGGGTAAATGCCCCTAACTCTTTTTTTGTTGCAGTTTCAGAGCATTGGAGTTCACAGGCGCCATCTTCTTCTCTTCTGCAATCTTCAGAACTTCTTCTGGCACTTCAGCAACTTTTATGGCTTTTGACGAATGCAAACTTGTTCGGGACCGGAAGATTGCCCCAACTGCGCATGCACCGATACGCCGATCTCTTCCCGATGATTACCGAAGAGAAGAAGATGGCACCCGTGAACTCCGATGCCCTGAATCTACAACGAGGGGTAAGTAAAGAGTTAGGGACTTTTAGCCGGGGTAACACCTAGGCTGGGTGGAGCAGGAAGGTGGGTCTATGTAGGGTAGGGGGGTAGGGGATTTTAATAAAAAGGGTTTACTTCTTCTTTAAAAGGGCTGTTACTAAATATTACATCCCTCCCTTGTTTCAAATTAGAAACACATACGTACAATATAAAAAGCAGTAGCCAAACAGATAACAACAGTGACTTTTAACTTGTAGCCTCATATATTTAGGTCTCAAAATCTTTCAGATATGCAGGAGGTTTTCTACCAGTTCTCACTGGATATCTATTGGCGAGCACAGGTGGTTGTGATATGTTATCATCTACAGAGCTCCTCCCTGTAGAGCATTCATTGCTTGTTTCAGCGTTCCCCTGAAATAGCATTTGCAAAGTCAAATCATCAACAACTGTGTTAGAGGCATGTCATTAGGGTTGTCATGCTGTTTTGGGTGGGTTGAAAAGATATTGTTAAGTGCAGTAAATCATGTATACTGTATGTATCAGTATTGTATTTTATTTGTAGAAACTGCATACCTCCCAACATTTTGGGAATAAAAAGAGGGACAAAAACAGTATTTAATTTTTTTGACCACGCCCATTTTTGTGGTCACACCCCCTAATTACCACGTTCATTTTACAAAGGTTATTTTATTGGCAGGCTATGACAGTTTGAACATATTTCTGTGTTTTTTTTTCAGTTGTTACAGTTTTGCTTATGAAGGTGAATTGCCCTTTAAACTGTGAGTCTAACTTTTCTCAAGGGACCTCCTTATTTAAATTGTTACAATTACTTATTTGCTTATCTCAAAATTGTTACAAAGTATCTTATCTGCACCTGGTGGCTGTTCTGGGCTCTCTGCCAAAAGTCAATTAAGTTAGAAACTTTGTTTCTTTTTCTGGCTGTTCAGTGCAGAGAAAGTCAGGACTTTTCAGTATAAACGTGTTGAGCTGTCAAAAGCGGGACTGTCCTGCTGAAAACGGGACAGCTGGGAGGTCTGAATCTGTAATTGCAAAACGTAGCTATGCAGACTTGGCTGTACACAGAGAAGTATTTTCAAGGAGTTAGTTGCATATTGACTTTATTGTCTGAACACTGTTAGAAGACAGATTTGATCAAACCACAGTCCCATATGACATGGCGATTGCACCAATGGCTGTGTGATGCAAACCCTGACAAGGAGAAAGTTATACAAAGTAACAAGAACCTTAATTAAAACATGGCTGGTGATTTATATTAGGGATGCACCGGATTCGGCCAGGATTCGGCCTTTTTCAGCAGGATTTGGATTCGGCCGAATCCTTCTGCCCGGCTGAACTGAATCTGAATCCTAATTTGCATATGCAAATTAGGGGCGGGGAGGGAAATTGCGTGATTTTGTGGCACAAAGCTAGGAAGTAAAAAATATTTTCCCCTTCCCACCCATAATTTGCATATGCAAATTAAGATCCCGTTTCGGTTTGGTATTCGGCAAATCTTTCGTGAAGGATTTGGGGGTTCGGCCGAATCCAAAATAGTGGATTTGGTGCATCCCTAATTTATATGCTCTAATAACAGTTTCTGCCTCTTCACTGTAGGGTTTTACTGTGTAGAAAGGAAGGTAACCACTCTCTTAAAGTGCATCCCCAATAATAAGAAAAAGTGCATTTAATCAGAGCCGTTTGTAAGATGCAGAGAAAGAGGATTAGGTTCTTTGAAACCAGGCTCAACCATGTATATCCAGCTGACTGCGCTGACAGTACTTTCCCTTTTGAAGACAGATTTTATCAGGAAATGTATCTACCTAATAGAACAATGAAATTAATTCTGCCAGATGAAGCCTTGTGTGGGATTTGTGCAGGAAACTAATAGGATTGCAGCCCAGCATTGGGGCGGTTATCTCTCTCTGGATTTAATCCTCAGCGCTTTGGCACAGTTATGCTCTTTTCTGCTTTCATTTGCTCTTTCTTTATAATGTGCAAATATAATGCCTATATTTAATAAAAAAAAAAAAAAAACTAATTTACAGGGATTAACAAGAAATCTGATTGTTGAATAATATCAATGCATGGCAGTCTGTAAACTGTTAACTGTATTTCTTCAAGAGAAATAGATTTGGCAGAATAATCATGGCCAAATTAGTCTGGTCCGACTGTTTGTCAATCAGGCCAAAAATTGAATGGTACTCTGGATTTATGGAGACATTCACTGATGTTGTGCTCATCCAATGGAGTTTTTATCTGGCTAATCCATACCCAGATATGAAACTGGGAGGCTCTGATACATTGGTCAGTAAGCTCCCTACTCTGTCTTCAGCAGATTTTATCACCCTGGCCTTAAACATGGTGAAAATTGGGTTGCTAACTATATTCCTTTAAAAATACAGGGAGGAACCTGCTTCATAAGTGTCCAAAAATAATCCAATCAAGACATTTGTTGGCTGTACTGCCAGAAATCATGCATTTTGAGAATTTAGGTCCTGGGATTGCATGGGCAGACTTTTATATATGATGATATATCTTGCGGTTTGAAATGATTTGGCTTTTTGTTCAACAGATCTCCAGTGTAATTTCAGCAGTTATATGGTTGCTAGGATCCAGTTTACCATATCAACCAAACCGTGGGTTGAATAAGAGACTAGGAGAGGGTCTGAATAGATATATACATACAGGTATGGGATCCTTTATCCGAAAACTTCTTATCGAGAAATTACGGAAAGGCCGTCTCCCTTTATCTAAATAATCCACATTATTCCCTGTAATAATAGAACAGTACTTGGTCCAAACTAAGATATAATTAATCCTTCTTGGATTAATTATATCTTATTTAATGGTTTATTTAATGTTGACATGATTTTCTAGTAGACTTAAGGTATGCAGATCCAAATAACGGAAAGATCCGTTATCCATTCTCAGGTACCAAGCATTTTGTATAACAGGTCCCATACTTGTAATAAGATATAACAATAAAATTTTTAGCCTTATGGAGCGATGTTTTTTTGTCTGCCGGCTAGTGACCCCCATTCGAAATCCAGAAAGAGGCAAAAGAAGAAAAACTTTCTCTTACTGAGGTTCTTTGGGTGTTGTACTTGATGTTACACCCCAATTTGTATTTACAGTGAACTGACTAAGGATTACACACTTGCCTTTTATGCTGAAGCTTCAGTACTTAGACCTCAGGGCTGTTGCACCGTTGGTGGTAGGGGTAAATAAATACAATATAATATACATATATAACAGTGTACTTGATCCCAACTAAGATATAATTAATCCTTATCGGAGGCAAAACAATCCTGGGACAGGGTTCCATGAGGATTTGCGGCTGGGGCGGGGGGTCCCTGGGGGTGGCGGGTGGCCTTGATGTGGCAGCCCTGATAGGCCCAGACCCCTTCCAGTCTGACTTTAGGCACAAATGATTCTCCTACTCTTACTTAATGGGATGTTTGCTGTTTCTGAGATATTTGCAGTTTTAGACTACTAATACCACACTTTCAGCTCAGCAGGTATATTTGGGAGTCAAAGTGGGACATTCACTAAGATTCGTAGTTGCGCCAGGCGTAACTTCGCCGCACTTCGCCAGGCGTAGTTTCGTCAGCGCTTCGCAAATTCACTAAAATCCGAAGTTGCGCTCAGGGGTAGCGTAAGGTTGCAAAGTTGCGCTAACGTTGATTCGCTAAGCGAAGCGAAGTTACGCTAGCGATGGTTAATTTGCATACGGTGCGAAATTCAAATTTCAATGGTGGAATATGTAGCAGCACTACAAATGCCTGGGAAACCTTCAAAACATCAAATAACATTTTTATTTTGCCCTACACATGTGCCCACTGTATAGTTAAGGTGCCATGAGTTAGGAAATGTAGGGGGGAAGGAGGGGAGCCCCAAAAATTTTTTCGATCTTTTTCAGCCTATCACCCATAATATATAAAAAACGTCAGAGTTTTTTGGGACTTAGAAAAAAATGTAACTTTTTTTGAAGAAATCCCTATCTACTCGATTGCACTTCGCCTGGTCTGAGGTGGCGAAGGTAGTCTAGCGTAAAAGGTAGCGTTCAGAACAATGCGCGCGTTAGTGAATTTACGTAGTTACGTCCGTTGCACAAATTCGCCAGGCGTAAGGGTGTGAAGTTACACTAGCGAAGTTACGCCAGCGTCCGTTAGTGAATTTGCGGAGTAATAAAAATGCCCAACGCTAGCGAATTGACGCTAGCGTTAGGCGCTTCGGCGCATATCCTGTCCCTGTGTAATGTAGCTTCTTTCAGTTCAGAGCTGTGTCAACACTTGACTGTGCGAGTGGGAAGGGACGATGAGCACCGACAATGGAAGGTCAAAACTGATACGGGCGGTCCGTAATACTGTGTTAGGGACTGGACACATTGGAGTTGCCATGCAATAAAGCTGAGGGCTACAGTGCTAGTCCAACAACTCGCTGTGCATCCGATTAAATCAGAGCAACCATTTATTCTTACAAAAGGATGACATTATCCATTTTAAATTTCCTCTTTTTTTTTTTTAACATACAAGCAATTTATTCTTATAGGGGAAATGATCACCTCATTTTAAATCTTCTCCCACAAGAGCAGATTGATAGTGAATTCATAAGCTGCATGAGCGGAACTTCTCATTCCTTGCTATGAATATTTATCTAATTATAAGTACTATGTATCCTGCTTTCATAGGCTCTTGCAGGCAAACTCTAATGATATGCAATCTCCCATGGCTCAGAAAGGTCAGATGTGATCGCTGAGGTTCAAAGTAAAAGGATATTATCATGCTACAATTTTTCAACACGGTTATTAATGAGAAGAACCAAAAAGAACCCTTTTTTACAATATTAAAATTGAAATTTCTTTTCCACCCCCTCCGTCTCCTGCTCAGTCCCTGTTCCAGTTAGTGCAAGTAATGTTGGAAAGTGTCCCAATATAAGAATATATATATAGACAGTGTAGAACCAAAAATTCTCTCTTGTCAGCACCATTCTGAAAAAGCCCCTTCTTTCATAGTACAGGTATGGGATCCGTTATTCGGAAACCCGTTATCCAGAAAGCTCCAAACTACGGAATGTCCGTCTCCCATTTTATCCAAATAATCCAAATTTCTAAAAATTATTTCCTTTTTCTCTGTTATAATAAAACAGTTCCTTGTACTTGATCCAAACTAAGATATAATTAATCCTTATTGGAAGCAAAAGCAGCCTTTTGGGTTTATTTAATGTTTACATCATTTTCTAGTAACTTAAGGTATGAAGATCCAAATTACGGAAAGATCCATTATCTGGAAAAACCCCAGGTTGGGCGCATTCTGGAGTAACCTTTGTCCCATTCCTCTGCTTCCCTTTATCTCGAAAATACACAAGTTATTTATATTCCACTCTGATTATAACCTGCTGGAGCCTCCCTTACAATCCGTCCACAGAAACTGCTCTAATCTTTGTGAGCGCGAGTGACAAATGTTCCCGTAAAATCTTCCTCTTTCCTACCAGCAATAATGTGAATAGCCAGTGGAAAATATACAAGACGTTTCATTTTGCCGAAGTCGCTCAAAGTTGCCTCGTGAGAAAACGTCAGGCAACTCGGGAAAAAAATAACCAACCAGTGATTAAGATTATTGCTGATGGGAAAGCATTTTTGGAAGATATATGTTGCCCACTGTAGCGAAGAGTTAAACGTGGGCAACAAATCTTACCGTCTACCATGACTCTAAAGAAGCTAGCTAATGACCTGTTACCAACTAAAGCCAAGAAACACTTTCCAGTACTCATATTCCTAAATATCTCAGCAGCTTTTGACACAATAGGTTCCCCTCTACTTCTCCAGTCCTTCCATACTCTTGTCCTCATGACACTGCTCTGTCTTGGTTTTCCTCTTATGTCACAAATCAGTATCTCCTACGATGGGGGTTTCATCCTCTCCAACACTTCCCTGGGGTTCCTTGAGGTTCTGCCCTTGACCCCTTATTGTTCTCCCAAAGCTTACTCCCTTGACCAACTAATCAAGTCGTATGGCTTCCAACACCACCTCTATGCTGATAATACTGAAATATATTTCTCCTCTTGTAATCTCATCCCAGAGCTCTTCAACTGCAAATGATTTCCTTCTTGTCTGCTATCTCTACATGCATGTCCCAATGCTACCTTAAATGAAACCTCTCATAGACAGAAATTGTTCTCTTTCCCCATCCCACTTTATCTATTCTATAACATCCTAGAATTGTCTCTCACCCCATCAGCCCAGGACCTGTGCCTTTGGGTTGATTCTGTCCTGTTCTTTACTCCTCATATCCAATCAATAAATCATGTCACTTTCATTTAAGGAATATTTCCCAATACAATTGTTTTTCACCCATGATGCCACCAAAATTCTGATTCATTCTCTCATCATATCACGCATTGACTGCTGTAACGATCTGTTAATTGGCCTCCCCCTCCAGAGACTCCCACCGATCCATCCCATAATGAATACTGCCGCTAGGCTTTACAGCTCAGCAACTGCTCCTCCTCTGCCATCCCACTCTGCCAGTCTCTGCACTGGCCTCTGCTACCTTTCAAAATAAAATTCAATACAATGACCCTGACATTCAAAGCAATTCATATCTCTGCTAGATTGTTTTGGGCAGGGCCTTCATTTCCCTTTGTATTGGTTATTGGAGGTATTTTTGTATGGAATTAGTATGTTCAGTGCTGGACCAAGCCAGCCAGATGCCCTAGGCAAACACTGATGTTACAAATTGTAACAAATTCTCCACAGCTTACAGACAGCATGCAGGAACTACATAACCCACAATGCATTGCACTCTGATATTCATTTCCTCATTGAAATCATGTGTGCAGGGAATTGTGGGGTTTGGAGGATGCAGGCTGAGGACAGATGGCTGTTGATACAAATTAACAGTAGTCAGCTAGCGCAGCAAAGTAGTCAGAGAGATCAGCAGGAGAGCAGGGGGCTAGGCTTAGGGAAGAGTTCAGGAAGGGGCCCTAGGGACAGCCAGGAGGGCCCTTCGTTTTGCAGTCCTGGTGGGCCCCCAATGCTCCAGTCCGACCCTGCTGGACAGAACGGAAGTTACTGACCTGCCATGTACCAAAAATTATTTACCAATAAGCGCAGCCTTATATTGTGACAATTATATTACATATATATTCAGTATATCGTGTGTTGGCCCCTAAGCTCAGTAAGTGACAGTAGCAAAGAGCATGTGCAGTGAATCAGCAGAAAAGAAGATGGGAAGCTACTTAGGCATCTTCAGAGACACAGATTTTTACTGCTAAAGGGTTAGGGTTGTGGTTGCCTTGGGCTGGTACAGAAGCCCAGAACATAATGTACAACATTTCTAGCTACTTCTTTAGTTAAGCTTTTGTTCTCTATTTTGTTATTGGTTTTGTATGCTTTTCCCGAATTTCTATGAAGTGTGGGTCGGTAGGTTAAATGGGTTGTTCACCTTTAACTTAACTTTTAGTATGATGTAGAGAGTGACGAGACCATTTGCAATTGGTTTTTATTTTGTATTATTTGTTTTTTTCAAGTTATTTAGCTTTTTATTCAGCAGCTCTCCAGTTTGCAGCTTCAATCCAATTCAATCCAGTTGCTAGGGTCCAAAATACCATAGCAACCATGCACTGATTTGAATAAGAGGCTGGAATATGATTAGGAGAAGTCTGAATAGAAAGATGAGTAATAAAAAGTAGGAATAACAATACATTTGTAGAAGGCAAATAATTTAAAAACTATAAAAAAAAAATAATGATGACAAAGTGAAAAGTTGTGGCAATTCTATAACATACTAAAAGTTAACCTAAAGGTTAACTACCCCTTTAAGTATTATTGGCATGGCTGCTAATGCTATTTTTCCTGGCACTGTCGCTGCAAAATACGTTGGCTCTTTATAAATATGTGTTAATAATTGGTGGGAAGCTTGACACCCTTAGGCCCATCTGGGGAAAAAGTTTGTGGGCCCCCCTTCAGGTCACATTACTGTTATGTTTTGGGTAGCCAAGGATGAGGAGAGTATAACAGTGCTTTATTAGCAGAGACTCATGCAGGCATTACACAACAGTAACTTTCACTTTCAGTTTTAAGCTGTCAGGAAGTATGCACAGTATAAGTCTGGGAACAGTGACATCTACAGGCCATTTGTATAAACAACACATATTGCCCCTATAGTAGGAAAGCATTTGGGCAAATGTAATAAGCAACAACAATGCATCTTAAAGTAGAAATATACATTATTCACATCACATAGTCCTGGGTCCATGCAGGTAGTTTTCTGATTCTCTCAGTACGCCTTATAGGTTTACTTTCTTCAGGCCTATTGCAGTTGACATCAGGAGTAGGAAAATGTCCTTCATCAAATGGAGCTTCTCCAAAGTCATATCTAACAGGAGCAAGACGACTTGCATTCCATATGCGTCCATCAGACAGTTCATATGTGTATGGTCCTCGCTGGCGTCTCACTTCAAGTGGTGTAGTAAATTTAGATTGTCCTTGTTTCAGTATTCCTGTTTTCTTAATTCTGACTAAAGATCCAGGTTGAAAGTGTACTTCTCTGGCACCACATTTTCTGTCAGTATAAGCCTTGCATTTGGCTTGGTGACATTTCCCAATGTCAGCAGTAGATGATTTTGTAGGCACAGTATTTTGTGGAAGTTTTATGTCTGCAACATGTAACTTAGTGCGCATCTGTCTGCCATGTAATAATTCAGCAGGAGATGATTGGGTTGTTGCATGGTACGTTGCTCTGTAGTTATATAGGAACTCTGTTGTAAATACTTTCCAAGATTTCTCAGTAAGATTTGCTGTATGTAGTGCTTCTTTCAGACTTCTGTTGAATCGCTTGATTTCTCCATGTGCTTGTGGGTAATACACTGAAGATTTCCTATGCACAATATTCCTCTCTCTCAGAAAGGATTCAAACTCATATGAGACAAACTGTGGTCCGTTGCCTGATATAAACTCCTTTGGATTACCTTCTCTGCTGAAGACTGTAGACAGAAATGTTATTACTGTAGCTGACATTATATAAGAAACACATGCAATTTCACGCCATTTACTGTAATAGTCTATCAAGGTTATAGCAAATCTACACCTATAGGAGTATCTGTAAAAGGACCGACAATATCAATAGCAAGTTTTTCCCATGCTGAATCAGGGAATGGTATTGGCTGAAGTGGTGGTGTATGTGTGATAGCTGTTTTGTCATAATTCTGACGAGTAACACAAGAATGAATGGCAGTTACCACATCAGCATCCATTGCTGGCCACCAGTATAGTTCTCGTAGTCTTTGTTTTGTACATACAATTCCTTGATGACTCTCATGTGCTAGTTGTATGAGCTTTTTTCGCAAGGTCTCTGGTACCAGTAAACGATGAGCTCCACGGACAGCATAGCCATCTACTAAGGACAGTTTGTGTCTAAACCTGTAGTAAGGTTGAAGATCAGGACTGAGTTTCTTCTCAGCATTTCATCTGTTAGATTTCCAAAGTCACAGGTAACAACCAGCTCTCTCAAAGCTGCTACAAATTGTTCTGTGGATTCGCCATTACGCTGTCCACGTTGGCGGAATTTATATCTTTCAGCAACCACATTTACTCTTGGCACAAAAAATTTCTTTATAGCAGTAAGAACAGTTTCATAAGTATGATCAGGTAATGATAATGTATAGTATATACGCTGTCCCTCTGCTCCCAAGCAGTGAATAAATAAAGCACGCTTTCTAGCAGCAGAAATCTCCCCTTGGTCAGCAGCAATAATGTAATATTCAAACATACGGATCCAAGCAGTAAAAGGTATGGTAGGCTCACCAAGGTTTGGAAGAAAAGCTGCAGGCTGCTGCAGAGGTAGAAGAGCTATCCTGTTGCCAATCTGTTATGTTTTGGGTAGCCGAGGATGAGAGGAATATAACAGTGCTTTATTAGCAGGCTCATGCAGGCATAACACAACAGTAACTTTCACTTTTAAGCTGTCAGGAAGTATGCACAGTATAAGTCTGGGCACTGTGACATCTACAGGCCATTTGTATAAACACCACAATTATTGCACTACCCTGACTTGCCCCTCCATGCTTGCAAGCTCACGAATCCAATGGTGCAAATACAAATCTGACAGAGCGAGATTACAAGGGAGATGTTGGCCTTTACTAGGCTCTATAGTACTCCAGGCTTCCTGCAACCACGGAACTGACCGGGACTTATGTTACTGTTAATAATTATAATATAAAAAACACAACACCCCCTATGCATCAGCAGTAGCAGTAGTAATACATACCTCTCAACTTTCCCATTTTTCGCAGAACAGTCCCGATTTTGACAGCTCAACCCACAGTCCTGGGTTTGTTACTGAAATGTCCTGACTTTTTCTTTGATCTCCTGCACTGAACAGCCAGAAAAAGATAAAAAGTTTCTAAAACTTAATTGGCTTTTGGCAGATACTTAGATACTTTTGTAACAATATAAAATAAGCAGGTCTCTTGGGAGAATTTCGACAGTGTAAGGGCAGAGACACACGGTCAGACAAATCTCCTCTTCTTTCGGGCGACTAATCTCCTCGAACTGCCTTCCCGCCGGCTAGAATGTAAATCAACGGCGGGATTGCACTCGGAGCACTTTGTTTTCCGAAGTTGCCTGAAGTTTCCTTGTGAGGCAACTTTGGGGTGACTTCAGAAAACGAAGTGATCCAAGTGCCATCCCGCCGGCAATTTACATTCTAGCCGACTGGAAGGCAGTTAGGGGAGATTAGCCAGTGCTACGCAATATGTTGGCGCTATATAAATACATGTTAATAATTAGTCGGCCCAAAGAAGAGGAGATTTGTCACCGGGCGACTAATCTCCCCAAATCTGACTGTGTGTCTCTGTCCTAAAGGGCAATTCACCTTTATTAGCAAAACTGTAATAACACATAAAACCACAGAAATGTGTTCAAACTTTCATAACCTGCCAAATTTTGTAAAATAGACATGGTAATTAGGGGGTGTGGCCACAAAAATAGGCATGGTCAAAACCAAATCTTTTTGTCCCTCTTTGTATTTTCAAATTGGTGCGAGGTATGTTAAACCAAATACATCAGAACATTTATTTGCAGGGTCTGCGCCCCTCAACCTCTGTACTCTTGCCCCCAGCAATTGTGCCTGTTCTTAGATCTAGGCCTGGTTGCACCCTGACAAATCTCTTCACTGAAAGTTGCTGAAATGATTCCGACGGAAAATGATTTTAAAGGAAGATAGGCATGAACTGTAATACCAAGCTGTCTGGATTCAGCACTGGTCTGAGTCCACTCATTTTTGAAGTTAAGGCTCTACTGCCATATGTCAGCCAAGGAAGAAATGACAGATACTGCCCTTGCTGCCTCCAGTTCTCCTGAATAGGCAATGCTTGTTGGCACAATTTGTATTTCATTTTAAATGTCATTTAAATGTTATTTAAATGTCTCTTTCTTTAGGCAACAAGCATCTTTATAAACAGGTACAAGACCCGTTATCCGGAAACCTGTTATCCAGAAATTACGGAATGGTCGTCTCTCATAGATCCAAATAATTTACATTTTTAAAAAGTGATTTCCTTCTTCTCTTTAATAATAAAACAGCACATTGTCCTTGATCCAAACTAAGATATAATGAATCCTTATTGGAAGCAAAAGCAGCCTTTTGGGTTTATTTAATGTTTACATCATTTTCTAATAGACGTAAGGTATGAAGATCCAAATTACGGAAAGATCTGTTTTCCGGAAAACCCCAGGTCCAGAGCATTCTGGTCCCATACCTGTATGATCAATAAAACTCTGCAAAAGTAGCAGAAGCATAACAATAGTAAGAGCCGAGATGAGGGGGGGGGGGTCCAGTGAAAATCCAGAATGATCAATTATTGATATATAAATAAAAAAATTAAATATAAACCTTTTTTACCCTGAATGACATGCACACTTCAGGTTTTGATCCTGCCTGAGTCTCATTGAACATTATTAGATGTAAGTGAGATGTGACTCATATTTATACAGCCGCATACAGACATGTTATTATGAATTCAGGTGCAATCACTGGATAAACTTTGCTTCCTTTTTTATGCCCGTACTTTACCAAAAATATCCCTCAAGCCAGAGATAATCACAGTAACGCTGCTAGGTGTGTTTTGAAAGGTAAAGTTAATTGCTAATTAGGTTTAGCGTTTAGTGGAGCTGTAATCGATATCAACATGCATGTAAACTATAGTGAATGCTTAACCATTCATTTCACAATTGGATCTCATTATTATAATTTTGGTTTTTGAGATATAAAAGGTATATTATTGTGCTTTCTTAATATCATTTTCCTGCTGGAAACAGAGCAATTATGTTGTGTACGGTGGTATATAACTGGGCTCCACAGCAAATTATTTTTCAGGCCCCCAAAATGTTTGGAGGTTGACCTGTTTTACCAATATTTATTGAAACTGTATATGAATTAGGGCCTTGTGGGGCCCCTATACCTCCTTGGCCTCCTACAGTCTCAGGGTCTGTATCTTTTATAGTTATGCCTCTGGCTGTGTACCAGTAGTATATTGCAAATAGTTGGAATCAATTAAAGTAGGTGAAACCTGTCAGTGACTCACAGCAAGAGTTTGTGTTGGTTGCAGCTGGAAATAATGTTAGGTTGAGGAACTCACAAAAGATTTTATTATAACTTCCACTACAATTTAAAGGTCAGTTGACTGATATTTTGACTCATGGCAAGTACACAAGAGAGAATATTGCACTCAATGCTGTTTCTGCCATGAGGCAAGCTGAGAGATCAGCCCATGGCAACTTTAAAGGGATACTGTCATGGGAAAACATGTTTTTTTCAAAACACATCAGTTAATAGAGCTGCTCCAGCCGAATTCTGCACTGAAATCCATTTTTCAAAAGAACCCCCTACGTTGCTTCAAATGAAAGTTCTTTTCTTCTAGTCTGAAGGGGAGGCCTCTGGTATGGTGATCTACTTTATGGGTAAAAAGGTCCCCTGCTATTTGTCTATAATGTCCTCTAATCTACTTGTAAAGTGTAATCATGTCCCCTCACAAGCACCTTTTTTCCAGAGAAAACACAACCAAACTTGACAGTCTACCTTCATAATTTAAGTCCTCCTTCCCTCTAACCAGTTTAGTCTCTGCACTCTCTCCAGCTCATTTATATCCAGGGCCGGGACTAGGGGTAGGCAGAGTAGGCATGTGCCTAGGGCGCAAAGCTGGCGGGGCGCCAGGCACGTACCTGCTCTGTCGCCTACCCCGTGTCCGGTCCCGTGTCTCCCAGACTGCCTAGTGTAACTCCATTTTGCGCATGCGCGCTGTAGCGAAGCTTTGAGCATGCGCGATGGATCGTAGTTTCGCGCATGCGCAGTTTTGCGCTCACTGAGCCGGCGCAGTGGCCCACCAGGTTGCCTATGGCACCTGGCCGGGTTGGCCTGGCTCTATTTATATCCCTCTTAAGGACTGGAGTCCAAAACTGCACTGCATACTCTACCAGGGACCTATAAAGAGACATAATTATGTTTTCATCCCTTGAGTTAATGCCTTTTTTATGAAAGACAGAACTTTATTTGCTTTAGTAGCCACAGAATGACACTGGCCAGAATTAGACAACTTGTTATCTACAACAACCCCTAGATCCTTCTAATTGAAGGAAACTCCCAACACACTGCCATTTAGTGTATAACTTGCATTTATATTATTTTTGAAAGTGCATTGATTTTTTCAAAGTGCATAACCTTGCAGGGTCCACTGGGTTTTCTCCCAGTCTCTCGCTGGCCAAATCTGACCCTACTTGGTCCAAACACTGGAGGTGCAGGGGTCTGGGATGGGCAACTAGAGGGCCAGAAACACCCTTTATGCATTTGTATAGTTATGACAAAGCTTTACTGTACGTTCCAGCTAGCAAAGCAGTTATAGAGGTGCACAGCATTGATTAATGTGCATATTCCCCTTGGTGATATCAATGTGAGTTTATGGAAGAAGAAGAAAACTGTGGGGTTAAAGAGAAGTTCTTTATTTTCTCCTCCCCTCCCAGCTCGGTTGAGTTGATTCCCAGCACTGTCCCTCTGCTGCTCCAGCTCTTATCTCACCACTCTGAAGGTTAATTTGCGCTCAGAGAGTTTGAGCAGATTCCAACAGCCAATGTTCTTGCAGCCAGTCCTGCTTTTAATGGCCGATGAGGCTCGGCACAGGATCGCTCCTTTGCTCTTATTTCTCGTAGAACAGATTTACTGGGGAAAAAAAAATCTGCTGGTTTAGTGCAGGTTTTTGGCTTATTCTGTATGCGGCAGTACTGAGCTTCTCCAGCAGCTCTGCTAATTCCTATAGGACTGTGGCACAACAAATAACTCTATGGGGGTTTATTATAAAACCATCTATTTGCACCTATTTGCACCAGTGTTTTATGCCACAGATATATAAAATGTGCAATTCATCTGGTGATGTGAACTATAAATCCATGCACGGTCGTTAGGAACTTGTAGTTAACAGCAGAATAGCATTGATTTAACAAATGTTTTGAGTTCTTGATGTTGCTGGATATTTGTTTTTCAATATGGCAGCGTCGCCTTCATCAGCATAAAACATGGAGAGTTCTGCTGCCTCAACTTAGCAGTTAGTAATTATTTCACATAATACACATACATGGATAGATTATATTAAAATGATGTCAGCTGAGCCTATAGACAGACAAGGGGCTGTATAAATTTCCTTGGAGGGTCACTTTCATTGTACTGGTATGGGATCCATCATCCGGAAACCCCGTTATCCAGAAAGCTTTGAATTAAGGGAAGGTCATATCCCACAGACTCAATATCAATAAACTAACTAAAATTTTTAAAAATTATTTCCTTTTTCTCTGGAATAATTAAAAAAGTGCCTTGTACATAATCCCAACTAAGATATAATTAATCCTTATTAGAGGCAAACCAATCCTATTGGGTTTATTTAATGTTTAAATTAATTTTAAGTAGATTTTATGTATGAAGATCCAAATTACGGGACAGATCCCTTCACAAATTACGGGACAGATCCCTTCAGGGCCAGAACTAGGGGTAGGGGCAGAGTAGCCTATGGTGCAAAGCTGGGGGAGGGGGGTGCCAGGCACGCACCCACTCAGTCGTCTACTCCATGTCCGGTCCCGTCTCTCCCTGACTGCCGCATCTATTCTTTGTATAAATGTGTTCCTGTGCATGCGCACATGCTGTTTCGTGCATGCACGCTGGACCGCAAATGAGTGCGCACTTAGCCAGCGCCGTCGCCGCCAGGTTGCCTAGTGCGCCTGGCCAGGTTGGCCCGGCTCTGGATCCCTTATCAGGAAAACCTCAGGTCCCGAGCAGTGCCATATCTGTATATAGAAGGGTGGTTGCTTGGAGGAAATTGCAGTGAGGGGGGTTGGATGGCACTTGTCAGCTGGCCAGGAGTGTCCTTACCAAAGAGTTGCCCATACGCCTCTTACTCATATTCCCAAACCTTAACTGTTTACAATCCGTGCTGCAGGGCTAAACTGCAACCTGACTGTAAATATAGAGGAAATCTAAAATCTCTATACTGTAGTGATTATAGGTAAAACCACACAGAGAAATACAAAACAAGTGAGTAAAGAAATCCCCCATTGCCCACTCAATGGGTAACTTATTAACACCCCAGACAAAAGTCGGATGGGTTGCAGTGAAGGGACAGTGAAGTCATGCAATTGGTCGTTTGCCGTGTCAATCATAGGAAATCCAGCCAGTCTTCCTTATTTAGAAAACCGGTTCGGCAGTTTTGACCCTGACAGCCCTTCAAAAAACTGGACTGTCAAGGTCAAAACCGGGGAGGTGGCAACCCTAGTTGCACCCCTTATTCAACAAGTGTTTGCTTCCAGGACATATCTGATGCCTGTGTCGCTAGGCCCCCCACCGCTAGTACCTGACCCCCCCCCAACCTTTGCTGGTCACAATCCTTGCATCAACTTGCTTCCCTTATCTGCTCTGCTTCTTTGCTATCTCTTCCACCTCACCCTAGGCCTGGACCTTTCTGGGCTGCCCCCAAATCTGGGCTTGATAGGCCTATGTGCCCCCCCCACCTAACGCTCATGAATACAACGCTGCCAAATGCAGGCAGCGCTCTATTCATGGGCAAAGACCTGTACTTTTTAGTGCAAAAACAAATGAGGCCTTAAAGGAGAAGGAAAGGTAAAAACTAAGGAAGCTTTATCAGAAAGGTCTCTATAAATACACTAGTAAACCCTCAATTTAATGCTGCTCTGAGTCCTCTGTCCAGTGGCGGAACTACCGGGGGTGCAGGGAGGGAATGCGATTGTGTATGGAAATCCGCCGCAATGATCGTTTCTGCAGCTGCACACGCTGCACCCGGGCCCTGCTTTGGATAGTTACAGTACTGCCTCTGTCAAAAGAAACACCACATTTTTTTCCTTCTTTTGTGTACACATGGGCTTCTGTATCAGACTTCTTGTTTTCAGCTTAAACCTCCAAGGCTAGGGCTTGAGCATGCTCAGTTTGCTCCTCTCTCCCTCCCTCCTCCCCTGTAATGTGAGCCCAGAGCTATGAGCGAACAGGGAGTAACTCAGGCAGGAAGTGATGTCACAGCAAGCCAATATGGCAACTGCTATCCTAAACAACTGCTATCCTGAGGAATGGAAAAACATTTATAAAGAGTTATAGCTTGCACTGTTGTGGTTAATCTATTGGCATTAAACTGCCTTGGTAGCTTTCCTTCTCCTTTAAGACTGGTGATGGCACATTGCCATTTTTAATCACTGCAGCAGTCAAAACTCCAGCTCCCACTGAAACACTTTTCCCAATCACCTCAATGGAAAACTCGTTATTATTATTCGTATTGTAAAAAAAAAACAAATTAATAAAGCACCAACATGTTCCCCAGTGCTGAAAAATAGGAGGGTATTTAGATCAAACATACAAATTACATACAAATTCTGGCTAATAAGAGGGCCCTACTCATTAGAGCTTACAGTCTAAGAGGAGAAAAAGGCTTGAGACACACAATGTGGGGCTATGACAGGCATTTCTGCTGCTTTGCAGTGATTTCAGGACTGCTATACACTACTTTTACCATTTATAAGAATGGGCAGTATCTGGTGCTCACTGGGGGCCGCCACTCCAAGGGCCAACCACCCCAACTGTGAAGGAGCCCAACCCTCTTCTCTTCCCAGCCATCATGTACCTGCCCCCCAGCTGCCTATTCTTGCTGCTTCTGCTGGTCCTCTGAAGCTCAGGCCACCTCCAACCTGCTCCCCCAGAAGACTGTGGCCAGGGCGGGACCTATGAAGGCTGGGACCCAGTAGGATTTCTCCCAGTGTTCCGCCAACCCATTCCAACCCTGGGAATGGGAAGCATCTGTCAGTAGGGGTGGGCATTTTGAATACTATGATGTTGTGGCAAGCAATGCCTGCCATGTGCCATTGGCCAAAGCCCATAACTGGGCCTCAGAAATCTAGGATGTTGGGAGATATGCCCTGGGAAGTTTCTTAGCGGCTATATAAAAGGGGCCAGTATTTTATTTAAAAAGAAATTCATAATAAAATTTATTTTAAGGGGTTTGTTCACCTTTGAATTAACTTTTAGTATAATATAACATATAATGTATAGATTGATTATCTGATACAATTTTCTATTGGATTTCATTTTTTATTGTTTGAGTTTGTGAGTTATTTAGTTTTTAATTATGCAGTTCTCCAGTTTTGCAATTTCAGCAATCTGGTTGCTAGGGTCCACATTACCCTAGCAACCATGCAAGGATTTAAACAAGAGACTGGAAGATGAACAGGCGAGGGCCAGAATAGAGAGATGAGTAATAAAAAGTAACAATAACAATACATTTGTAGCCTTAAAAAGCATTTGCTTTTAGATGGTGTCAGTGACCCCCATTTGAAAGCTGGAAAGAGTCAGAAGAAGGCAGCAAATAATTTAGAAAACAATGAAAAGTTGCTTAAAATTAGCCATTCTGTAACATACTAAAAGTTAACTTAAATGTGAACCACATCATTGAAGTGAAATAAATGCAATCATGATATAATTAAATATCACAACTGAGTGATGAGTGAGAATATTCTAAGAGTTAAATGTGCAGCTATGAGCTTTCCAGTCTCCGACATCGGCTGAACTGTCTTGTCTGGTTTTCTTGCATGAAAATAAGGTTATGATCAGATTGGCTGCTATACATTAGCAGTGCTCCGTCTGCGGCAGTGCATTGTACTGATGTGTGTATTTATTATGTGTTTGATTGGCTTTTCCCCCTGTCACCGAAGCAGCCGAACACTGGAGATAGCACAGGATTAATAGGGAGATTATGGAGAAACTTTGTATTGTGAGGAATCTGCTGTGAGCATCTCGGCCTAGAAAGTGCCACATCACACATCTATTCCTTGTAAGGGCACTTAGGTATGACATTGATTTGTGCTGCTCTTCTCTCCACCTCTCCCAAAACCTTCACATCATTAATTTCTGTGCATCCCCCCCTCCCCTTTCCCTAGCCTTATCTGGGGCCACCTGCACATGTGCTCAGGAGATAGCCGGGTGACTTCTTCCTTGGGATTTAAGTATGGGCCAATAGCTTACACAGACTCCCATTCTCTAGATGACTGCTCGGACATGATGTAGGAACCCTTATCTTAAGTCTGACACACGTTGGACATTAATAGAAATACATGCATCAGCCACGTGTGCAGAATTTCAATCAAGCGCTCCATCCATGCCTTATGCTCCTATACAGCAGGTTCCTCTGCAGCCCGTTTAGTTCAGCGTATAGGAGGTCATTGTATTTGCAGAAGAGTCCTATAGGTACTCTGCACCTTGCTCTCTACCAACACAAGCCATAAGCTCAATGCAAATGCTTGCACCCCTGTGTGCCTTCTGTAGGGTCCTGCAAGTTGCAGACCAACATCATCTGCCTGCAGTTGCGTAACTAAAGAGCAAGCTGACCCTCAGTTTCGGGGGGCCAGACCAATAGATCTGCTTCCTCTAAAGCCGCTCTGCTCCCTGTAATATCGTTTACCCGCTCCAAACTTTTTGGAAACATGGGGGCCCACACCACAGTGTCTGCTTCCTCTAAAGCCATTCTGCTACCTGTAAAATAGATTGCATGCTGCAAACCTTTTGCGGGAAACAGGGGGGCCCAGACCACCAGGTCTGCTTCCTCTAAAGCCACTCTGCTTCCTGTAAAATCGATTGCCCGCTGCAAACTTTTTGGAAACGAGGGGCCCAGACCACCGGGTCTGCTTCCTCTAAAGCCGTTCTGCTCCATGTAATATTGATTGCCCGCTGAAAACTTTTTGGAAATGGGAGCCCAGACTGCCGGGTCTGCTTCCTCTAAAGCCCCTCTGCTCCTTGTAAAATCGATTGCCCACTGAAAACTTTTGGAAACGGGGGCCCGGACCACTGGGTCTGCTTCCTCGTAAATCGATTACCCATTGAAAACTTTTTGGAAACAGGGGGGCCCAGACCGCCGGGACTGCTTCCTCTAAAGCCACTCTGCTCCCTGTAAAATCGATTGCCCAATGCAAACTTTTTGGAAACGGGAGCCCAGACCACTGGGTCTGCTTCCCCTAAAGCAGTTCAGCTCTCTGTAAAATCAATTGCCCGGTGCAAACTTTTTGGAAACAGGGGGGCACAGACTGCCGGGTCTGCTTCCTCTAAAGTTGCTCTGCTCCCTGTAAAATCGATTGCCTGCTGCAAATCTTTTGGAAACGGGAGCCCAGACCACTGGGTCTGCCTCTTCTAAAGCCCTTCTGCTCTCTGTAAAATCGATTGCACGCTGCAAACTTTTTGGAAACGGTAGCCCAGACTACCGGGTCTGCTTCCTCTAAAGCCATTCAGCTCTCTGTAAAATCGATTGCCTGCTGCAAACTTTTTTGGAAACAGGGGGGCCCGGACCCCCGGGTCTGCTTCCTTTAAAATCTATTTCCCCTTGAAAACTTTTTGGAAACAGGGGGGCCCAGACCGCCTGGTCTGCTTCCTTTTAAAGCCGTTCAGTTCCCTGTAAAATAGATTGCCAGCTGCAAACTTTTTGGAAACGGGGGCCCAGACCATCGGGTCTGCTTCCACTAAAGCTACTATGCTCCCTGTAAAATCGTTTGCCCGCTGCAAACTTTTTGCTGGGGGGGGGGGCAGGGAAATTGGGGGGCCCAGACCTCCAGGTCTGCTTCCTCTAAAGCAGTGATCCCCAACCTTTTGAACCAGTGAGCAACATTTAGAAGTAAAAGGAGTTGGGGAGCAACACTAGCCAAAAAAGTGCTGCGATTGGCCATTTGATAGCCCCTATGTGGATTGTTGACCTACATTAAGGCTCTGTTTGGCAGTACCCTTGGTTTTTATGCAACTAAAACTTGCCTCCAAGCCAGGAATTCAAAAATAAGCACCTGCTTTGAGTATACTGAGAGCCACTCTGCTCCCTGTAAAATTGATTTCCCACTGCAAACTTTTCGTGGGAGGGCCCTGCATCGTTTTGTTACGCGACTGCCTGTCTCAGTATAATAATTAGACATGCAAAACAATAACATTGTCTGAAATAGTGAACCTAATCAAACCCCGATTTTCATTTCCAAATTTGAAAAACTCAGTATAAGTCCATCAACATTTTGTGCCTGTTTTGTGTGACATTAAAGTGCCAGTTCACAAATTAAATGTCAATATGATGTTGACAGAGGTATTCTGTGACCTTTGACTTTGTATTGTTTATTCGTTGTTTAAATTAAGGTTTTCTTCTGTCTGTAATTTAAATTGCTATATGGTTGCCATGGCTTCACGAACTCTAGCAACCAGGCACTGATCAGACTGGAAGATGGATAGAAATAGGTTCTGAATAGAAAGATAACTACTAAAATATGACTATAAAAATCCAACCCAGGGATTATTTTGCTTTCTGGTTGCAGGGGTATCTGGGGTCCTGTTGTTGGTGTCCTGTGGAGAGAACTGGAATATAAAGGCAAAGGAAAATGTAATTAATTAAAGATCACTTGTAAGCAGTATCAGAATGGCATTGTTTGCATCATAACAAACATTCATTTGCTATCGGTCTAGCAACCAGACAGTAGGTTACATAGTTACATAGTTACATAGTTACATAGTTAGATTGGGTTGAAAAAAGACAAAGTCCATCAAGTTCAACCCCTCCAAATGAAAACCCAGCATCCATACACACACCCCTCCCTACTTTCACATAAATTCTATATACCCATATCTATACTAACTATAGAGTTTAGTATCACAATAGCCTTTGATATTATGTGTGTCCAAAAAATCATCCAAGCCCCTCTTAAAGGCATTAACTGAATCAGCCATCACAACATTACCCGGCAGTGCATTCCTCAACCTCACTGACCTCACTGTGAAGAACCCCCTACGTTGCTTCAAATGAAAGTTCTTTTCTTCTAGTCTGAAGGGGAGGCCTCTGGTACGGTGATCCACTTTATGGGTAAAAAGGTCCCCTGCTATTTGTCTATAATGTCCTCTAATGTACTTGTAAAGTGTAATCATGTCCCGTCGCATGCGCCTTTTTCCAGAGAAAACAACCCCAACCTTGACAGTCTCCCCTCATAATTTAAGTCTTCCCTCCCTCTAACCAGTTTAGTTGCACTTAGTCTCTGCACTCTCTCCAGCTCATTTATATCCCTCTTAAGGACTGGAGTCCAAAACTGCACTGCATACTCCAGATGAGGCCTCACCAGGGACCTATAAAGAGGCATAATTATGTTTTCATCTCTTGAGTTAATGCCCTTTTTTATGCAAGAACTTTATTTGCTTTAGTAGCCACAGAATGAGACTGGCCAGAATTAGACAACTTTTTATCTACAAAAACCCCAAGATCCTTCTCATATAAGGAAACTCCCAACACACTGCCATTTAGTGCATAACTCACTTTTATCGGCCGAATCTTCCAAGATGGATTCGGGGATTCGGCCGAATCCAAAACAGTGGATTCAGTGCATCCCTAGCAAAAATAGAAACAGTACTTTCAATGCCCACCTCCAGGTCATTAATAAACAAGTTGAAAAGCAAAAGACCTAATACAGAGCCCTGCGGTACTCCACTAACAACACTGGTCCAATTAGAAAATGTTCCATTTACCACCACTCTTTGTAGTCTATCTTTTAGCCAGTTCTCTATCCAGGTACAAATACTATGTTCCAGACCAAAATCCTTATAGCAGAAGGAAAGTGTTCTTGTACTTGGGGGTACCAAATGTTAGGCACCCCCAAGTGATTCTATTTACTTACCTGAAACCACGGGCTGGTGCTCCTATCAGCAGAAAACTGCACCTGCCCGGGGTTATACCAGTGAGCACCACGGAGCGATCCTCTTCCGTCTTCCTCTTTCTTTGCACGGCTGCGCATGCACAACAGAATGAAAAGCCGAACTTTAACTAAAAGGTCAGCAATCCGTTCTACTGCCTTGGGAAATTTGAAGAAAAAAGAAGCCAGAAGAGGATTGCTCCATGGTGCTCGCTGGAATAACCCCGGGCCGGTGCAGTTTTCTGCTGATAGGAGCACTGGCCCGGGGTTTCAGGTATGTAAATACAATCACTTGGGGGTGCCTAACATTTGGCACCCCCAAGTGCAAGACAACTTTCCTTCTCCTTTAATTTAACCAGTAACCTTCTGTGTGGCACTGTATCAAAAGCTTTAGCAAAATCTAAGTAGATCACATCCACTGCCATCCCAGAGTCAAGGTCCCTGCCCACCTTCTCATAAAAGGCAATTAAATGCTGGCACAAACTCATATTATTATGATTTGCAATTTAGTTAAGTACCGTATTCCAAAAAACTATCCTACCACAGATGTCAGACTAATCGACCTATAATTTTGAGGCTGAGAACGGGATCCCTTTTTGAGTAGTGGCACCACATAAGCAATTCCCCAGTCTCTCAGCACCATGCCAGACCTCAAATGATCCTAAGAAATGAACCGTTATTTACCTTTACATGTCCATTGAATTTCCTCCTGAGTAACCCATGCATCAGTAGTTGTATTACTAGAATTGGGTCTATAAAAAAGAAACATTCATTAGCTGGTTCCCTAGTTGTGTTAGAGTAGGTAGTCATACCGACTGTGACAGACACTTATCTGCGTGATCACAGGTATCAGTGTAGGACATGGCAACCAGCCTGTAATATCCCCTGCTGCCGAGTGAATGCTAATCCATCACCATGTATATAAATATTATCAGCTTGTGAATTATTTCTGACAGATGATCACAACAGCCTGACACCTGTTCTCGAGTTCACCGGCATCACTTCTAATTAACGGCACTTCAGTGAGGGATTCTGCAACCGAACAACTAGGAGGATTAACAGAAAAACCCTTTTTATGTTGTGCGGGCTGAAGGCAAATCGTTAGACGCTACAAAACAAGCTGTTTTTTAACCTTGTATCAACCATGTCATTTATTCCCTGTCTAAGGGCTCTTACACACGGCCATTTTTTCTGTGCTCCCCTACGTTGGCGCTTTCTTCCGTTCAGCCGCAGGGGAGTGCAAGAGTAGACGCACTCAATTATTGTTAAGGGGGCTGTACTTACACAGACATATGTATGCGCCGAACACAGGTGAAATGCAACATGCTGCGTCCCACTTGCGTTTGCCGCTTACATGCATCTGTGTGAGTACAGCCCCATCACAATAAATGAATGCGCCTACTCCTGCGCTCTCCTGCGGCTGAATGGAAGAAATAGCAACGCAGGGGAGCGCGTGCAAAAGCCGTAACCAATTTTGTTTCTGACCTTCCATAGTGTGTATAGGCAGGTGATGCTGATGAAATGGATTATACAGGAATGGGACCTGTTATCCAGAATGCTTGGGACCTGGGGCATTTCAGAATATGGATCCCATACCTGTAGATGTTTCTATAGCAAATGCCTTGAGTGATAAGTGATTAGTTGCACAGTTTATATTAAAATCCAAGTCCTCGGTTCTTCCAAATTCTGCTTCAGTTGCATAATGAAAAAATATAAAAAAAAAGCCATTTCTTCCCCAGGTTATCTGGCGTCTGCTATATTGTTTCACTAGTCACAAGTAGAATAAAAACATTCAGGCATCACATTTTCTTTTATTATGCGTGTTTTTTTTGGGTGTACTTCTCCTTTAGAGAATGTTTTCCCCTATTTCCAGCAAGGTTGTAACCTGTGTCTGCGCTGGACCAGATTTGCTGGGTTGCAGTTTGCTGCTGATAGCCGAGTGCATATCTTATACAGCATTTAGCATAACAAAGACCTCAGCCTCCTCAATAGCACAGCAGCTGCTTCACCCATTTGCTGTTAGAGGGACAGAAATGCACAAAATTGATTTGTTTGCACTTAATTTGCAGTTTAATAATACCCTTGAGTTCTTGGTTTTTCTTAAAGGTATACTGACAAAAGAAATCACACCTTTGTTTTTCCCAAAACCTGATTTCCTGCAGAGGGAAAAGGGATCCTACTCATTATCTTTCCTTGTCTCCCCAGTCTGCTAAGGAATCAATAATTATTTCTATATGGAGGACCGATCATGGCCATACAGACAGATACAACTGGCAATAACTGGGAGAACTAAGGGCTCTTACACATGGTCGATGTTGCCTGCGCTCCCCTGCGTTTCGCTTTCTTCCGTTCAACCGCAGTCAAATATTTTGAAGGGGGCTGTACTCACACAGACGCATGTAAGCGCCAAACGCAGGTTGGGACGCAGCATTTTGCATTTCACCTGCATTCGGAGCATACATGCATCTGTGTGAATACAGCTCTCTTCAAAATATTTGACCGCGTCTACTCCTGCGCTCCCCTGCGGCTGAACGGAAGAAATTGCAACTCAGGGGAGTGCAGGCAAAAACGGCCGTGTGTAAGAGCCCCAAAGAAGATAGTGGGTCTCGTTTATAAACACTAGGCAAATTTGCACCTGGGCAGTAACCCATAGCAACCAATCAGTGATTAGCTTTTTTTCTGCCAGCTACAGGTTGAACAGTGAAAGCAATCATCAGACTGGTTGCCATGGGTTACTGCCCAAGTGCAAATTTGCCCTGACAACCCCCAGTGAGTTGGTGCTCAGCAAACAATACCTCTGGCTGTTGTAGTTTGTGAAGAAGAGTGCCAGCCTGTGGTAAAAAGTAAGTGCCCCCCCTAGTGATTTTTACCCTTCCTTATCTTTCAATTTACTGAAGCAGGAAGTGTCCCTTGGCATTTCCCTGCTCTGTTTTATAACTCCTGTCACATTTATTGATAGAGCTGAGCAGGAAATTATCAAGTGTAAAACCTGCTAATGTCATGAATTAAAACAGAAACGAAATGTAAATGGCATACGGGCTCAAGTGAGCACTCTGAGCAATTTTACATTATGTTATCTGAAATGTAAGAATGGTATATCTCCCCTTTAAGCATGATTTAGCATGATCTAAGTGAGCTGGCATGCTTATCGTCCTGTTTGGAAATGTCTAATGAAAAATGAAGCAAGTCAGCCTACTGACCCAGTATTAATGGATCTATAAAGTTCTGCTACGGTTATAATGCAGTTGATAAAATCTGAACAGCGAGTGAATATAACAGTTGCTGAGAATAATGCCAGTTTATTTGCTGTCCTGTTTTTTATGTACTATACACAATGTTGGACTAGCAGGTCGGAGGTCCACCAGGGCTTCCACCACATGGGCTCTACCCCGATCCAGACCCCCTGCCTCTACCGCAACCCCCCACCTCAATCGCCACCCCCCTGGTCCCCCGCTCATATCTGTCCTGTAGTTACAGCGCAATTGGGACCAGAGGTGGGAGAGATCAGGGGACAGCACTGGCTGAAAACGGTGCGGATCTGGGCCCACTAAGCCTGAGACCTGGGTTTTTAGCTAGTGTCCCGAGGCCCAGTCCAACCCTTACCATACATCCCATAAAGATAGTGTTCCCTATGGAGAATTAAAAAAAAGTTTAGACAGGCACCTGATTGGTTTAAGCCTCCACCTTCCATTATGACTTATGCCGTTCCTTCTCGATAACGTCCCATTTTTCACGGGACAGTCCCGATTTTGACAGCTCAGCCCGCAGTCCCTGATTTGTTACCAACTTGCTCTTTGATCTCCTGCACTGAACAGCCAGAAAAAGATCCAAAGTTTCTAACTTAATTGGCTTTTGGTAGAGAGCCCAGAATAGATACTTAGATACTTTTCTAATAGTTTAAGATAAGCAGGTCTCTTGGGAGAACTTAGACTCAAAGCTTAAAGGGCAATTCACCTTCATTAGCAAAACCGTAATAACACATAAAAACCGCACAATTGTGTTCAAACTTTCATAACATGTTAACTAGGGGGTTGTTGCCACAAAATAGGCAAAAAATGTTCACTGTGCGGAGTGTTTTTGTCCCTCTTTCTGTTTCCAAAATGTTGGACGATAGGTAACGTTACATCACCAGCCACATCTTTAACATTCTCAATCTATAATCTCCGCCTCGTGGATAAAAACAATGCAGTTTATATAAAGTAAGCCATGCTTGAAACTAGGAAGAAGCTTTATGAAGCGAAATGCAATAACGACAGCCCAGCACATGTAACCTTTTATATTTGACTTGTAAAGGTCATGAAAATCGAGAGCCCATCTCCAAACATGCTCTTTACCTGTTTTTTTCTCTTTGCGCTTTCACAAACTGCCCACAAGATGGCAGTCACGGGACACAAGCCAATTTCCAACCCTTTGCTTTAATTTCAAGGATAATAATAAATGAGAGAGACTCAGAAATGTTGACTCTGGCTTCTGCTATTTACACGCCTGACTTCAAAGGCTTCAAACAGCTGCTTTGTTCCATGAGGCACTTAACCATTTGCCTGTTAGTTTGGGCCACGGAGTGCGGCTTTGCAGGTATTTCTCTACTGGCCTGTTTTGCAGAGAAGAGTTACTGTACAGTGTCAGATTAATACAGGCACTCAGCAGCTTTGTAGGGAATGATCTTGTTATAAAGACTGGTTTCCTATGTATGTGAGGGGTAGATTATTTGATAAACCACTGGACTAGGACTGAGGGAGGCTATTGTGATCTTAACCGTATCATTAATCTCCCACAGTATGCAACTCTCAGCACTCCCAGACTGTGAAACATTGGCTCAAGCCTGCAATATGGGGCAGGTATTTTTATATGGCATAAATTCTGCATCTATAACATTACTAGCTCTATGCTGGGTGTCCAAGGGGCTAGTTGCACCCATAATGCTTGCTGCCTACCAGCAGTGACTCCTATAACACTGGGTATTTACAGTCATGCTGCGTAGCCGCATTCTCTGTTAAAAACCGTGCCCAGAATCTGCCCACCAGCTGTTTTAGAATCAAACTATCATTATTTTCAGCTAATTGGTGGCTGACTCAGGATGGTGGGAGTTGCAGTTCTGTAAAAACTCTATGGGGGAGATCTTAAATACCCTTGTGCCTCACAACCAGGAAGTGGCTCGAGTAGAGGAGCTGAAACATACTGAAGTCCTTGGAGTG